>NC_141138.1:31602711-31925423 GCF_053477565.2 Lygodium microphyllum | reverse complement strand
ATGAAATGCATGGGTTGAAAGAAAATTGGTATCCATTTCATGATATGCATGAATTGTGACATGCGCTCAAAAATGAAATGGAAGTAGATAGAAAATACCTTCAGTAGTGACTCACTACATTACAAATTTTCCCACTTACCATCAGGCACACAAATTTTCTCATGACATTTGAGACAACAATCAAACAAGGCAATCTCAAGGTTAGGGAAAAATAGATGAGAAATTGGAATCTTAGAGTATGATTATGGCAATGAAATCAGAGTGGTTTGGTAATCATTACCATCTATGAAAGCTCTAAGGAATGATCATGTAATGCATTTAGGAATATGGATAAATTTCTTATCAATTTAACCTCTCTTTCCAACAATTGGATAAACTCAACAATACGATATTCAAGAGAGATTAAAATATGATTGAGAATACCTTTTGTACTTGGATTTGAAGTATATTATTGATGAAGAATCCTTTGACAAGAATGGCTTCAACTCCACCTCAAATAGAACAAGATTCTCCATTATAAGCTTGCTTCGTGTTGGATTTAACTCCCTGCAACATGCTCGTCCTTCAAGCTTCATAGGTACTCCATTGAGCCAAGATTGGTTGAATGTAGTCAAAATCCCCTTCCATTTTGATGAAATGCCTTGTAGAATGGTAATAGGTAATCCAAGAATGATTGAAGACTCCAAAATTAAAGAAAGTTCCAATTATTTCAAGAACATTTGAACCCTATGTTGTCCATCCCTTCCAATGAGCAAGAAGATTCCAAATCCCTTCAATGTAGCTTCAATGATGGCCAATGTTTGAAGCCATGGTTATGAAGATGATCCAAGAGTGATAAAAAATCAAACCCCCTTGAAATGAGTGAAGAAATCTGGAAATTTCCAATGTTGTCCCCAAAACTATCATTTCTAGGGTTTGCAAGAGAGATGAAATCTCAAGAATGGTTGAGAATCTTCATGTAAGTTGAAGAAGGCTTGAAATACAATGTGTATAAGACTTAATAATAGCCATAGATGCTAGATATCTCTTATTTTAACCCATCATAGAGGAGTATGCAATTCACATGGTAGATGAAAAATCCTCAAACCTTGCACCATTCACCATAAGGAAAACTAAACTGCAAAAAATAGATCATGCGAATGGCTCGGCTTTGGAGCAAGTTACATGACAGAATGATGCATTTACATGTTTCAAATGCAAGAAAACACTCACAATTATGAAGAGAGATGGCAACAAAAGGGAGACATGCCAAGTCCCAAAACCCTAAGATTCTAGACAATAAAATCCCAACAATAAGACATGATAAAATGACGAGAGAAAATGAAACAACAATGCATCTCGATGGGCATTATCAAGATGGGATGTTGTTGTGTGAACGGATGATAAAATGGAGTGCGATTAGGAAAAATATTCACCTGTGTAGGTCAATAGACATGTGGGAACCCTGTTCGAGGTGTTGCACTAAGAGCGAAGGATTCCTGCATCTGAGATGCTATTGCAAAATATTCAAATAGAAAAAAAAAACCTAAAATGCAAGGCTACCAGAGCTTGTGCAAATGGAGATGAGGGAGGGCATCTGTGCTCCTCTGTGGTCTAGGAAAGATATGGCCCAAATTTGCATCTAGGAAGATGATTGCAGCTCCGCTTGGGGTCTTCTCTCTGTTAGGGCAGACGAAGGCTGTAGAAGATAAAGCAAAACCACCATAAATGGTGCTTCTTAGCAAGTTTAGTTGATAAAGAAGCTTGTTATGGAGTACCTTTGCAAGATATAAGCCCTAAACATCTTCCATTTACCATAGCACAACATAGCCATGGAAGTTGAAATCAAGATACAAGAAGCAAAGTTTGGTACTCACCCCAAAATGGTGATGGACAAGAGATCTCCCAAAATTAGTGTACGTGTCAAAAAGATCCCTACGTTAGCACTTATTGCCTTTTTTATAGTAAACCCTAGTACCATCACGGCTAAGGTGTTTACATGGTTTATTTTGGTAAAGATAAGTGAACTAATGTGGCTAATTTGCTTCATTACAATTAGAGGAAAGGGCCCTTCTAAATTTTGTTTTCTTATCTTGTTGAGGATAGGAGAGTCACACCCTACCATTTGGAGCAATTTTTTGCATTCTCTATAGGCTTAATGTACAAACCTTGAAGCGTCAACACATCCAAATTTGAAGGCATGAGAATTTTGTGAAAAGATTTCTTTAAACCTTTTTTTTTTTTTGGAGGTTGTAGATGTTGTAATTGTTTGTGCAATTTTAAATATGTTTGTGGCCATCATAGGTTACAGTGTTGGCTTGTAATTTGGATGTGTTGGTGTTTTTTTTAAAGTTCTTGTTAAAGTAGTATTCAGACAAAGTCAATCACTTTACCATAGCACAATGTAGCCATGGAAGTTGAAATCAAGATACAAGAAGCAAAATTTGGTACTCACCCCAAAATGGCGATGGACAAGAGATCTCCCAAAATTAGTGTAGGTGTCAAAAATATCCCTACATTAGCACTTATTGCCTTTTTTATAGTAAACCCTAGTACCATCACGGCTAAGGTATTTACATGGTTTATTTTGGTAAAGGTAAGTGAATTAATGTGGCTAATTTGCTTCATTACAATTAGAGGAAAGGGCCCTTCTAAATTTTGTTTTCTTATCTTGTTGAGGACAGGAGGGTCACACCCTACCATTTGGAGCAATTTTTTGCATTCTCTATAGGCTCAATGTATAAACCTTGAAGTGTCAACAAATCCAAATTTTAAGGCATGAGAATTTTGTGACAAGATTTCTTTAAACATAATTTTGTTTTTTGAGGTTGTAGATGTTGTAATTGTTTGTGCAATTTTAAATATGTTTGTGGCCATCGGAGGTTACGGTGTTGGCTTGTAATTTGGATGTGTTGGTGTTTTTTTGAAAGTTCTTGTTAAAGTAGTATTCAGACAAAGTCAATCACTTTATCAACACTCCTTATCATTTGTTTTCAAGTTGTGTGAGATGTTGGAAGAGAGAGGGAGAGACAGAGTGGAGCAGAAGATGAGCCTCAGCTCATTGTTGTTCTTCTTCCATTATTCTTCCATCATACTAATTGAAAGAGACTTACACACATAGGTTTGACTAACCAAGACTAATTGTGGTTAAGTCACTGACTACACTAACTTATTGAATTTCACACGTGTACAACTATATCCAGCTAATGTCGGTACACACATAAAGATAGACTGATTGAAGAGTAACGGGAGCTTGATATTCTAACACTCCCCCTCAAGCTCAAACCATCTGATAAACTCCAAGTAGTTGTCTGAAACATATGAACTTTTCTTTACCAAGAGACTTGGTAAATATATATGCTACATGGTCTTTGGCCTTCACATGAATCAATTCATTCTGCCCTATAAGAACCATTTCTCTAATGAAATGGTAGTGAACCTCAATATGTTTGGACCTAGCATGGTAGACAGGATTGCTAGCCAACATAACACTACTGAGGTTATCACAATGCAATCTCACTCTGCTTTCCAACTGTATTCCTAAGTCTTTCAGTAGTTTCGTCAACCAAATTACTTCGCAAGCCACTAAGGCAGCTCCTCTATACTTAGCTTCTGTACTAGACAATGCAACAGTATGTTGTTTCTTACTCTGCCAACTGATCATACTACTGCCCAATCCAAATGCATAACCACTAGTTGACCTCCTGTCATAGGCACAACCAACCCAATCAGCATCAGTAAACCTTGTCAAGTCAAGAGATTTTCCATATGCATAAAATAGCCCATAATTTGTAGTACCCTTTACATATCTCATGATCCTCCTAACTGCATCTAAATGTGGTTTGCAAGGCTTTTGCATGAACTAACTAATTAGCCCCACTGCATAACATAAGTCAGGATGGGTAATAGTCAAGTATATCAAGATGCCCACCATCTGTCGATACATGGTCACATTCTCTATGTCATTCCCAACATCAATTTGTAGCTTGACATTTTGATCAAGAGGTGTCTCCATAGGCTTGCATTCAGCCATACCATACTTTTGTAACATGTCATGAGTATACTGCTTTTGTAGCAGCCATATACCTTGAGGCGTAGAGACTACCTCAATTCCAAGAAAATACTTTAGTTCATCAAGGTCTTTGACTTTGAATTCAGCCTGTAAACATGATTTAATTTCAGCAATGCCCTCTTCATTATCTCCAATGATGATAAGATCATCTACATAAACCGCTAGAAACACATATTCATGATCTGTCTTCTTCATGAATAAACAGTGATCTGCATCACCCAATCTAAATCCATGTAGCTATAAATAATTGTTAATCCAAGCATTCCATGCTCTAGGTGTCTATTTCAGCCCATATAAAGCCTTTTTTGGCTTACATACATGTGTAGGAAAGTTCATGTGAACATAGCCTTTAGGCTGCTCCATATATACTTCCTCAACCAAATCAACGTTCAAGAAAGCATTCTTGACGTCCATTTGCCATAATTTCTAGCATTTGCATGCTGCCATAGCAATGACACTTCTGACTGTTGCCATTTTAGCCACCGGACTGAAAGTCTCCTCATAGTCAAGGCCATATTGTTGTGCATACCCTTTTGCAACTAGCCCAACCTTATAGCATTCTAACGAACCATCTGACTTGCACTTAACCTTGTACACCCATTTGCAACCAATGGGGACTTTGCCTTCAGGCACCTCAACCAATTCCCATGTCTCATTTTCAGCCAGGGTTGCATACTCCTCATCCATGGTAGCACACTAGTTATCATCTGTAATCATCAAACTTTTTAGGTTCTTTATAACCTATCACTCTAGCCATGTATGCATAATGGCAGGCTGAATAACCAGTGTAGGTAAACTTGTCAACAGATTTTCTGACTCTCTCACGTCTCCGTAACTGTGGCTCACTCTGAGCTTGCCTCTCATGAGGTGGTACATAGCGACTTTGCCTTGCTCTAGGCGTCATAACAGACGGAATGCCCAACTCACTATCCAAACTATTACTGCTAGATGACTCATAACCAGCTGTAAGTGTGTCAAGATTGTGGGAGAGAAGGAAGGAGTCTCACTTGTAGCTTTCCTTGCTTGCACAATGGGGGAATACACACAAGGGTGGAGGCTGAAAACAGTTTTTCCTCTTCTTAGTTGTGGAAGCCAAAAGAACTCAAGTACAAAGAAATAGAAGAACCCTATATATGGGTCTCAAACCAAACTCAACTAACTAAGGTGGCATACTAACTGAGCCACGAACTAGAATAGATAAGGATAGCTATCATGTAGCTATTATTCATGGGCGGTGTACCAACCGCGTCTGCAACTGACAAGTCGGTGACATAAATACACAACGGTCACCCTGGCGTATCACGAGTGGAGCTCGATATCTCAACACTCCCCCTCGAGCTCAATCCTAATTCCTGCACACCAAGCAGGTCTCTGAACTTGCACAGCTTCTCTGCGCCCAATGCCTTCGTGAATATGTCAGCTACCTGATCCTCTGTGCTGACATAAACTAGATCAATAAGACCTAGTAAAACCCTCTCTCGCACATAGTGATAATGCACCTCAATGTGCTTTGTTCTAGCATGATAGACTGGGTTATTTGCCAAGTGTATACTACTCATGTTGTCACAATAAATGACAACTGGCCCATCTGTAGGCTGATGCATATCATAAAGTAGCTTATGCAACCAAGCTACCTCACATGCAGCCATTGCTGCACCCCTGTACTCAGCCTCTGTGCTCGACAAGGCAACTGTAGGCTGTTTCTTGCTGCTCCAAGTGACTGCAGCACTCCCAAAAGAGAACACATATCCACTGGTAGATCGTCTATCAGAAATACTACCAGCCCAATCAGCATCAGTGTATCCATGCAACTGTATCTGAACCCCAGTCTCATAAAATAGTCCATACTGCAATGTGGACTTCACATACCTGAGTATGCGTCTAGCCGCATCCAAATGTGGTTTCCTTGGAGCCTGCATAAACTGACTTACCAATCCAACAGCATAGCTCAAATCTGGCCTGGTAATAGTCATATAAATCAAACTTCCTACTATGCGTCTGTACATAGTAGGGTCTTCTAGAAGCTCACATGCATCTGTGCTCAGCTTCACATTCTGCTCCAAAGGAACTGAAATAGGCTTACAGCCTGTCATCCCATATTTGGACAGCATGTCCAATCCATACTGCCTTTGCAAGAGCTGTATCCCACTTGGTGATCTAATCACCTCAATGCCCAAGAAATAACGCAGCTCTCCCAAATCCTTCATCTCAAACTTCTGCTTCAATAGCATTTTCACATGAAGGATATCTTCATCACTGTCACCTGTCATAATCAAATCATCAACATAAATGACAAGTAGCATAATACCTTTCTCTGTTTTTCTCACATAAAGTGAGAAATCTGCCTTGGAAATCTGAAAGCCAATAGTGACAAGATACTGTCCTATCTTGTCAGACCATGCTCTAGGTGCTTGCTTCAAGCCATACAAGGCTTTCTTCAACCTGCAAACAAACTCAGGATGAACAGCATGCACATAACCTAGTGGCTGCTCCATGTAGACCTCTTCTTGCAAATCACCATGCAAGAAGGCATTCTTTACATCCATCTGATGTAAAGACCATCCCTTTGATGCAGCCATAGCAATGACTGCTCTTACGGTTGCCATCCTTGCAACCGGACTGAATGTTTCTTCATAGTCAATGCCATATGTTTGTGCATACCCCTTGACTACTAATCTTGCCTTGTATCTGTTCACATAACCATCAGCATTGTGCTTCACCTTATAAACCCACTTACAGCCAATTGCATTCTTACCTTTAGGCAAAGGTACCAATTCCCATGTAGCGTTTGCTTCCAAGGCATCCATTTCTTCATCCATGGCTTTCTCCCATTTTTCTTTTCCCATGGCTTGCTCAAAAGAAGTGGGTTCTGGTTCCTGTATCACCTTGACCATATATGCATAGTGAATGGCTGTAAATCCATCATATTTCAGCCTATCCACAGGATACCTAACTCTGGTAGACCTGCGCAAAGTGGGTTCACTCCCAGGTGCTCTCAAAACATCCCTGGTCTTCCTTACTCCAGGTGTAACAATAGAAGGAATACCCAACTCATCATCAATGCTCTGTTCTGAGCCACTGGATTCACCATCCACATAAGAGTGACCTGCATTCACATCAAACATGGGCTGATCAACCTTCTCTTTTCCTTTTCGTGATACCTGCATACCACTATCTGCATTACTTTGAGAAGATTCTCCTGATCTCAATCTGCCTGTCCATGGCGAAGAATGTGAACCACTGCTAGAGGATGCTCCAGGTCCACTAATATTTTGTGACTGCTGCTGTGAATTCTGTGCAGCATTACCATTTTGTGCATGTACATCATCAATCACATTTACTGGTTTATACCAGCTACTCATCTCATCAAAAACAACATCTCTGCTCACTGTAAACTTACGAGTAGAAGGGTTATAGCATCTATACCCTTTTTGCTGCAGAGAGTAACCAATAAAGATGCACTTCTCAGCTTTTGGATTCAACTTGGATCTCAACTCATCTGGCACATGTACATAGGCAATGCAACCAAAAATTTTCAAATGAGAAATATCTGGTTTCCTACCAGTATACCTCTCCTCTGGAGTCATTCCATGTATTGCTGCAGTGGGAGTCCTGTTCATTATGTAGACTGCTGTAGCAACTGCTTCAGCCCAATAAAAATCTGGCAGGTCTTTTTCATTGAGCATGGCACGAGACACCTCTCCAATATGTCTGTTTTTTCTTTCTGCAATTCCATTTTGTTGTGGGGTATGACTGCATGAATATTGCTGCTTTATGCCATGCTCCTGCAAGAACCTTGCAAACTCATTTGAGAGGTACTCTCCCCCTCCATCTGACCTTAAGCATTTTACTTGCAGGCCTGTTTCTTTTTCAACCATAGCTTTAAGAGTTTTGAAATGCCCAAAAACTTCACTTTTCTTTTTCATAAAATACACCCAAATTTTTCTGCTATAGTCATCAATAAAACTGAATAAATAATGACAGCCTCCAAGAGATGCAGCTTTAGTAGTCCACACATCAGAGTGGATTAATTCCAATGGCTTCTTACTCTCTTGAACATGTCTAGGAAATGGTTTCCTTGCCTGTTTTCCAAACTGACAGGCTTCACATACCTTATGCATTTCTGCAACCTTAAACTTAGGCAATCCTGCAACAATGTTTTGGGCCTGCATTGATTTAAGTCGTTGTACATTAACATGACCAATGCGTTTATGCCAGATATCAATATCTGCAACTACACCGGTCCCATGTGCAAACATTGCTGCACTCAATTCAGGCATGTCTGCATCCAATGTAAACATTCTGCCCTTCTTCTTTCCTTTTGCTATCAAGCGACCTTTATTTTTCATATCCTCAACAAAGCATCCATGAGGATTAAATCTAACCTGCAAGCCCTGCTCAACCATTTGACCAACAGAAACCAGATTCTTGGTGATATTCGGGACATGAAATACATCGGACAGGTATTTCTTTTTTCCATCTTGCATAGACAAGGGAATTTTTCCAATCTGCACAATAGGATGTGCAGTATCATCACCAGTCTCCACAAATCCTGGTTTTTCCATTTTCCTTGCATCCTCCATCCATTCTGCATGACCTGTCATGTGGTTTGATGCACCTGAATCAACATACCATACATCATTGCTTTCTTCTACACTTGTCACAGAATTGTTCATGTGCTGCACCATGAACAAATGCTCATTTCTGTCATCACCCTGTCTGCTAGAAGATGCATAATTCCCTTGTTGCAGTTTTCCATTCATGATGTCATTCTGCTTTTTATAGCTGTCTTTAGCCATATGACCCATTTTACCACAGTAGTAGCATTCAACATTACTGTTTGCATTTTGACCTCTTTGCCATCCACCACGACCTCTTTGGCTCCCCCTGCCTCTAGAGTTACCACGTCCTCCTCCATAGGACTGGTTTTCTTGAGTTTGCTGCATATTCTGATTTCTACCACGGCCTCCAAATCGGCCTCCTCTACCTCTGCCTCTACCTCTTCCAGCATTTGAGTAGAAGACAGCTTCTTTTGAAGTTCCTCCTGAAGAAGACGCACCACCATTTCTCTGCTCCTCAGAAATTAGAAGAGCAATCAACTCCTCAAAATCAGGAAATCTTTCACGAACTGAAATGGATGTCCGAAACTGTGCATAATCCTTTCCTAGACCATTCAAGGTCACAGAAACTAAATCATCATCTTCCACTGGCGACCCAATGGAAGCAAGTGCATCTGCAATCTTCTTCACCTTCATGTGGTAGTCATTGATGCTCATATTTTCTCTTTGCACATTGTGCAACTCTTGCTTGAGCTGCATTTTCCTGGCTTGTGTATTTGTGCTATACATCTTTGACAGAGTATCCCATGCCTCCTTTAGCGTACTTGCATCCTGAATATGCACAATCATAGAGTCTGAAATACTGATAGACAGCCAGTACATAACTTTCCTGGCTCTCTCATGCCATGCTTTAAATGCCTGCATTTGCTATTGATTGGGAACATCAGGAAGAACTGGTTCTTCTTCATTTCCTGCAACAAATTCCCAATATCCTTTTCCCATAAGGAAATTCGTCATTCTAAACTTCCATGCCTGGAAGTTGTTCTTGTCAAGCTTTTCAGTTACAATCTGTGAAAGAGAATCAGACGCCATTACAGAACACTGCGAAAAATTCTGTCACTGCAAAAACTCAGCTTCACCCTCCCAAGGGCAAATCTGCAAAACTGGCAAAAGTGGTATTTGACCACGCAGTCACTTCCTAGTGACGATTTTGCATAAACAGGAACCAAGAATTATTCTGAAACTCCCAATGTCTCTGCACACAAGCATACGATGCAATTTCTACAGTAACTTTTCACCGACCTGTAGAACAATGGCTGCACAGCATAAAACTGAGCCTTTTCCTGAGTGCATGCAGAAAACTTCCGTCTACAAAACAGGCCCCGAAATGGCCTCGAATCAAAAAAACAAGGTCGCCAAGGGCTAAAGCCCTATCCCGCAGCATATATTGCCCTCTTGCTTCAGCGCGAAGGGCGTCTCAACCTGAGACAATGCACTCCTGCAATTTTCGGCTGTGCTACCTGCAGAGATCTGCTCCCAAAACAGAAAATGAAAGCAACACTGCTCCTCTTACCAGAACACCGCGAGCTTGGCTTGCTTTCTTGAGCTCCTTACCACGAACAAGGCTCTGATACCATGTCAAGATTGTGGGAGAGAAGGAAGGAGTCTCACTTGTAGCTTTCCTTGCTTGCACAATGGGGGAATACACACAAGGGTGGAGGCTGAAAACAGTTTTTCCTCTTCTTAGTTGTGGAAGCCAAAAGAACTCAAGTACAAAGAAATAGAAGAACCCTATATATGGGTCTCAAACCAAACTCAACTAACTAAGGTGGCATACTAACTGAGCCACGAACTAGAATAGATAAGGATAGCTATCATGTAGCTATTATTCATGGGCGGTGTACCAACCGCGTCTGCAACTGACAAGTCGGTGACATAAATACACAACGGTCACCCTGGCGTATCACGAGTGGAGCTCGATATCTCAACAAAGTGGACTTGTCACATCCTCAAGCATCTTTTATTTTCCCTTATCCAATCTCCCCCTCACTGACATATCCATGTTAGTGGATGTAGAAGTCCGCCGACTCCACAAGCATCATGACCAAGGACTTACAGTAGTAGGTGACCCATCACCTGTAGGACCACTCATACATGTACTCACTGTAGGTGTATTTTTAGCATTACTAGTGCTAGTTGATCCATCAATAGCCACTACAACATGATTATCATACCACGATACCAACTCATCAAACACAACATCTCTACTAATCAATGTCTCATGTGTAGACAGTACATAACACTTGTAAGCTTTCCGATCTTGTACATAACCAAGGGACACACTCTTGACAGCTTTAGGATCCAATTTCTTCCTCTTTTCATCAGGAACATGCACATATGCAATGCTGCCAAATACCTTCAAGTGTGAAATGTTAGGCTTATGACCAAACAACCTCTCATATGGAGTTACATCATATGGCTTATGACCAAACAACCTCTCATATGGAGTTACATCACCTCTAACAAGCACAAATCTACTACGTGTGATCTTTCAAGTAGAATCCCCAAATGAAACATGAAACCTAGCATCATCAAGCTACCATGCAAACATAAGATTGTATGTAAGCACAAGTACATGACGTACACCCTATAACAAAAAAGTACGGCCAATAGAGAACTGCAAACGTACATCCCCAATGCCAACAATATCAAGTGATCTATCATTACCCAAGCGAACTAAACCAGAGATAGTGCGGTAGGAATGGAACCACTCATGGCATGGTGTAACATGAAATGAAGCACCTGAATCCAAAAGCCAGCTTTGCGCATGCATAGAGTGCACCTCAGTCAACAGCATAGCATCACCAGAACTAGCTGCAAGTATGTGCTCCCCATAAAAGTCATTAGTCTGCATGACATTTATCTCCTCGATTTTCACACTGGATTCCACAGTCATAATGTTGCAATCAGAGGACTTTTCCTATACTTTGTCTTTCCCCTTCTCTTTGCACTTCTCATTATGCAACTCATGACATTATGGGCGTATATGACCCTTCTTGCTGCAATGATAACATGTCACATTAGCATTTCTCCCATGAGACTTGCTATATGACTTACCACGTGACTTAGACCTAGACTTCTGCGAGTCTCTGCCAAGGCCATTCCCATGGTCATTCTTTCCATTACAATCTCTGCCTCTAACAGTCAAAGCATGCACCATGTGAGAGGCATCCAAGTTCTTACGGTTAATCTCTTCCTGTAGAAGAGCACTCTCTACATCAGGCAAGTTCAAAATAGTAGTAGCAGCACATAAGACAATGTGGAATACATCCCATGACTCACTCAAAGTCCCAAGCAAAAACGATGGAGTAACCTCATCATTAAAGGTAATGCCCTGCAAAGTCAAGTTCTTGAGAATAGCATGGAACTGGCTCAAATGAGCAAACATTGTCATATTCTCCTTCATGCGTAGGTCCATGAGCTACTTCAGCCACATCTAACTTGCTGGACTTTTCTTGTCATAGAGGCTCTTAATTTTATCCCAAAGCTACCAAGCACTCAGTGCTTCCTCAACTACATTGTAATGCACCTATTCACTGACAGACAAGATGAGGGTGGACTTGCATAACTCATTAAGCTCATCCCATTCGTCATCAATCATAGTTTTAGGCTACTCACCATGCATCCTTAGTGTCTTAATCTGAGATTTCTGCACCAATACCTACCAAACTTGGCCCTTCCAATAGGCATAATTCATACCATCAAGCTTAGTGATGTTGAAGATAGCACTGTCATTGGAAGAAGATGCCATACTATAGTCCAAAATGGTGCAGACAATTCAAAACTGCTTGCTATTACCACCAAAACCAAGGCAAAATGACCACCAACTGATAGCTAATGATGCTACCCACCAAGTACCATCAAAAGTGCATAAAATCAGGATGATTCAGCATGAAAATTCCACATCAGTCCATGAATAACTACTTGTTGTAATAAATTATAGTGAGGTACAATGAGACTAAACTGTAGGCAAAATGAACGCACCAAGTAAACCATTGACTGTCAAAGCATAACCAGCACCTATTTGGGACCAATCGAGCAACCAATGTCAATGCCAACCAAGCATAAACATAAAGTGTTGATGTAACACTGTTTGTGGCTGCATGTGGACTATGGAAAACAATTCTGGACTGAGGTAAATTAGTCCACAAATCAATGCCAATGATACCCACCAATGTCGAGTATCAAAGGGGTGTTCCCAAGTGCCAAATGAAGTATTTCCAAGCTGCCAATGAGTGTCAAGGGAGGGTTAAAGTAAAAAACGAATTTTTTTATAGGTCTTCAAGCTATCCCAAACTGATCTAGGGCATGTGGAAGGTTGGGCAAGGTCAAGGCAAGGTTGAGGGAGTAGTCAAGGACCCCTAAGAGCTCCCTCTTGAAGGCCAAAGTCACTGGTAGAGAGTAGGCATCACAAGAAGCAAGAGGACATGGCTGCCCTACTTCATAAAACTTGTGGATTGAAGTAAAATAACAAAAGAGAGCTCCAATACCTCTAAATGAATGCCCTCGAGAAGTCGAGGAGTGACGAGAGCTCGGGAGAGTCGCAGCTATGGTTGCTAGGAAGGAGTCCCAATGAGTGTGGGTAATCGATAAGAAGCTGAAGGAGTCATGAATCAAGTCGAAATGCTCAAGAAACCATGCTCTGATACTAGTTGAAAGGAGAGAAGGATCGAAGCTTGCTTGGAATAGCTATGGCAGGAGAGCAAGAGCAAGAAAGAGAGAGAGACCAAATGGGAACTCCAATAGTCACAATGTGTGACCAGGCCTTCCTTTATTCAAACTATCACTAAAAGAATAAAGAATAAAGTGACAGTGATGGCTGCCCGCCACCTGCAATGTGCAGTGGCAGGTACTATCAGTGTAATAATACATGGGTGGCTAGGCAGAGGCGCCTTTACCCCCAACACACATGGCTATGGAGGTCGACGCTTGAAGCTTGGAGATGGAGCTTGCTTGAGGCCGCATCTTGAACCATGGAGCCATCAACGAATTCATGGGAGGAGGTACTCAAAGGTAAGCTCACTACATTGGTGTGTGCAAGAGTGTGCATGGGTATGTGAGATGTAGCCATAGCTCTCCACTTAAAACACTTGAAACAATAAGTAGTCCATGGGTCTTGGTGGTTTGCTTGTGAGGGTGACGACAACCAATAGTTTTATAGTAACTATATCAATTGAATAGCTAAGGCAACAACGTTTAAGCCTAGTTCCTACAAGTATAGCTAGTGTTGCTTAGTTTATTTTTATTCAATTTTTTTTTTTTCATAAAGTGTTTTTCCATCAACCTAGGTTGAAGTATGCTTTATTGTGGTGTACATAAAGAGCCAATCAATATAGCACATAAAGAGCCCATCAATGTAGCACATCCAAACTACCTTAAATATAGCATTTTGAGATAAGGACTAATGGTTCTCTTGGCCTTTTTGTAAATCAGGAGGGGCTCTTTCTTGCTAATATGAAAAACTACCCTTGCATCAAAACATGTACCCTTGACGTGAGATGCACATATTACTCCCTCCATTACATCATACCCTCTCTACTTCAAATTTTGGTTCTACCCACTAGGATTGATGCCTAATCCTTCCCACTAGCCTTTTCCTTGCATGTGGACAAGCCACATAGGTTTGATATGATATGTTAGTGTTTCGCATGCTAATATGTGAGTTCAAATGGTCCCTCATCACATTAGCCTCAAAAGCAAGTATGGTTATTGTTTGATGAGAAACCAATAGTTTCCTTCTTCCATATCCATCACTTTATTAAAGCATGTGCACCCCTTTAGTGAAAAAGCTACACAAATTTCTCTCCAACATGAATGTGCTTCTAGCTCAAGTCATATTGGCTCTTCTTTTCATGCTTTAGTCTCTCTTTGCTTATGCTTACAAAAGTTAAGAGTGTACTGAGTGTTAATTTGTATATAGATTTCGAGTCAAACAAACACTTTTTGTTTATGAAGGTCCATGTCACTTTGTGAAAAGTCGCATCCAATTATGTATTGCATGATAGTTAGTTCACATTGATCACTTTACTAAAATCTAGGAAAGGGAAAGCATACAAAGTTGACAATTGTGCAATGTATTGAAAACTTAAAACCTAATAGTCTTATAGTAGTATATACCAATGTAAGCATCTTGAAAACATTTATCTTGAAAAAGCAAAATCTACTAGCATTATATTAGTAGATACTGATACATGCATGGTTGTTTATGCCATCGTGGCATGTTTCATACAATCTCGTATAGGACAACTAGTTCAAGATGATCTTCCAAACTTTTGTTTCCTTTCGTACATCATTTTCAATCAACAATCATGGTTTGCAAACCAAGATGCATAATTCTGTCCTAATTAGAAGTGTTACACATTACAATGACACAACTTTAACTAAACTCAAGTTGATACTCTTAATGTTTGCATTGATCAACTAAAGACTATTGTTGATGCTTCTAATATTTGCATTGCATTTTATTGGTTAATAAGTCTAACAATCTCAAGAAAAATCATGTTTTGATGGAATGCTCATGGTATTAGATTGTGAATATGTGTAAAAATGAAAAACTTTGTGTGCAATTCAAAAGTTAGAAAAATCCAAATAAACTAAAGGCTGAGCTTCAAAGCTCTTATTGATCAAAATTAGATGACTATCTAGATGTCTTGTTTGAGCATAATTAGTTGAACTTACAAGAGAAATTAAGATGGATTTGGTGGCTAGTGTTGATTTTATAAGGGATTGATATTAGCAAATGATATCTCCATTAACTATAGATATGCAATGGATATTAATACATTATCAAAGCGTGCGCATGCGCGCGCGCACACGCACACACACACACACACACACACACACACTCTCTCTCTCTCTCTCTCTCTCTCTCTCTCTCTCTCTCTCTCTCTCTCTCTCTCTCTCTCTCTCTCTCTCTCTCTCTCTCTCTCTCTCTCTCTCTCTCTCTCTCTCTCTCTCTCTCTCTCTCTCTCTCTCTCTCTCTCTCTCTCTCTCTCACGCACTCACGCACGCACGCACTCACTCACTCACTCACTCACTCACTCACACACATTCACCTTTTGGAAGCATATGGGCATTTGAAAGAATGATTTGTCTACATTTATTACAAGAGAACTTGGTCATAGAAGAGATAGTTGATAAGAAATAGGAGCCACTTTGTTGACTAGATAAAAAAGTATTTTCACCTCTTAAATTATTGCTAGAAGAGAGTTATCACCTCTTAAACCTGGTCTACCAATCCATCCAACATCCTTCAAGGTTAGGGTTTTAGGCTATCAGAGAGGTTGTAATGTTCACCTTACTATTGGCAAACAACACATAGACACATGCTTAAGTCGACAACTAGACATAGATGCAAATCTCAACTAATGAGTTAAAGGAAATCCCAAGGCTGATTAGTGAATTATGGTTTTAATAGAGAGAAATTCAATCTCATCACCTTCTCACCAATTGTTTCCAAATCCATCATCTTTCACAATAGCAAGTTGTTTCCAAGCTACTACATTTGTTGAGTATTGCTTGAAGACCAAATGAGCTTGCATATCAAGGTATCCACCTCCTTACAGGCCGCAACAATTGAGAACGGAACGATTTCCCCTACATATATTAAATGAGAAGAAAGAGCTATTTTTTGGAATTATGAATCTACTAGCTAGAGTTATATAGGCCAACCTATATGGGCCCTTGACCATTTATAGAGGATGTCGACGATTATTTAGTTTAACTTTGACTTCAAATGAAAGCCAATCAAAGCATTAACAATTTATGATGGCTACACCTAGTGTGGTGCTTAGATAATAGAACACTTGACCATGAGGGATAATCCAAAAACCATATTCTAACATCCATTGAGGGGGTCATCAAGCCGGAGACAAAGATCTCTATTTTGGAGTTGCTCACCACCAAGAATGACACAAATAGAAATTCACCACATAAAAGACCACGAGAGCATCCACAAAAGGCTTGTCAATCTATATCATCAACAAAGTATAAGGAAATGAATGCTTTCTCATTTGATAGTTCAATGGCATTCAAAATCATATCATTCATATATAATTTTATTAATATTTCTTAATAAGGGGTCCATGATCAACGCAAACAATAGAGATGCAATTGGACAACCATGTTACATGGAGCACTTCAAATTGAAGTCCTTTGATCAGAAACTATTAATTTCCACTTTTTCAAATGTATTTATGAAAAGGCCCTCAATCACACTGCAAAATCTTGCACCAAAACTATGATGAAGCATGATAACAACAATGAAATCTCAACAAACATGGCCATAAGCTTTATCCAAATCCATGTTGCTGAGAATAGCTTCTTAATCCACATCCATCACATAATCAATAGCCATGCTAAGATTTACTATTGCTTCATGTATTTTTCTTCCATTAACAAAACTTATTGCTTAGAATGAACTAATTGTGGCAAGAAAAATTTGGTGTGGTTTGCCTATGCTTTTGAAAATTCTTCATATTCAATGTTTAGCTTGGTTATGGGACACCAATGGGTAGGCTTTAGTCTCTCCTGACTTTTGAATAAGCTTCACAAGGCCTTGGTTGATCAACTCCATGGTGCTACCGAAGCCTTTGAAACTATTCAATAGATCACAGAGAGTAGGCATGTTGTCATGCTGCTACATTATGAAAAACTCTAGAGTGCGGCTTTCTTATTGATCTAGAGAGCCAATGCCATTTTAGACATTAGTGTTAGTGTCCGTAGTGTGGATGGTTTAATAATACTAGATTTTTGGATAAGTTTAGCCAATTTTTGATATTTTAAATATTATCGCTTGTAAAAAATCCAAAAACTGTAAACAACTTCTAAATTAGGATGGCATGTAAAAGAAAGCATGTAGCTTTCAGTGATTTTGGGAGGATTTTATGTAAAAAGAAGGATTGACGAAATCGTGCAACACGCGATCGCAGTTTTCAGGCAATGAATAGCACTCCGAACTGGGAGATGAAGAAGGAGTGATCTGGCAGAATTTTGGCCAGGTGTGCTAGTATTTTACCCCCTTTCGAAGCCAATGGAAGCATGAGAGTGGTGATCTGAGCAACCTAGAGAAATGTATTATTTTATGCATGTTTTTGTCTACAATAGATTTATCTTCTCATAATGGAAAAATCAATTGACAAGCTTCACCTCAGTGGGTATTCTTCTACATCTTCTATTTCTTTCTGTGAGTATTCTTCTACATTTTCTAGTTCTTCGAACCCCTTCTCTTCCATCTGCTCCTCTCCCTGAATCTCCCTTCACCGTATTGTCTCTTACCCCCGCAGTAGACTTTTGACCCCAAACGCTGACAACGCATACCTCATGCAACTTCTTAAAAATTTTGGGTTGAAAAGCATTTTTTCCAAGGGCCTTACCTCTTTTCATGGAGCATAATACAAATTGAACTTCATATTTGGAGAAGGGACTATCAAGAAAGAGCATTGTTGTAGTCGAGACCCTTTCCACCTAGACATGAAGGAGGCCACAATCCTCCTTGGATACTCCTCCATCAACAATGGTCTAGTGTGACGAAGTAAGCCAAGTGCCTCCAAAATATTGTTGCCATATCAACATCTTCAATGCACATCGCATGTTGAACATCTTGGATAGCTATTATGGATGAGCCACTTAACAAATGCTTTTGGGTTTCATTTAGGATCCTTTTGAATAGTTATCAACCAATCTCTGTTCAACCCTCAGTTGCTTCTTTCATCATCATTGATGATTGCTATTGGACTTCATTTAGGGTCTTTTTGAATAATTATCAACCAATCTCTCTTCATCCCTCAATTGCTTATTTCATCATCATTGAGTAGTACTTTGGATGCCTTCCTTCCTCTTCATTTCTCCCTTAATGAAAATGCATCTTTGGGATATTGCCTGCCTCTAGGGTAAAGGGGCCAATAATTTTACCATTTTTAAAGCAACACACATCCCAACCCAAAAGTGTGATTATTTTCTAAAAGGCACACATCATTTTTAAGCCATTTGTATATACGATATATATTCCAAGTTTTTGATTCTAGTAAAAATGTAATCAACTTGTTGCTTCCAAATCCATGCTATAGCTACAACACTTTAAGACCTTAATCATTTCTTCATCTAGCCTTCCCCTCTCCCTACATAGTACAAAGTTAATATCTATTCTCTCATTGAACTCAACTCTTTTAACCCATTCTTGCACCTCATTCTCCAAATTGTTTTCACTTTTATCACTATAAAGAAATAAAGGGATAGCAATAGATGATTCCAAGGCTTTTAGTAGAGTTGCTAATAACAATGTCAGTATTTTCATCAGTATTTGCACCAACAAAAATACTAGCATTTTCTGATACAAATAGTGATGAAAATAGTGACGTTTTGTGACGTTGGTTGCAATACATGCATTCACATAATTAGATATTGGATTGTCAATGGCACCATATAACCATTGTCTTTGTTGAGCTTTATATAAGATGCACAATGTTGTTTTTATTGATATATCATAGTCTTGGGCAACAAACATAATGAAAATATTATGTGTTAATGATACTTTGTTAGTTAAAATTTTACCATGTTAGACCATGCTAATGATTCATGTCGTGCAACACTTTTAACTAAGCCCAAACAATCAAGTCTATTTTCATAGCATGATTCTGAGCATGTATCAAAAGAAAACAAAGTATGGATGAAAATTTTGGACTACTTATTTTGTGACAGGTTGTACGAAACATGTCATGGTGGCACTAATAGCATATATAGAGACTTTGGATCATCATGAAAGTCATATTTGAGAATTTTTTCAAGTAGTATGCTTTCCCTTTCACCTCTCTTTTAGTAAAGTGATCAATATGTAGATAAAACACGTGTGGCTAACTATCAAGCACATCCCCTTATGGTGACTTTAACATGTGGTATGGAACACATGTGGCTACATGAAGTGCACATCTTAGGTGTGACTTTAGCCAATGACATGGACTTCTTGAAGGAAAAAAATTTAGTTTAGCAATAAATATTCAACTCGAGCTTTAAACTAGTTATATCCATAGAAACTATATAGATCTGAACTAGAAAGACCAAAGCATGGAAAGAACATCTAAGGCAAGTTATATTGGACAATACATTTTGGTGGCTTTCTTCATGAAGAGTTGCTTATGGGGAAGAACATATCTATTTGATATTGACATGATCATATCTGAGATTGAATTCTTAAATAAGGAAGGTTATTATCAATATGATAACACCTTTTAAAACAATAACATAATTTTTTAAAATTAAAGCATTGTCTTTATTTCAAAAGTGCAAAGTAAGCCCTCAATGCAATGGAGCTTTTGAGTATTGAATAATAGAAACTAGCATACAAATCCATGTAAGATAATGGGATGTGTCATGTACATACACATTTAAACTCTTCTTTTCTACCTACTTAGCTAGATACTTTAGTGACAAACAATTGTAGTGAATTGAATTTGGCTCTTCATATGAGGGGCCTACTTCTCATCCACATAATAAATGCATAATCCTCTAAATTTGTAGTCACACTTTCACCAACCACATAAACACCTTGCAACCAACAAGTTTAGAGCTACACACAAGGTTTCCCAAATCAAGAGGAGAGTTTGAGCTTGAATTTTTGCAAGCTTCAACCAACATTCCCAATTGCACTATACAAAAAAATACATCCAACTTCTTAACAAGATAAGAGGAGTTATCAATGCATGTGATTGTATTCCTTGTAGTAATCAACTTAAAATATGAGAACATCTATCATTGAGAAGTGATATGCTTGCTAGCATCATTAAAAAAGTACCAAGCATGTAAATCTTCATAGATATATACAAACCATACAAAAATGAGTCATAATACTCTTGGACATTAAATGCCCATTTTGTATCTTATACAACCATACTTTCCTCTTTATTATTTGTTTCCTGCTATAGAAACTCCAAACATACTTTAATGCAATGATCTACTTCCTTGAAATGGTTACACTTGCTTTTCTTCTTTGGCTTTTCACCATCCTTATCTATTTTCTTTATGGTGTTTGTTGAAGACTAGTTTTAGGTAGTTTATATTTGTTTGACATGCATGGAGGCAAGTTTGCATTTAGCCAAGTCTTACCTAAATAGTCATGAGATTGGCCATATATTTATATGTGAAATCTAATTATTCAATCATTGCTTGCAATTCTAGATGTCCACTAGGAGAGAAGCACAAGGTCTTATTCCATTTCTTTCAATGGTAGCTTCACACATCTAGTTGACAAGGATTTCCTTCACATTTGATTTTTGCATACATCATTTTTTAGCATATGGTAAGGATTTAGGCAACATCCTTCAAGTTGATTAACATTAAAAGGTGGTTCCTTCCATTAAGGTACTTAAGATTAGTAGAACGGCACAATCGCTCAATTTGAGGTTTATTGATGCCATTCACATGCTAGTCAAATGCCATGACATCTTCGTATTGCCCATAATGCTATTCTTATTAATCACAAAACTAATGAATAATTCAAAGTACATGTTCTTCTCTATGATATAAGAATGGAACCACCATACTAGATTGTGAAAATTGTAAGAATATGAATATCCTTGAAAGGGCTACTATAACTATTGATATCCAAAAAACCTAAGATTGATATGGACATGTTCTAATCCTTGTAGAACATTATACCTTTAGCCAATATTTAATCCATAGACTTTTTTTTAAAATTTAGTATCATCTATAACCATGCATTTAATTCATAGTTTACCTCTATTTGGTTTAGTATTGTCTGGAACCATGCATTTGATTCATAGTTTACCTCTATCTAGTTTAGTATCGTCTAGAACCATACCTAATCCTAACTTTAATTCATAATTTAACTCTACATGGTTTAGTATCATCCATAATCATGCCTAGCCTCTTCCTCAAGAGACCTCACAAGCTTAACAAAAAGGTAGTCATACTCAAGAGCATTAGTGACATTGTAAGATAATATTTTGGGAGGATAACAAGTGTCATTAAAAAGAAGAGAAGGCCAACCTAGAATGTCTCTCTTGACTACATAAAATAAAGCTTATATGGGTGCAATTCATGCATTGGTTGTTGGGGGTAAAGGTGCCTGTGCCTAGCCACCCGTGTATTAGTTACCCTAATAGTACCCACATATCCACGCACATGTACACTGTAGGTAGTGGATACCCATCATTGTCACTTCATTCTTTACTCTCTCAGTGACATTTGAATAAAAGAAATGCTCATCACACATGGTGACTATTGAAATTCCCACATTGTGGTGTGTCTCTCTCTCTCTTGCTCTTGCTTCTTCCACCATAGCTCTTGCTTCTGCTCCATGCTTCCACTTCAAGGGTCACTCCCTTCAACTAGTATTAGAGCTTTCTTCTCCGCGAGCCCGACATTGCTAACTTCCATTCGAGCTACCTACATCAAGGATTCACTATTGGTAGCCATTGCTTCATCTCTTGAGATTTGTATTGGTCATCAATTGCTCCAGCACTCATCAATACCTCTTGAGGCCTGATCTAGGACCTTGGTAGAGGTCATTCATTATTATTTTTAGCTCTACTATGGGCAGCAAAGGCAACAGTAACTCCACACCAGTTTGCACATGTCTCCCAAGCTAATTGGGATAGCAACACTCCTCCAATAGCTCCTCCTCATTGGGATGCTCAGTAAGCACTTACAACTCCTCCTGGATGCTCACCATTGGCCTTGGCATTGGCTTTAACCCTTGGCATTGAGATTCGACAACTATTATTCAGCTCATTGATAGTGTATTCAACATACAATTTGTAAAAACAGGGCAACCCCATGTCATTGATGCCTCTTGCTTAGTAATGATGCATAAATGATGCCCAGACATTCAGGAAAGCTTATCCATTGATTGGAGATCATTTTGGAGGTGATATAAGCACTATTCTTGGTTTGATAGTGATTTGGTTCATATAACAACCATGGCTAAAGCTTGTTTGGTCAATGGAATACATGTATGTTGCCTCTAGGGGGCTTACCGACTACTTGGGTTGATATATCGATGCTTATGGTTCATGTTACATATTTTGTTATGCTTTTAGATTGGTTTTGAGCTAAGATTAAAGATTTCAATCTTGACATTGCTGTGATTTACTATTATGTATGGCTATTTGATGCTCTAATAAGAGCTTTGTAAGTTATTTGGGTCGAATGCTCTTAGATATATTTCCACATGGTGTTTTGAGCTTTGTTTGCTTGTCTGGCATTCGACTTTTGTTCTAATGGGAGCCACTACTTGACACTTGGATATTACATTGAGCATTTGGTTACACAGTTGAGCTTGAGGATCCTCCAGTGAGACCATGGGACTCAATGACATGTACATGCTCTTGTTATGCTTTATGTTTGCAGTTGATGCTTAGTGGGCTGATCTGACATTCCTCTAGCAACTATCTCTAGCTGTGTGCAAGACAAGAGAAGAGAAGAAGAAGAGAGGAGATGATGGAGAGCTTTACCTCCAAGATCCCTCACCCTCACATACTCACTCAAGCTCAAGCATCCTTCCTCAACCCTCCACCTCTAAGCTCCATCCTCCATAGCCATGTGCTAGACAAGAGAAGAGAAGAAGAAGAGAGGAGATGATGGAGAGCTTCACCTCCAAGATCCCTCACCCTCACACACTCACTCCCTCATACTCCCTCTCTCAAGCACACCCAAGAAAGCAAAGAGAAGAGAGGAAGAGAAGAAGGCAAGTCCACTTTTTCCACACACCAAAGAATGAGCTTCTCTATTCACTTTTTCGCTCTTATACATAACCCTAAATCCCTTTTGGGTGGTCATCCCTTTTTTACATGACCGGCCATTGTGGCAAGGTCCTCTTTTCCATTTCCTTTTATTTTCCTCATCTCTTTACCTATGCCCACCTACCTTTCATAATTTGCACAGGAGGGAGCCTAGCGCTCTTTTACAACAAATTTAGGGGCGCCTTGCATTTGAAAATGCACTTTTTCCTTTGATTTGATTTTTGAGGCCACCCTTGCACTTCTAGCCATTTTCCTTCTTGCTTCTTCCGTTATGTCCAATTTCCTTCTGGGTCACCTCAGTTAGGTCCCGACTTGCGCTTTTCTGCTTTTTTCGCTTTCTTCTGAAAGGTGAGAAGGATCGAGGCTTGCACTCGAGAGCTATGGCAGGAGAGCAAGAGCAAGAAAGAGAGAGGCAAGAAATGGGAACTCCAACAGTCACAATGTGTGATCGGGCCTCCCTTTATTCAAACTGTCACAAAAAGAATAAAGAATAAAGTGACGGAGACGGTTGTCCACCACCTGCAGTGTGCAGTGGTGGTGACTATCAGTGTAGTAATACGCAGGTAAACAGACTTGTCCTCAATGACCCCACATATGAAGTGATACCTCACCTCAATGTGTTTCGTCTTCGCATGGAAGACCGGATTCTTGGCTAACTGAATAGCACTCATAGAATCCGAATGCAGTGTAGGGATAGCATCAATACCAAGGTCAACAACTAAATGACCCAACCAAATGGCCTCCTTGCAAGCCTCGGTGGCTGCAACATACTCGGCCTCTGTAGTAGAAAGGGCCGTGCATTTCTGCACCCTGGACATCCAAGAAACAGCACCTCCAACATATGTGAATACATAGCCGAAAGTGGACTTCCTACTATCTGCATGTCCTCCATAATCAGAGCCAGTGTACCCCACGACTCCTGTGGCTGCCATAGCATATGCACATATCTACAGTGCTCTTTAGGTACCTCATGATACCCTTCATGGCATCCCAATGCTTCTTGCCAGGTGTATAGCGTGCCACAGCACCAACTGCAAAAGCAATATCTGGATGAGTAGCTATCATGGCATACATAAGACTACCCATTGTGGATGCATAGGGAATCTTGGCCATCTCGACCCTCTGCTCATCTGTCTGCGGACAATTAGCATGCGATACCTTCACATAAGAAGGCAATGAACAGCCAATAGGCTTTACATCCTGCATGCGGAAGTGCTCAAGGACTTTATGAATGTACTCCCTCTATGACAAGTAGAGGAGTCCTTGATGCCTGTCGCATCTAATGCGCATACTAAGTATATGAGCGGCCTGTCCCAGATCTTTCATCTCAAAGCTCTTCTTGAGCTGAGCCTTAAGAGTATCTAGCTCATCGTGAGCTTTCCCTGCTATCAGTATATCATCCATGCTATCAGTATATCATCATGAGCTTTCCCTGCTATCAGTATATCATCCATATAGAGGACCAAAATCAATAAAGAACCATCATGGGCTTTCTTCGTGTAAAGACACGGATCCATAGCACTCCTACTGTAGCCCTGTGACTGCATAAATGCATCAAACTTATGATACCACTCCCTAGGTGCCCGTTTCAAGCCATAAAGACTTTTCTTCAATTTGCACACTAGGTGCTCCCTGCCAGGTTCTACAAAGCCCTTAGGCTGCTCCATATAAATCTCATCATGCAAGTCCCCATGTAAGAAAGCCGTCTTGACATCCATCTGGTATAAATCCAAGTCAACCTAAGCAACCAAAGCCAAGACTAAGCGCAGGATGGTCATCTTAACCACAGGAGAAAAGACCTCATCAAAGTCCACACCATGATCCTGCTTAAAACCCTTTGCTACCAATCTAGCCTTGTATGCCGGCTTGGGGTGTCCAGGGGTACTTTTCAGCTTGTACACCCACTTGCATGGCAAAGCCTTCTTGCCCTTAGGCAAGGAAACCAAATCCCAAGTGTCATTCTTATGCAAGGAATCTATCTCAGACTGCATAGCCCTCTCCTAGGAGTAACTGTCACCCCTGTGCATAGCCTCATCATAAGTGAAAGGCTCTCCTGCATCTGTAACCAAGACATAATGCATCTAGGACTGAAATTTATCAAGTGGACATTTGTCTTTAGTCGACCGTCTCACGGCAAGCTCTGCTGCCTGCCCAGCTGCCTGTCTGTTGGGGGTAAAGGCGCCTCCGCCGTGCCGCCCCGTGTATTACTACACTGACAGTACCCGCCACTCCACACTGCAGGTGGCGGGCGCCCGTCACGTCACTTTATTCTTTATTCTTTTAGTGATAGTTTGAATAAAGGAAGTCCCGGTCACACATTGTGACGGTTGGAGTTCCCATTTCTTGTCTCTCTCTTTCTTGCTCTTGCTCTCCCGCCATAGCTCGCGTGCAAGCTTCGATCCTTCTCACCTTTCAACTGGTATCAGAGCTTGGCATTCTCTTGCTCGAGCTCGACTCGGTGCTTCCCGACCTTCGCATCGACTCGCTTCACGCATTGGGTCTCCATCCCGGCAGCCATAGCCGACCTCTTGAGCTCCCGACTCTCCCCGGCTTCCCGAGCTCCATCCTGGCCTTCTTGAGCTTCATCAGGGCCTTGCCCTTGAGGTATTGCTTCAGCATTTGCAGGCATTTGAGTGTATTCTCAGATTGAAACAGGGCAGGAACAAAGGGCAGCCACTCTTCTTGAGCTCCATAGCTCATATCTTCCCTCCCCTTTGCATTGGGCCTTCATGGCTTGGTATGTGCCTACCTTGGGCCATCATTGAGCCCCCCATTACCCCCTTTTCAGCCCATGTGGAGTAGCAGCAAGTTCAGCACCAACAGGGCAGATTGCATCATTTTTTCCAGGCTGTGAGCACTCATCTACTTCAGCTCCACACTTGGCCATTGCTTCTTGCTCTCTACCTTGATCAAGAGGGCTATAGACTTCATGTTTGATGTCATTAAAGCTTTGGGCATTGGTCTTGATCTTTCGGGGCTGATTTCTTCAGATTTGGGACTGTCATAAACTGTCATAACAGGCTGAAAACAGGGCAGCACCATTGGCATTAGCATTTGTTGCTTATACTCCATTCCGGTTGTGCTATTTGATGCCCGTATGCGCTCTACATGATGCCTAGTGCCTTGGGAATGTATGCACATGATTATGCCATGATTTTGGCTTGAAATATTGGCTGATTTGGGACTGTTATTTACTGTTATACAGTGCTGGAAACATGGCAGCCACACTTGGCATTGGCATTTAATGCTTATACTCTACTCCGGTTACCTTGTTTGATGCCCGTATGCGGTCTACTTCCTACCCGGATGTATTGGGGATGTATGCATTTGGTTTGACCATGATTTTGGCTTGAATTTGGGGCTGAAATCTACTGTTTAGAACAGTAAATACATGCTGGAATAACTGTGGGCTGAAGGTACTTTACATGCTTTGGCACTTACCTACCGATACCGGATGTATGCTTTGAGCTTTGGCATGATATCTCTGACATTTGGGGACGACTTGGAGCATATGTATGAGATTATGGGATGCTTTTGAGCTTCGCATTAGCTCCGTCTTCACTGGCATTTGGACCGACTCGGCATGCTCGTGGACCGCCTATGCCTCATGTCTCTGCTTGACAGTTAGGCTTTTGCATTACATGCTTTGCTTCGTGACATATGCTATTTGGTTCGTGTATGCCATACCGACATTTGGAGCTTGGATTTGGATGTATTTGAGCATTCCCGGCTTACTTGATCACTGATCTTGGTTGCTATTTGGATGTCATTGAGTTGACCGAGAGCTTATTTGGGCTTATGTATTGCTTCATGGTTAATACGACCGGTGCTTCATGTATGTCATGCTCTCTCGGATGCACTTGATGCATTGACAGGGTCACTTATCACTGGTGCTTTCTCTTGGGTTGTTTGAGCTTCTGAGCTCGCTTTGTACGCCTTTTGTGCCAGTGGGAGCATTTTACATGCTTTCTTGACCTTTGACAGTTGCATGCTATTGGAGCACTTACATGTATTTGGAGCAGTTTATGTCTTGAGCAGCTACATACACATTGAGACTTTGGGATCATACTCCGATCTTTATGGATATGCATTGATGTACTCTTGGTTCACAGGATGCTTATGAGCTGAGTCTCATATTTGGATCTTTCTCTTTGAGCAGATACCTATTTGTGTCAGGTTTTGGCAGTTACAGGAACACTTTGCCTAGAGTGTCTGGTGGTGTGCCTTTCACTGGCAGATGTTATTTTGACATGCTTGGTGTTGAGCTCATGTTCTTTTCACTGTCATTGGCCTTGCTTATGTCCATTTCATGCCGGCTTTGGACCTAGCATTGTTTGCTTGACATTGGATCCTATTTTGGGACAGTTTGCTCTCTAGACTGCATACCTGCAATTTATTACAGCAAGCAGTTATTGGTGGACTGAGGTGTACTTTTCATGCTGAAATATCCTGATTTGGTGTACCGCACCTAGTACTAAGTGGGCAGCAACTTTTGGCACACTTTGCTCACCCTTTGGACCCCGTTTTGGTCATTTTTGGGCAGTTTCTGCAGTAAAACAACAAGCAGTTATGGACTGTTTGGGCATTTCCAGCCTGCATAATGGCGTCATTTTCGCATGATAGTGCCATCTTTAACATTACAAAGTTGGATGGTACCAAGTACTCTTACTGGAAGAGTCAAATATGGCAGGTTTTGGTGCAGAAATCTCAGATTAAGCCACTTCGATTGAGTGGGGAGCAGCCTGAAACTATGGACATTGACGACTGGCTTGAACTTGATGAGCTATGCAAGTCCACGATTGTATTGTCTCTCACTGAACAGGTACATTATAATGTATTTGAGGAAGCACAGAGTGCATGGGATCTATGGAATAAGATCAAGAATCTTTATGATAAGAAAAGTCCGGCGAGTCAGATGTACTGGTTGAAGCAGCTTATGGATCTGCGCATGAAGGATAATGCGACTATGTCTGCTCACTTGAGCCAGTTCCATGCTATACTGAAGAACCTGACTTCGCAGGATATCACCTTTGGAGAGGAAGTAACTCCTCTTTTCTTGCTTGGAACTCTGAATGAGTCATGGGATGTATTCCGCACTGCCCTTTGTGCCTCTAGTGCTACTCTAAAATTGGCAGATGTTGAGAGTGCTCTTCTTCAGGAAGAGGTGAATCGCAAAAACTTGGATGCCTCTCGTGGTAGTCATGCTTTGACAGTTAGAGGCAGGAATGACAGGTATGACCGTGGTAATGGCCGAGGCCGTGACTCGCAGAAGGGTCGGTCTAAATCTCGTGGTGGCAAGTCGCGTAGTAAGTCGCGTGGACGCAATGCAAATGTCACTTGTCATCATTGTGGGAAAAAGGGCCATATTAGACCACAGTGTCATGAGTTGCGCAATGAGAAGCGCAAGGATAAGGGGAAAGATAAAGTGCAGGAGAAGTCCTCTGATCGTAGCATAGTACCTGCGAAGTCCAACGTCAAGATTGAGGAAATTAATGTCACGCAGACTGAAGAGTCCGATGGTGGTGATGAGTTTATACTTGCAGCTAGTTCTTCTGATGCTTCACACTTGACTGAGACACCTAGTATGTATGCACAGTGCTGGTTATTGGATTCAGGTGCGTCCTTCCATGTGACGCCTTACCGTGAGTGGTTTCACTCTTACCGTACTGTATCTGGATCAGTCAAACTTGGAGATGACAGGTCTCTTGATATTGTGGGCTGTGGAGATATTCAGTTGCAGTTTTCCACTGGCAGTTCCTTTTTGCTCAGGGATGTACGTCATGTATCTGCGCTTACGCGTAGTCTTATGTCTGCAGGACAGTTGGATGATGCAGGATTTCATGTCTGTTTTGGGGATTCTACCTGGAAGATTACCAAAGGCAGACTTGTGCTTGCTAGAGGCGCCAAGGCTGGCAGCCTCTATCCTCTTGTTGTATCTGGGTCTTCTGTAGACCATGTTTTGGCAATGGGCTCTATCCCACATGTATCACTTTGGCATGCCCGTTTGGGGCATATGTCTTTGAAAGGAATGAAAATGTTATCTGGTTTGCAGTATCTTCCGCCTTTGGATTATGCATGTTTTGACTCGTGTGATCATTGTCTTTATGGTAAGCAGAATAGGTCTACGCATAAGAAATCGGGTAGGCCACGCATGAGTGAGCCCTTGGCATTGGTGCATTCCGATGTTTGTGGGCCTATGCCTTGCATGTCTATGGGTGGCGCGAAGTACTTCGTTACCTTCATTGATGATTTTTCTAGGAAAGTGTGGGCTTATCCCATAAAGTAGAAGTCCGATGTCTTGGCAGTTTTTCAGAGATGGCTTGCTCTTGTTGAGAACCAGACTGGGTATAGGCTGAAATGCCTTAGGACAGATAATGGGGGAGAATATGTCTCGCATGCTTTTGAGCAGTTTTGTGATGACAGGGGTATTAAGCGTCAGTTGACCGCCCCTTACACCCCACCCCAGAATGGTTTGGCTGAGCGCATGAACAGGACTATTCAGGAGCGTGTGCGCTCTATGCTTAGCCATGCAGGCCTACCCCCGAGTTTTTGGGCTGAGGCAGTTAGTACGTCAGTGCATGTCATAAACCGATCGCCTTCCAGTGGATTGGATTTCCAGGTTGCAGAGGAAGTTTGGGCTGGTAAGCCACCCTCTTATGCGCATCTCCGTGTCTTTGGATGTGAGGCATTCTGCCATGTGCCCAAGGACAAGAGGAGTAAATTGGATCCAAAGAGCATTAAATGCATATTCCTTGGCTATGGTGAGTCAGGAGAGATGGGCTATCGCCTATGGGATCCGCAGGCGCGGAAAATAGTACGCAGCCATGATGTCGTCTTCCATGAAGACAAGATGCACAGGCAGCCTGAGAAGGTGGTTGAGATCCGCAGAGTGATCTTTCAGGAGGAGCCTAAAGCTCCAACACAGCCAGTAGTACAGCCTGCAGCAGTTCCTCCACAGGGCCAGGATGTTGGACAGGTAGTTAGACAGGCAGCAGAGCCTGCGGTGAGACGGTCTGCTAGAGATAGACGTCCACCTGACAGATTTCAGCCCTCTATGCATTATGTTTTGGTTACAGATGCAGGAGAGCCTTTCACTTATGATGAGCCTATGCGCAGGGGTGACAGTCACTCCTGGGAGAGGGCTATGCAGTCTGAGATAGACTCCCTGCATAAGAATGAGACTTGGGATTTGGTTGCCTTGCCTAAGGGCAAGAAGGCTTTGCCATGCAAGTGGGTGTACAAGCTGAAAAGTACCCCTGGACACCCCAAGCCGGCATACAAGGCTAGATTGGTAGCAAAGGGTTTTAAGCAGGAACATGGTGTGGACTTTGATGAGGTCTTCTCTCCTGTGGTTAAGATGACCACCCTGCGCTTAGTCTTGGCTTTGGTTGCACAGCTTGACTTAGATCTATATCAGATGGATGTCAAGATGGCTTTTCTACATGGGGACTTGCATGATGAGATCTATATGGATCAGCCTAAGGGCTTTGCAGAACCTGGCAGGGAGCACCTAGTGTGCAAGTTGAAGAAGAGCTTGTATGGCTTGAAGCAGGCACCTAGGGAATGGTATCATAAGTTTGATGCCTTTATGCAGTCATAGGGCTACAGCAGGAGTGCTATGGATCCGTGTCTTTACACGAAGAAAGCCCGTGATGGCAGTTTGCTTATCTTGGTACTCTATGTTGATGATATGCTGATAGTAGGGAAAGCTCATGATGAGCTAGATGCTCTTAAATCTCAGCTGAAGAAGAGCTTTGAGATGAAGGATTTGGGACAGGCCTCACATATACTTGGGATGCGCATTAAGCGCGATAGGCATCAGGGACTTTTGTATCTCTCATAGCGGGAGTACATTCATAAAGTCCTTGAGCGCTTCCGCATGCAGGACGTAAAGCCTATTGGCTGTCCATTACCTTCTTATGTGAAGGTATCACAGGCCGATTGTCCGCAGACAGATGAGCAGAGGGCCGAGATGGCCAAGATCCCTTATGCATCAGCCGTGGGCAGTTTGATGTATGCCATGATAGCCACTCGTCCAGATATTGCACATGCAGTTGGTGTTGTGGCACGCTATATGGCTACACCTGGCAGCAGACATTGGGATGCCATGAAGGGTATCATGAGGTACCTGAAGGGCACAGCAGATATGTGTATTTGCTATGGCAGCCAGGATACAGGGATCGTGGGGTACACTGACTCCGATTATGCAGGACATGCAGATAGTAGGAAGTCCACTTCTGGCTATGTATTCACCTATGCTGGAGGGGCTATCTCTTGGATGTCCAGGGTTCAGAAGTGTACGGCTTTGTCTACCACTGAGGCCGAGTATGTTGCAGCCACTGAGGCTTGCAAGGAGGCCATATGGTTAGGCCGTCTAGTTGCTGACCTTGGGATTGATGCTACACCTACACTGCATTCGGATTCTATGAGTGCCATTCAGTTGGCTAAGAATCCGGTCTTCCATGCGAAGACGAAACACATTGAGGTGAGGTATCACTTCATACGTGGTGTCGTGGAGGACAGGTCTGTTGACCTTGTCAAGATCTCCACTGACGAGATATTGGGGGTAAAGGCGCCTCCGCCGTGCTGCCCCGTGTATTACTACACTGACAGTACCCGCCACTGCACACTGCAGGTGGCGGGCGCCCGTCACGTCACTTTATTCTTTATTCTTTTAGTGATAGTTTGAATAAAGGAAGGCCCGGTCACACATTGTGACGGTTGGAGTTCCCATTTCTTGTCTCTCTCTTTCTTGCTCTTGCTCTCCCGCCATAGCTCGCGTGCAAGCTTCGATCCTTCTCACCTTTCACTGTCCAACACCCTTACCATGAGCATCTACTTCAGCTGTAGGCTGTCCAAGCGGCTATGCGAGAGCTCTCGGCTCCTCCTGAAATATGACCCTGTAGATTTCAACAACTTTCTCAAGCTGCCGATGCATCTTGTCTTCATGGAAGACTACATCATGACTGCGGATGACTTTCCACACCTGCGGATCCTAGAGACAGTAACCCATCTTGCCTGCATCCCCATAACCAAAAAAAATGCATTTGACACTTTTAGGATCTAGCTTACTTCTCTTGTCCCTGGGCACATGGCAAAATTCCTCACATCCAAAGACACGGAGATGCACATAAGAGAGAGGTTTTCCAGTCCATACCTCCTCTGTAACCTGGAAATCCAAACCACTAGAAGGTGATCTGTTCATGACATGCATAGCTGTATTAACTATCTCAGCCCAAAAGCTCTATGGTAGGCCTGGCTAAGCATACTGTGTACACACTCCTGGATTGTTCTATTCATCTACTCAGCCAAACCATTCTGGGGGGGGGGGGGGGGGGGGAGTGTAGGGGGTGGTCAATTGATGCTTAATACCCCTCTCATCACATAACTACTCAAAAGCATATGAGATATACTCACCCCCATTATCTATCCTTAAACATTTTAGCCTATACCCAGACCGGTTCTCAACCAATGCAAGCCATCTCTAAAACAAAGCCAAGACATCGGATTTTAGCTTAATGGGATAAGCCCAAACTTTCCATGAAAAATCATCTATGAAAGTAACAAAATACTTGGCACCACCCATAGACTGACAAGGCATGGGCCCACAGACATCTGAATATACCAGTGCCAAGGGCTCACTCATGCGTGGCCTACCAGACTTTTTATGCGTGGACCTAGTCTACCTGCCATAAAGACAATGCTCACATGAATCAACACATGCCTAATCAAGGGGCGGTAAGTACTGCAAACCAGAAAGCATTTTCATTCCCTTCAAAGACATATGGCCCAAATAGGCATCCCAAAGAGATACATGTGGGATAGGACCCACATACAAAACATGATTAAGGGAATAAGCTGATACAATCAAGGGATAGAGACTGCCAGCCTTGGCACCTCTCGCAATCACAAGTCTACCACGAGTGATCTTCCATGTAGAGTCTCCAAAAGATACATGATAATCTGCATCATTAAGCTATCCAGCTGACATGAGACTGCGTGTCAAAGCAGGTACATGATGTACATCCTGCATAACAAAACTGCTGCCAGAAGAAAACTGCAGCCTAACATCACCAATGCCCACAATATCAAGAGAGCTGTCATCACCCAAGCGCACAAAACCCAAAACAGTACGGTATGAATGAAACCACTCTCGGTAAAGTGTCACATGAAAGGACACACCTGAGTCCAAGAGCCAACATTGTGCATACATAGAGTGTATCTCTGTCATCTGCGAAGCACTAGAAGAAGCTGTAAGGATATAATCATCATCATCAACGTCCTTAGGCTAGATAGCATTGATCTCTTCAATTTTAACACGGACTTTGTAGGCACTATGCTGTGATTAGAAGACTTATCATGCACTTTGTCTTTCCCCTTATCTTTGCGCCTTTCATTGCGCAGTTCATGGCATTGTGGCCTAATATGGCCCTTTTTCCCACAATGGTGATGAGTAACATCTGCATTCCTGCCACGGGATTTGCTACGTGACTTCCCACGAGACTTGGACCGAGATTTCTAAAAATCCCATCCACGGCCACTGCCATTGCCATGCTTTCCATATCCATCATTCCTGCCTCTAACTGTCATAGCATGCGACACACGAGAGGCATCCAAATTCTTATAGTTAACCTCTTCCTGCAGAAGAGCACTCTCAACATCAAATAACTTCAAGGTAGCAGTAGAGGCACATAATGCAGTGCGGAATACATCCCATGACTCATTAAGAGTACCAAGCAAGAAAAAGAGGAGTGACATCCTCTGCAAAAGTGATGTCATGTGAAGTCAAGTTCTTGAGTATAACATGGAATTGGCTCAACTGAGCAGACATAGTCACATTCTCCTTCATGCGTAGATCCATAAGCTGCTTCAGCCAATACATCTGACTCGCTGGACTTTTCTTGTCATAGAGATTCTTGATTTTATCCCACAACTGCCATGCACTCTGTTCTTCCTCAAATACATTGTAATGAACCTGTTCTGTGAGAGATAATACAATAGTGGACTTGCATAACTCAAGCTCAAGCCATTCCTCATGTGGCATAGTTGCAGGCGGATGCCCGCTCAACCTCAAAGGTTTGATCTGCGATTTCTGCACCAACACCTGCCAAATCTGGCTCTTCCAATAAGAGTAATTCATACCATCAAGCTTAATGATGTTGAAAATAGCATGATCAGTGGACGAACTCGCCATAATGCAGGCTGGAAGACTGTAGAACAGTTCAAAACTGCTTGTTGTATACTGCAGAAAATGACAAAAAAATCACCAAAATCGAGATAAAATGGCAAGAAAAGTGTAACCAAAGCTGCTGGCCACCAAGTACTATTGAAAATACATCATTTTAGAATATTTGAGCATGAAAAATCCATGTCAGTCCATACATATATGCATGCTGTAATAAATTACAGATTTTAGTAAATGAGAGCTAACAATGCCAAAATCGGATCCCAAGTCAATAAGATATTGCCAAGACCAAAGCTGGCATCATGCGGGCATAACATAGGCATATGACAGTCGATAAGCATGAATCCAACACCCAAATATGTCATACAAACATTTGCCAGTGAGTAGGCACACCCCCAGTCAACGGGGCAAAGTGTTCCTGCCACTACCAAAACTTGACACAAGTAGATGTCAGCTCACAAAGATACGGATCCAAATCTGAGACTCAACTCATAAGCATACAGTGAACCAAGACATATAAACCATGCATCATCCCAAAGGCTAAGAAGTCCCAAAGTCTCAAGTGTCTGTAACTGCTCAATAGCATGTAATTGCTCAATGTATAAAAGCACCGCCTGCTCAATGTCTGATAAGCATTCAAGAATGCTCCCACTGGCACAAAAGCCATATGTATGAGCTCAAGAGCTCAAACCAAGGCAAGACACAGTGCCAATGACATAAGTCCAAGACAATACATCAATAGTACATCCCAAACATGTAGGCGGTAGAGCATTCGAATGTAGCATCCATAAGCATGTAAGATATCAAGTACATCCCAATTCAAACTCTGACAAGCCAAGTAGCATCCAAGAAAACTCTAGATAATCCAAAATGCATCCAAGGGAGAGCTTCAATGAGCACTCAAGCTCAACGTATGCATAGGGTAATCAACCGGGACATGAGCATCAAGCCGTAGGCAACGGGTATGCATAAACCCAAGGAGCATCACTGTCAAAGCATATACCACTGTCAAGCATGAACCATGTCAATGAGTGTGTAATGTCAAAGCTCTTCCAAAAGCATTCGGAATGAAATCCAAGCTCGAAGCCGTACCCTAAAGATCAATACTTCATGGCATATATCCAAGACATAGGCCGAAACCAATAGGCATAACCCAAGGCATGTGTAATAGCTTCAGCCCGCTTTTATTATAGCCAAGAATGACTGTCAAAACTGGGAAATTTCAGCATGCAAAATCAGCTCCAAATGGTTGCCAAACAATAGACATACATTCCCCTAACATGTAGGCATCATACGGAACCAACCGAGTATCGAGACAATGTCGGGCAAGCATAAACATCAAATGTTAGTGTAGCACTATTATAAACTACATGTGGACTATTATGACAGTCCCAAAATAGCGCCAAATCAAACCATAAGCAATGTCAATGCTCAAACCTTTGATACCAAGCATCAAAGCATTTGCAAATGCCTCAAATGAAGCCTGTTTAAGTGCCCACTGGCCTGGAGCTTGAGTAGTACCCTGTGATGCAAATGGAGACAAGCCTAGAATCAGGCGCAAATAGCGTGGACAAGGCTGTAGTGGTTACTAATCAGTGTGGCCATAAAAGGGGTGGTAGGGGGCTTGAGGAGTGGCCAATGGTGGCCCACAATGAGCCCCAATAAGTCTCTTCCAAGACCAAGTGAGATACAAGAAGAGAGAGCTTCAATGGTGGCTGCCCCTTTCTGTTTATAGCCTGTGTGACCTAAAAACAATACAAAACCTTGTGGAGAATGAAGCAATACCTCTGATGTAATGCCTGAAGGTGCCCAACGATGCTGGGAAGAATCTCGGGAAGTCGAGGAGTGACGAGAGCTCAAAGGAGTCGGATATGGCTGTTGGGAAGGAGACCCAATGCGAGTGGGGAGTCGATGGGAAGCTGAGAATGCCACAAACCAAGCTCAAGAGTCAGGAACTCGAGCTCTGATACCATTTGAAAGGTGAGAAGGATCGAGGCTTGCACTCTAGAGCTATGGCAAGAGAGCAAGAGCAAGAAAGAGAGAGGCAAGAAATGGGAACTCCAACAGTCACAATGTGTGACCAGGCCTTCCTTTATTCAAACTGTCACTAAAAGAATAAAAAATAAAGTGATGGTGATGGGCTCCCGCCACCTGCAGTGTGCAATGGTGGTGACTGTCAGTGTAGTAATACACAGGCAGCTAGGCGGAGGTGCCTTTACCCCCAACATCTTCTTGTGTTGAGATTAACAGTTGCAGTTTGTCTTATATCAGTGATTGCCCATCTTTGGCATTGATTCCTTACTATTATACTTCATTTTTAGCATGTCGTGATTGTAGTTTATTGCATTGCTTGTGCGAGCAATCACCTCCAATCGACAGTTCTTTACATTGAGTTTGTGGATAGTTCATTACTTGGTCAACACCCTTGTTTTTAGCTTGATTTAGTAGAGGTTTTTAGACTCTTGTAGTAATTATCATAGCTTTCTTTGATAGTTTGTGCACTTGTTTGTCTTCATTATGACTGGTGGCTCAAGTGATAGTGCTATCTTTAATATTGGTAAGATGGATGGCACCAAGTACAACTAGTGGAAGGCCCAAATCTAACAAGTTTAAGTGCAAAAAATGCAAGTTAGGCCTTTGAAACGTAAGGGAGTCAAGCCCAAACTTATTGATATAGAGAATTGGGCTAAATTAAATGAGCTATGTAAGTCCACCATTATATTGTCCCTCTCTAAGTAGGTGTTCTATACTGTTGTCTCTGATAGGCAGCTTGCATGGGACCTATGGGAAAAATTTCACTATGTTTATGACCAGTAGAGCCCCACTTCTCAAATGTATTGGTTGAAGCAAATCATGGACCTTCGCATGAAGGAGGGCACTTCTCTGTCAGTTCACTTAAATGAGTTTCATTCCATTATCAATCATTTGTCTTCAAAAGAATTCAAGGGTACTCTACTCCTCTTATTCCTCTTATAGCTACATTACCTGAATCATGGGATACATTTCGTACAATTATGTGTGCCAGCATGCTTACTGATGGGGTACAGTTGTAGGATGTAGAGGGTGAACTCTTGACTACTAAAGAGGTTAACAAAAAGAATGTCTATACTTCCCACAACTCTCATGCTTTGACAGTTAGAGGCAATAATGGTAGGAGCAGTAATGCCCACCGTGGAAGAGATTCTCAACAATCTCACTCTCAACCACGTGGATAGTCTCATAGTAAGTCACGTAGCTATCAACCCTCATTGACTTGTCATTACTATGGGAAAGTAAGACATGTTCGGCTATAGTCCCATAAAATGCACAAAGACAAGTGCAAGGAAAAGGGCAAGGATAGAGTTCAGGACAAAAATGATAATCACAGCATTGCCAAGTTAAGCATTAAGATTAAAGAGATTAATGTCATGCATATTGATTCTGATGATGATTTCATACTTGTAGCTTCTTCTCTTGATACTTCACAACTAATTGATTCTTTCCTAAGGTATACTCAATGTTGGTTGATAGATTTAGGGGCTTCCTTCCATATGACCCTCATAGAGAGTGGGTTCACTCCTACTGTAGCATAACTGGATTTGTTTGTTTGGGTAATGACCTAGCATTGGAGATAGTTGGTATTGTTGATGTTGAACTACCAATTTGCTACTTGAAGTTCGGTTCATGTTGCATGTTTAATCTTCATGATGTACATCATGCACTGGCTCTTACGAAGAGCCTTATCTATGCTCCCACTTTGGATGATGCAGGTTATGTAGTTTCTTTTGGTGATTCCTCCTCGAAGATTACCTATGGGAATCTTGTCATTGCACATGGTGCTAAGTCCAATATTCTCTACCCCTTGCTTGTATATGGGTCAGTTGACCATATTTTGGCAATGGATGTAGTTCCACATGTATCTCTGTGGCATCATCACCTTGGGTACATGTCCTTGAAATGAAATGAAAATGCTTATCCATTTGTGCTATCTTTTGTCCCTTGACTATCAATGTTTTAAGTCTTGTGATCATTGTTTATATTGTAGGTAGACACACGATACGCATAAAAAATCTGGTATGACATATATGGTTGAGCCTTTGGCTCTTGTTCATTCATATCTATTGTCAAGAATCGTGTGATGGGGGGATTTGCTTGAGCTGCTGCGCCAAACACACACTGTATACATAAGAGGAAGCCCACTCAAGAACACAAGAAGAGAGATGGAGGCCAAAACGTTTTCTTGCTGATTTTTCTTCTTCTTCCACACACTATACAATGTACACAAAGTATAGATAAGATACAACATAAAGGAAAGTGGCCTACTAAGTCACATAGTGCATAACCGACTACACTAATCGACTGGCGCTATGTCTTTGCTAGCTGTAGGTAGGTATAACAAACTAAATATAATAAGTGATAAGTCAGTGGCCATGTGAGTATCATAATGACCACCAACGTGCTAAGTGTAGACGTACGGAACCATCTAGCTAGGTGGTCCATCATCAACGTCCACACATGTTGAGCTTGCCATCTACCCACTACCCCTTAAGCTCAACTCTATCTTTGCAACTCTAAGTAAGCTTCGGAACTTTTGAAGCTTCTCTGCACCCAATGCCTTTGTGAAAATGTCAGTTATCTGATCCTGTGTGCTGGCATATACCAAGTCAATCTCTTCTGCAAGTACCTTCTCCCTCACAAAGTGGTAGTACTCCTCAATGTGTTTTGTCCTAGCATGGAACACTGGATTCTTAGCTAGTTGTATGTTGCTCGTGTTGCCACAATGAATGACAATTGGACCATCTCCCTACATGTCCAAATCACCTAATAACTTTTGTAGCCATACCACCTCACATGCAGCCATAGCAACGCCTCTATACTCAGCCTCTGTACTCGATAAAGCAACTGTAGGTTGCTTTTTGCTACTCCATGTAACTGTTGCACTACCAAGGGAAAACATGAATCCACTCGTAGATCTTCTGTCTGACATGCTACCAGCCCAATCTGTATCTGTGTATCCAAAGACATGTACGTCCTTACCTGCCTCATAAAAAAGTCCATAATGTAAGGTGGACTTCATGTACCTCAATATACGTCTAACTACATCCAAATGAGGCTTTCTAGGCATTTGCATAAACTGACTGACAAGGCCAACATCATAGCTCAAGTCTGGCCTTGTGATAGTCATATAAATCAAACTCCCTACTATCCTCCTGAATATAGTAGGGTCTTCTATCTCATCCCCAACATCACTCAACTTCACATTTTGTTCCAATGGTACTGAAAGAGGCTTACATGCTATCATACCACACTTGGATAACATATCCAAGCCATACTGCCTTTGGGACAGCCATATACCATCATCACATCTGATCACCTCAATACCAAGAAAGTATCTCAGCTCACCCAAATCTTTCATCTCAAACTTCTTCTTCAAGAAGTCCTTAACTTCAGCAATCCCATTGTCACTGTCACCTGTAATAATCAAGTCATTTACATAGATGACTATGATGACCAAACCTGCATCTCCCTTTCTCACATAAAGTGAGTGATCAGCATTAGAAATACAAAATCCAATATTGACAAAATACTCTTCAATCTTGTCAGACCATGCTCTAGGTGCTTGCTTCAGCCCATAGAGCGTCTTTTTTAACCTGCACACATATGTGGGATGCTCTAAATCCTCATAACCTGCTACCTACTCCATATACACTTCTTCTTGCAATTCACCATGCAAGAAGGCATTCTTAACATCCATTTGATGCAAACTCCAACCTTTGGCTACTGCCAAGGCAATCACACATCTAACAGTTGCCATCCTAGCAACTGGACTGAATGTCTCTTCATAATCTATGCCATATGTTTGAGCATAGCCTTTTGCAACCAGCCTAGCCTTATACTTGCTAATTGAACCGTCTGCATTATGCTTGACTTTGTAAACCCACTTATAGCCAATAGCTTTCTTACCCTTAGGTAAGGGTACCAAATCCCAAGTTTTATTGGCTTCTAATGCAACCATCTCCTCATCCATTGCTGCATCTCGATGAGCATGACCAGTAGCATCCTCAACTAGTTTCACCATATAAGCATCATGGTGAGCTGCATAACCTTCAAAACCAAATGTTTTAACAGGGTATCTGACCTTGCTAGATCTGCATACCACTGGATCACTCAATGGAGCCTTTACATTACTATGAGCTCTTTGTACACCTGGCGTCCTGACTGAAGGAATGCCAAGCTCATCATCCAAACTCTTCGAACCACTAGAATCTCCATAAAATCCCAAATGATTGGTAGATGCATCATTTGCATCCAACACTTTCTTCTTTTCTTTGTCCTTCCCTGAAACACTTATAGATCCACCTGAAGATGTGGGCCTATTCCTTAGTCTCCTAGACCAAGGGCTCACTGTAGGTGTAGAACCAGATGATGTTTCTGGTCCACTAAGACTTCATGATTCTTGTTTATCTTTCTGCACATAACTGTCTTGATCATTATCATCATCCAAAACATCACCAGCAGGTGTATACCAACTTTCCATCTCATCAAAGATAACATCCCTGCTCACTCTGAACTCACCTGTGACAAGGTTATAATAGCGATACCCTTTCTTCTCTAAAGAGTATCCAATAAAAACACATTTTTCTACCTTTGGATCAAGCCTCTTCTGTAGCTCATCAAGTACATGAACGTACGCAACACAACCAAATACCTTCAAGTGCGATACATCTGGCTTCTTGCTAATAAAGCATTATTCAGGAGTCATCCCATGAACTGCAGCTATGGGAGTTCTCTTCATAATGTAGACAACATTATGGATAGCCTCAGATCAAAAATATTTGGGCATATTCTTTTCAGCCATTAATGCCCGTGCAACTTCTACAATATGCCTGTTTTTTCTTTCTGTAACACCATTTTGCTGTGGGATATACCTGCAAGTAAATTGCCTCTTTATCCCATGAGTCCTCAAGAAGCCACTGAACTCATTAGAGAGATACTCTCCCCCTCCATCTGATCTCAAGCACTTCACTTTTAAGCCTATTTTTGTTTCAACAGCTGCCTTAAAAGATTTAAAGTGCTCAAACACATCACTCTTTTCCTTTATGAAGTATATCCATAGCTTCCTTGAACAATCATCAATAAACGTGACAAAGTATTTGCTTTGCCACCAAGAGATACATTACGTGTAGGCCCCCAAACATCAGTATGCACTACATCAAGTATTTTTCTACTCACTTCTCTGTCATGCGTGAAGGGTTGTCTTGCTTGCTCACCAAACTGGCATGCTTCACAGACTTTATGCAATTCTGCAACTCTAAATGAAGGCAACCCTGTAACCAATCCTCTGGATTGCATTAATTTCAACCTTTGCACATTTGCATATCCAATATATTTATGCCATATTTCAATATCTGCAACTACTCCTTTTTCTTTAGCATACATAACATCATCCATTGCAAGAATTCCAGCATCTAAAGTGAACATGCGGTCGACTCTACTTCCTTTTGTGACCAACCTGCACTTATCATTAAAGTCTTCTACAAAACAACCTTTTGCATTGAATCGGACCTGCAACCCCTGCTCTACTATTTGACCAATAGACACTAGATTCTTTGTGATTGATGGCACATGTAATACATCTGTCAGACTCTTTGTTTGGCCATCATACAAGGACAAGGGAACCTTTCCAATGTGTGAAATTGGGTGGCATGAATCATCACTTGTCTGCACACATAACCTGGATTTTGTAAGTCCTGCATCTCTCCAAACCATTCAACATGACTGGTTATGTGATTAGATGCACCGGAATCAACATACCATACATTATCATGTGTCCCCTTTCCTGTAACTGCATTCATTATATGTTGCATAACAAACAAAAGCTCATTTTTGTCTTCATTCTATCGTGAAGACAATGCATAGTTTCCTTGCTGCAATTTACCATTGCGAATATCATCCTTCCTTGCATAACAATGGGCTGCAATATGGCCTGTTTTGCCACAATAATGGCAAACAATAGCAGAATTTCCAGAACCTCTATTCTGCTATCCACCTCTTCCTCTAGAGCTCCTCTTGCCTCTAAAGTTTCCTCGGCCTCCTAAAACCTGCATTTCACCAAATTGTTGATTGAACCTATTTTGCTGGTTATCGCCAGCACGTCCCATACCATGGCCTGTCGAAGAGGATCTACCACGTCCCCTTCCTGAACTTGAGTAAAATGCTTGGACATGTTCACCATTTCTTTCACACAAATCACCCTACATATTAATCTCTCTTCAGTAATCATGAGAGAGATTAGCTCGTCAAAATTTGGAAATGGCTTCCGTACATATACTGAAGTAACAAATGATTTCCATGTCTTCTCATTGTTAAGGCCACTCAAAGTGGATGAAACCAAATCATCAATGCTCCTCACCTTCAACACATACTCATTGATAGACATTTTCCCTTTCTTCAAGGCATTCAACTCTTGCTTGAGTTGAATCTTTCGTGCCTTTTTATTTACTAAAAATGTGCTCTCAAAATTTGTCCAAGCTACATGTGAAGTTTATGCATTCCTGATATGTCCTAGCATAGTATTATCAATGACTGCAGATAGCCAGTACATCACCTTTTTGTCTTTTGCATTCCACTCTTTCCATGCTTTTAACTCATCTGCAGTCGGAGGGATACCCAGCTCTGGCTCCTTTTCTTCACCTGAAACAAATTCATAAAGTCCCTTTCCAATGAGGAAATTCGTCACACGGAACTTCCACAAAGGGTAGTTGTTCTTGTCGAGCTTCTCAATAATGGGATTTCCACTGTTCTCTGCCATTATCACAAACAAGGATATAACACAGCAAGCTAGTCTTCTGCAATCTTTCACAAAACGTGCACAGCAATAAACCAAGCAACCTTTTTCACTAATTGCTCAATAGTACATGTAATCTGTAACCTGTTTGCAGATAAACCTTATGTTTGATTCCTGGAAACACCTCAAAAATTACAAATTCTCAATCTGTAACCTGCGCACCCACTTTTGGTCAATACAGTCGAAATCACAGAGTGTACCGTGAAACTACTGTTCGCAACCTTGCGGCTCTAAAACGGGGCCTGAAATGGCCTCAAACGCCCAAAATAACTACGAAAAAGTCCTAAAGGGATAATATGCAAAATATACAGTGATATACTCACTCACCAAATCTCACAGCAATTTGAGATTTTTGCTCGACCCTGCTTCCGGTGCCTCCACAAGCACTATCCAAGAGAGAGAGTGGAAGAATGGGAGAGCTTCTTACCCGTTGCTTGCTTGCTCAAACTTTGCCGCTTCTCCTTCACTTCAGCCTTCAAAATCAACCTCTCTCAGTGGCATGACTTTGATACCATGTCAAGAATCGCATGACAGGGGGATTTTCTTGAGTTGCTGCGCCAAACACACACTGTATACACAACAGGAAGCCCACTCAAGAACACAAGAAGAGAGATGGAGGCCAAAAGGTTTTCTTGCTGATTTTTATTATTCTTCCCCACATTATACAATGTACACAAAGTATAGATAAGATACAACATAAAGGAAAGTGGCCTACTAAGTCAAACAGTGCATAACCAACTACACTAATCGACTCGCGCTATGTCTTTGCCAGTTGTAGGTAGGTGTAACAAACTAAATATAATAAGTGATAAGTCAGTGGCCATGTGAGTATCATAATGACCACCAACATGCTAAGTGTAGACGTGCAGACGCATCTAGCCAAGTAGTCCATCATCAATGTCCTCACATGTTGAGCTTGCCATCTCAACATGTATGTGGTTCCATGCCCTGCCAATTATTAGGTGGCATGAAGTATTTTGTTACTTTCATTGATGATTATATACATAAGGTCTAGGCATATCCTATTAAGTAGAAATTGGAAGTCTTGGCTACATTTCAGCATTGACTTGCTTTGGTTGAGAATCAATTTGGATATAAGCTCAAATGCCTAAGGTCAGATAATGGGGGTGAGCATGTCTCTGAAGCCTTTGAGCAATTTTGTGATGAGAGGGGTATTAAGTGTTGGTTGACCGCTCCATACATCCCCCAGAATGGTATGGCTGAGCAGGAGTGAGTCTGTAGTATACTTAGTAGCTAGGTAGGCTTACCACAACATTTTTGGGTTGAGGCAGTTACTACTGCCATATACTTGATTAATTAGACCCCATGCATAGCTCTTGACTATCAAGTTGTAGAGAAGGTATGGTTTAGAAAAATCTCCCTCGTATGCTTATTTGTTGTGAGGCTTTCTACCATGTACCTAAGGACATGTGCAATAAGCTAAGTCATAAGTCTAGGAAATGCATCTTTCTTAGTTATGCCGATGTACGTGAGATGAGCTATTGCCTATGGGATCCACAGGCTCAGAAGGTGATCTGTAGCCATGATGTTGTCTTCCATGAAGAGAAAATGCATAAGTAGCTTGAGCATGTCGTTGAGGTACATAGGGTGATATTTCAAGAGGAATCTCCTACTACTATACAACCAGCTAAATAGCCTGCAGCAGTGGTGGTTGATGCTCTAGTGGCCCAAGTCCCTGATGCTTCACAGGATGTATAGGTCCCACATCAAGTCGATCTATTGGAGATAAATGATAACTTACATGCTTTGAGCCCTCTATGGATTATGTTATGGTAGTAGATGTTGGTGAGCCTCTTACTTATAATAAGGCCATGTGCAAAGGTGATAGTCACTCTTGGGAGAGGGCTGTACAATCAGAGTATGACTCGCTGCAATAGAATCATATGCAGGATTTGGTTCATTTTCCTAGTGAAAAGTGTTATTTGCCATGTAAGTGGGTATACAAGTTGGAAAGTACCCTCGGACATCCCAAGCTTGCATATAAGGCCGGATTGATTGCTAAGGGTTTCAAGCATGAGCATGGTGTAGACTTTGATGAAGTCTTTTCCCCTATTGTAAAGATGACTATCTTACATTTGGTACCGGCCTTGGTTGCTTAGCTTGACTTGGATCTTTATCAGATGGATGCCAAGATGGTTTTTCTTCGTGGGGACTTGCATGATGAGATGTACATGGAGCAGTAAGGGCTTTGTAGACCCTAGTAGGGAACACCTAGTAGGGAACACCTAGGGAATGGTATCACAAGCTTGATGCCTTTATGCATTCACAAGGATATTCCCATAGTGACATGGATCCGTGTTTATACATGAAGAAGGCTGATGATGGCAACCTTATGATTTTGATTGTCTATGTGGATGATATGTTGATTTGCTGAAGTGCTCGTGTTGAATTGGATGCCTTGAAAGGTCAGCTCAAGAAGAGCTTTGAGATGAAAGACATGGGACATGCCTCACATATTATTGGGATGTGCATTATGTGCTATCGCTCTAAGGGACTTTTCTACTTGTCACATAATGAGTACATCTAGAAGGTCCTTGAGCGATTTCATTTGTAGGATGTTAAGCCTATTGGCTATCCTTATCTTCTCACGTGAAGGTTAGGCTGATGGATTGTTTGTAGTCTAATGAGTTGAAAGCCAAGATGGCCAAGATCCCTTGTGCATCCATAGTGGGTAGTTTGATGTATGCCATGATAGTCAATCGTCCTGACATAGCATTTACAATGGGAGTTGTGGCATACTATATGGCTACACTTGGCAGATGACATTGAGATGTTATCAAGGGTATCATGAGGTACGTGAAAGGCACAATAGCTATGTACATATGTTATGATAGCCATGATAGAGGAGCCGTGGGGTACATTGACTCTGATTATATAGGACATGCAGATAGTAGGAAGTCCACCTCTGGCTACATCTTCACCTTTGTTGGAGGTGCTATTTCTTAGATGTCTAGGGTGTAGAAATGCACGACCCCATCTACTTACACAGACAAAGTATGTTGTAGCCACTGAGACTTGCAAGGAGGCTTTGTGGCTAGACTGTTTGCTAGCAAACCTTGGCATTATTGATGTGGTTTGTGCATTTTTTTTGGATTCTATGAGTGCTATTTAGTTGGCCAAGAATTCGGTCTTCCATGTGAAGATGAAGCACCTTGAGACGCATTACTACTTTATTCAAGAGGTGGTTGAGGAGAAGTCCATTACAGGTTGTCAATATCTCAATTGACCAAAATCTTGCATATTTTCTTACTAAAAGTCTCTCAATGGAGCTCTTTCTTCCTTAGGAAATTGATAGGCATTGGATGAGACAATGTCTTTCCTCATCCTATTATACTTATGTACATTTGTACTTTGTCACTTTTTCTAGTTCTCTCCTCACTAGCTTTTTGATAATAGCATGTGTCTTATATAGGAAAGGTCTGGATGAGATTTATCATTGTTGTGTGGTGCCTGATGAGATACCCAAGAGTTCTTTCTTATTTCCATTTCTTAGTACCATGGAGACAATCATCTAGGTTGAATTATTAATTAGGTCTATGGAGAAGAATCATGTAGAGTAGATTCCTTATGTTTTATTTCATGGAGTGAAATCTTTCTTATTTTCATTTCTTAAAGTGGGCTCCTTCTTTTTTGAATGGATCTAAACTTCCAATTAAAAAATCGGAGAATAATACTTTTGATCACACAAAAGTGTTAGCTTATTGTCCTTAATTTTGTAATGGATGTGATCAGAAAGCCGCTATAGACATAAAAGTGAATAGTGTTGGCATATCCAATATTGCAAAAGCAAGAATAATAATTTGACCCATAATATGATTCATCACCACTTGGATGCTTTAATTAGAATACACTCTTTATGGGAGATTCAAATGGAATATGGGTGATTGTGTTTTTATGATGAAAACTTGCTATTTGTGGAGTATACTAGATGCTTATGTTTATAGACTAGATTGAAATATGAAATGACATTCTAATATAAAGTTAAAACAAATACTATGACTCAAAAATTTATGTAGAATAAGCACACATTTGAAGATAACCTCATCACATGCCAAAGAAGGGGAGAATAACATCAACAGATGATGAGAATACAAAAGGCTGCAACAAAAGAACAATACATATGTAGCGAGCCTCAAAGGGAAATAAGATTTTGAGTATTGGATCCAAGTTGAATTCAACGAGTACTTAAAAGTCTCAAAATGTATAAGTTCCATTTTTTTCCTTCATAAAGGTTTCCATTAATCTCAAGAACAAAGAAATAAAGTGAGTTGAAGTCATTGCCAAGTGTTGCATTGCACATGTGATCCACATCGTTCAAAGTTTGAATGACATTGAACCTAATATTAGGTGTTAGAAAGGATCCATGATAGATGTGACATTAGTCTTTTTTAAATGCGACGAGATAGGATCATATTAATAAATATTAATATGTACATAAAGAATCTTACTTTGTCGAAGAAAATACATAAGTAAGATAGACACTTCCAGATAGTAACCCCTTGATAGAGACCTTCATTCTTATTGGTATCCTAGAAAGGAGATCATGAACGATATAAATTTGTTGCTAATCAAAATCTAAGAGACGAGCACACAATTTTGTCTAGTAGCGATCTCTGCCCTTTATGAACCCATGTTGATGGGGATCAATGCATTTTTGCGTGGTGAGTGAGAACCTATTTTGCTAGAGTCCTTGTTAGGATATTGCAAGGCTACATCGTTAAGTAGATGGGCCTTTGGTACTAGTAGAGTCTATCATAGTTGCATAGCTAGGGGACTAAAATGAAAATATTTTTATTCCAAGAGCTAGGCATGTGATCGGTATCTCGATAAAATTTACAATCGCAAACGCAAGGTCCTTGAGATAATCCTAAGGATTATACACGAATCAACAATCAAGCCATAAGTGATTTATGGACTCCAACCCCGCTCTAATGCACGTATGTAATGCATTATATAAGGGCAAGGGTTTGATGCACGATGTGGTGTAAAGTAGTTTATATTGCCAAGGTGCTATGCTTGTGCTTGATAGTGAAAAATGTGGCGATGTGAGCCTAGGTTGGTGTTCTAGAGGTGGGAACCCATGTCAATGGGTCTATGCCTAGATTGGTCTTCTAGAAGATGGGAAGCAAACCCATGTCACAAGGTTTGTGCCCAAGTTGGTCCATAAGAAGTTTTTGATATTTTCCCACATGGGAAAAGGGGCTATTTTCCCTTGTTTTTTAGTGAATCCTTTAGTGGGGTTAGCTGCCCCTTAGCTAGCTATGCTGTCCCCCTCTTGTAGAAGCTCATGATGTTGTTGCAATTCACAATGTGGGAATTATAGTAGGAATTTGTCTAAAACTTCTTGTGACGTGAACCCATGTGAACAGGCCCTGAGAACCCAAATCAATCTCTCATAAGCTCAGATTTTCAAGCACATGTGTAACATTGGGGTCACACCAGTCAAATAGAAGTAGGAGCGAGAGAGAGAAGGGTCAACGATTTTCTTATCAGGCAGGCCTGACAATCCTCTCTGTCTCTCTGTCGGTCTCTCTCTCTCTCTCTCTCTCTCTCTCTCTCGCTGTGTCGCCATGAGGGGACGGGACAGAGGTACACCCCGGAGGCTGAGGCTCACTGTCCCAGCACAGGAAACTCCCATCTCAGATTTTCTGTAAGTTCTGTGATCTCAGGTATACTAACAGAAAGTTCGATTCTTAGCAGTTTGATCATTTGCTCTGAAATTATGAGCGTTTGCTTTGATAACCGGTCGCACAGTCGAGACTGTTCATGGTACGATGTGCAATGTGACGTCTGATCGTCTGATGTGGATGCATTTCCATCATACCCCCCATGTTGTGCTTCATTGTCTGATGTTACATACATTTGCTTAAAAAGGAAAGGTAAAACAGCAAATGACCTAATTTCACTAAGTATCGTGAACACAGGACTGCTAGTGGGACTTTCCGTGACGGAGATCTCTTGCTCAATAGAGATGGTTTGAGGGTCATCTCTCAGGAGGCCACATCGTCTGTAAGAACACAAACACCAGTCAGTTTTCTGAGTGTCCTTATGTCTTTACATCATGTACCACTCAGACAGCAAGTTCTGGACAAATTCCCACTATAATTCCCACATTATGGTTAACAATGACATCATGAGCTTCTGCAAGGGAAGGACTGCATATCTAGCTAGGTGTGGTTGGCAGCAGGGGGGCCTTCACCGCGTGGTGCCTCCTGAGCAGAAGCTCATGATGTTGAATACAGTAGGGAAAAATAAGGGAAAATAGCCCCTTTTCCCACACAGAAAAATGTCAAAAACTTCTTGTGTGATCACTCACTCAGTTGCATGTTGCCTGCTCTGCTGCAGCCAGCAGTTACCCAACCTCATGATACTACTTTTACCTTGGAAGATTTGGAGACTGTCAGGGTTGTTGGCAAAGGTAGTGGTGGAGTTGTTCAGCTTGTTCGGCACAAATGGACCGGTCAGTTCTTCGCATTGAAGGTGATTTACTAAGAACTGATGCATTCGCTCAAGTGAAATTTCTTTTTGCTTTTTACTTTGTTAAAAGTCTGAGTTTATTTGGTCCGTATGTAGAATGAAGTTGATGTCCCGATGCCTTGAATTCTCTTCATTTTGGCCTCTACATACTAGAGGATGCCTTTCCATGTTGTTGTTGCTACTGTGTACGTCACATTCCTTATTTACCAGTGTACTTAATGTGATTTCTCGTCAAGCCCTTGCCTTGAGTTATCAACAGTTTTTGGAGTTGATGGGTCACCATTGACATCTTATCCATGGCTTTACCTTGTGTGGAATGCGTGTTTTGATTCTCTTTTTGTAACCTGCTTCCTGTCTCATAACTGTGCACTGGCTCGAGCTATGTTCTTTGGAAGTGGTTGATGGTCCCTTCCCAATCTGAAAATTGTTGACCCAGTTTCTGCAAACTGAAAATTGCCTACCAACAGAGCAGAGATGGCTCTAACCGATTCATAATTACAATGGCTTACTGCCCTCAAGTTTTGGATTAAAAATCCAAAAGTTTTGAATATGAGAGTTTTTCCATCATGGAAAAATATCATACTGAACTTTGAGATTAGAGCATGGTGTGAAAATTTAATGCTGTGCCTTTTGCTAAAACTTTGGAAACATCCCAATTAGTGCATACCAGGTGTAATTTGGCAATTCACAGTAGATTTAAATGGAATCCAAATTTGAGGCTGTAGCTATGTGTGCAGAGTGACAGTTTCTGTCCCATTCCACTTTCTGGTGAGCCTGTGTGTTCTGTTTTCCCTTGTGAAAGATGGTTGTAATAGCACAGCTTAGATTTTTATCCTGATTTTACAAACATTTTTGGCAGGTTATTCAAATGAACATTCAGGAAGAATTCAGAAAGCAGATTGTTAGGGAGCTGAAAATCAATCAAGCTTCTCAATGCCCATATGTGGTGGTGTGTTATCATGCATTCTACAACAATGGAGTTATATCCATAGTATTGGAGTATATGGATGGTGGTTCCTTAGCAGATGTGATAAAGGATTTCAGGATTATTCCTGAGCCATGCTTGGCTGTAATATGCAAACAGGTCAGTTTAATTGGCTACTCTTTACATGGATAGATTATTGTGCAGGACCGGTATTATGGTTTGACAAAGAGGCATATGTGCAGGTTCTGAGAGGTTTGATCTACCTACACCAGGACAGACATGTAATCCACCGCGACATAAAGCCTTCTAATCTTTTGGTAAACCACAAGGGGGAGGTAAAGATAACTGATTTTGGTGTTAGTGCTATACTAACAACCTCTATGGGCCAGCGTGACACTTTTGTGGGCACCTACAATTACATGTCGGTAAGGGGTCAGAGACATATGAATTATGGCTTCTTTTACTCCATCAATTTTCATGTGGCTGTACTTTCTTGTTAAGATTGGTGCAGCTAACAACCAGCTCCCCATGTATTTATTGCAGCCTGAGCGAATAAGTGGCAGTACTTATGGTTATGATAGTGACATATGGAGCTTGGGCCTTGTTATTTTGGAATGTGCTATAGGACGGTTTCCCTATCTGCCACCGGGACAAGATGAGGGCTGGCTGAATTTCTATGAACTTTTGGAAACAATAGTCGAGCAGCCGGCCCCTTGTGCATCACCTGATCAATTCTCACCAGAATTTTGCTCCTTCATCTCAGGCTGGTAAGTTTTTTTTGCATAGCCATATGGTTTTTCAGCATTAATGGGTAGTATGGACATGGATTGTATAAAATGATGTTTGTTAAAACCCTGGGCATATTTAAAAAAACGATGGCATATTTGAAGTAGAAAGTACTGTTATTTCGCAGGACGTAGTGGACAACTTCTTTGACTTAGTGGAATTATGTGCCATATTACTGTCAGTGTTAAACATATCATGGGTGTGTATGGGCCTTCCCTTGGGCAGCTTAATGGGGTGAGTTGGGTGCTTTTCTCCCTGACTGGGTGGGTCATTTATGAAGCTGGCCAACTTGTATTTCTGGTCCATATTAGCTCCACTATTGTCCTATATATTTTCTCTATCTCATCCTCCATTTAATCATACTCAACACACTGCATCTTGCTGGAGAGGAGACTGGGAGCACTCTGCTGGTTGCCCATAGCCTGTGTTGATTGTACATGCTCTCATGCTTTGGACCAAGTCAATTGGTCCTGGTGCTTCTGCTGTAACTGACTGCTGTTGCAGGTCTGATTTACCACGGCCAACTGCTCTACAAGCCATCCAATTCTGCATTTTTTGTTGTTGGGGTGCTGGTGACCTCTATTCTGGCTGGTGATAAAACAGCTGCTGGTTGACTGGTCTACAGACTGCAAGTGCTGCTATACCCTGTGTTTCAACAGCCCTACCAGCCCTGCCTTTGTCTTCATTCAGCTGCAGCAGTTAGTTTTAAATTGCAGGCAGTCATCAACCTGCTTTGACTTTCCATCAGCTTCACATCTGGTGTTATTTTCGACCTGCCTTACACCTAAGGGAAGGTTAATATGTGGTGGTGATGTCTAAGCTCACTACACTCATTTTACTTAATGCCTCTCTTTCTTTCCTTGGTTTGCATTGGTATCTCTTGCTTGGAGTGTTAAACTTTTGGGTGTATCAACCATAAGTGCTCCAGGTATTCTCACTACCACTTTACCTTCTCTTCATGCCATCCATCAATGGCTCCTCCGTGCTATAATGATGATGACAAGCTTGAAGGCCTTGACCATCTAACTTGGAGTGTGGTGATGAAAGCTTGGTTTGTGCAGAAGCAACTCTAGTACATAGTTTCAGGCTCTACCCTATGTCCTTGATGACCCTTTCCCCTTTCCTCCAGTTGGAATGAAGACAACTTTGAGGAAGTAATCTTGGACTGGATTCACAAAAAGTTCATCATGATCATCGATTACCTACATTCAGCCAAATTGTCAAATTCTCCCCTCATGTGGAAATAGACTAGGAACAAAGGCCACTCTCTGTCCCATCTCCCATCATGAAAATTAAAGGCAACCAGCTCTAGGATTTGAATCTACCAAACTTTTTCTCTGCATGTAGAAAGCTATGCTCAAGGTCTACCACACTTGCATATTGATAAGTCCAGCACGCCGCACCTCCACCACTCACTCACACTCTTTCTTTAGCACTAATAGTGGAGCTCCATGAGGTATGACAACATCACTAGGCCAGGAAGACCAATTCCGTGGTCAATGCAGCGTGATATCAAAATTGGAGGGCGATAAAGAGTCGATGGAGCCCTTGCTCTTCTTCTCCTCTTGCTTTTGCAAGACGACTAACTTCTTGCAATCCTTGTGGAGGTGCCCCTTCTTTCCACAAAAGGAGCACTATTCCTTCTTCTTCTTCTTCTTCATGTCACCCCTCTCCGAAGCAGCAAAAACTCGATCATGATGGCCACCAAAATGAGAGATGGCAGCCTCTTGTGTAATCTCAATGCAAATTCATGATCTAATAACATAGAGGTCATGTGTGGGTCACTTATGAAGCCGGCTGACTTGTATTTCTGGTGCACATTTGATCCACTAGTGTCCTATATTTGTGCTTTATCTCCTTCTCCATTTTATCATACTCCACACATTTCATCTTGTTGGAGAGAGGGAGACTTGGAGCATTGAGCTGTTTGCCCATAGCCTATATGGTTTATATGTGCCCTCATGCGTTGGCATGTGGATTCTATTTCTTAATTTCTTTGTCTATGAGTTCATCTGTTCTTGTTCTTTTGTTTAGTTCACTATGTACACAATAGCTTCACTGTTTTGCTTCCATTGCTCTTTATCTATCTCATTGTTACATTTTTTTCTTAAGGTCTAGGTTTGTTGATAGAATCCCAAATGTTGTACAAGAAAGCTGAATACATTTTTTTCCCCATGAAGAAAGCTCACTCTATCTATTGAAAATGGAGATTGTTAATGTTTGCCAAGCCCTAGCTTGCCAATCTATGGGATGTTATAAAGAGGGTGATAATATTGCTGATGAAGCTTCCTTTGTTTGAAGGTTTAGTTCTTGCATGTGGCTTGAAGAAACACTCCTAAGATCCTTATAATCTTTGTGATATTTGACCATCATAATTTCAAAGTACCACAAAAGAAGTTTTGATAAGTCCCAAGCCGTATTTGTTGTGTCTTCATAAAGTCTCATAAATAATAATGAGGGCTCTTTCTAGTGCATCATTTGTCTCGTGGGATGTTGATGAATGCCTCATGTAGTCTAAGCAAAGAAAATATGGGTATAATGAGAGGCTTATTGCCACATAGACACACCAAGAGCAAATTAATGATGGGACACACACTGATGGCTGAATTGAAAGAGTGAACAAGGGGCCATTTTGTGTGGATGTAGCACTAGGCATGGGTCTATTTAACCAATGAATTGCTTTTGCTTTTTGTGTTTGGGTCTGTCTCTTTCTGTTTCTGTCGTGGTCGTATACTCTTTGTTTCCTCAATACAAACCCTAGTAGTTTTCTTCACACGCATATACTCTATCGGGGTAGGGAGCAAAGGTTGATGACGAAAATCTTTGGTGGTATGACCATTCTTGCTATAGTAAGAGCACTTAGTGGTTTGTTCTTCTGTTTGTGGAGAAGCCATAGTATTGGTGTATTAAGCCTGTAAAGAGAGGGGGGAGGAAGAAGATAAGGTAGTAGAAATTATCTAGAATTGAATAGTGTTGCTAATCCTGCAACCTTTCTTTACCTTCTTTGACGAAGAGGATTTTTAGCTCTTTGAGCACCTCTACTTTGATGATGCCATGTTGAAAGATAGGACGGTATGTATTGATACCATGTTGAGAAATGATATAGTTTGCAAGGAGAGCCATAAAGTGTACGGTAGACATTGAGACAAAAAAACTCGGAAACACTGAAGAAGACGATGAATGAAGAATAATGAACAGTGAATCATGTTAATACAATGTGTTGTAGTATAGTCAACCCATGAATGAGTCTCGCATGTGCTGTATGTGATTGCCTCATGTTTGATATATGGATTCTATTTCCCAAGCACATCTTTGAGTTCTCCTTTGTAGGGTTCTTGTGTTTTCTCTTTCCTTTCTTTTCTGCCTTGTGTTCATTAGTCTATTTCAGCATTCTTCTATGTTTCCTTTGCTGCACCTACTTCTGACATGGTATCAGATTTCAGCATCTACGCTCTTGTTGCTGTTTTCTGTTGATTATTGATCCTCTTTGTTTGGTGCAGTTGGGCGACCAGTTTTTGGGACTTTTCAGCCGTTAGATCTTTGTGTTTTGTTGCAGCCATCGTTGATTGCATTTAATGCTATTGCTGCTCGTGTTTACTAATTTTCTGTCTTCTTTTACAGTAGGTGACAGCATTTAATGCTTCCTTGTTTGTGTTTTTCATTTGTAGCATTTGCATTTTCAGCCTTTGGGCTCCTCAAGGCTGGGTGACAAGGTTTTCAGCCTCTATCCATCTTATCTTGGCCGATTCTTCTTGTTTTTTGCAGATTTTGTGATCCGTTTCCCTCCACACTGCGTGTGAACTCCGTTTAGTGTAGTCAGGGTAATTACGAAACGTTTCACCCCCAAAACATTGCATTTACCTTGAAATGTTTCACCTCCAAGAAGGTCCCAAGTGAAATGCCAACTGAAATGGCTGAATAATATATGTAAGGTATATTTTCTAATAAATATTACTACTCACGAGTCACTCTATAGTATTCTATATAATTACTAAGACTTGAGAATCATGGCATGTAAGTGTCCAATTTACACTTATAAACAACATTTAACAAACTACAATCACAAGCTATAGAGTTGAGAGTCGACAATCTAGACATTCAATTTGTTAGTTGAAGAATCAAGTAATTGACGAGTTCAAACTTCATATGCACCATGGATTTAATTAATTGAAGGCCCAAAGAATACAAATCATAAACAATAGTTTGGTACTCTGATAGTCACCAACATCAATTGAGAACTTAGGATACAAGTTTCAACTTCCAAGCCAAGACTTGAGACTTTGAGAGTCTTTGAGAATGTAAAATCATGATTAAATACAAAATACGATGCTCGCATCTCTTAAGAAGTGAATGGTTCAAAATCCCTAATTTTTAGTTCTCAGATCTCAAAAGCATCTCTCTCTAATACTCTCACTAGAACTATCATCACTTTCCCTGTCACGCTCAGATGAACTTGGAGTTAATCTCAAAGGCTATGAGCCTCTTTGTGCACGGTAACAAGGAATATGAGAAGTAGTTGCAGCAGATGACTTTGCAGCTTCATGATGCTGATATGTAGAGGATCGGGGATGGTGCCTCATTCTCTCAATGTCCTTACGGATGAAGTCAAAGACATTATCTTCAGGGGTTTGGGGTTGCAACATAGTCACATTTGTTGCTCACACAACAATCTTTCTAGGGTCAAGTTGATGTGGTGTTCAACTTGCCGTTTCCTCACCATCCAAAGCTCCTATTTTCTCAAGCACTCGAAGGTTGGCATTTGTACAACTTATTCAATTGGCTAGTGCTAAGCTTGTAAACACAAAGGACATATATATAAATTATAATGTCTAGGATACTTTTTAAGTCACTAGGTTATTTCGAAGGTTTATATTTACCATCACCTATTCCGGTATTTGGTGTGGATATCACTCATAATACTCCAAAGACGCTTTGTTGTTGATGAACTAACTGGTTGTGATAATACTCGTGAAGCCACTGTTTGAAGGTTTGGAGTTAAACCCCCAAACTTCTTCCACCAAGATACTAGAAGAGCAAGATTATCCTCATCCTTTGCTATGTGTCTTGCAAATTGTGTATTTGCATTTCCCCTACAATTTAGGAGGTCGTCCTCAATGCTATTTTGCATAGTAGATGTTGGATACACTCTCTCTAAGTATTGCGTCCATCCTAATATTAATGTGTTTTTTTCCCCAAGAAAAGAAAATTCTATTTATAACACATCAAAAAATCTTGTGAGACAAAATACAAAGTACAAGGAGCTCGATAAAGATTAACTATCACGATTCACAAATACTACGGTTGTATGAAGTTTGAACAACCAATGCTGTGGGCTACTTGACATTAATGTTGGATCTATACATTGAGAGTCTTTTCTCCATATAGGGTGGAGAATATTTGCAACAAAATGGATGGGACGTCGAAACCAATCCCATCTATGCTCAAAGATGGAAGACTCAAGAGTCAAGACTTGAATAAAGTCTCAATTTTCAAACGTAAGAGGTACGACATATGTTATAGAATTAAAGAATAACTCCCATTTCCTTAGTTTTGACAATACAATGTAATCACGGATAGCACTACAAAGCCTTTCCATAAACTCATATAGAAGGCCCATGGTAGCTCCTTAACTATCACACATTCGCAACATTGATACTATAGGAAGCAGTGCACGTTGGAGTCCACCTGCATTTATTCAAATCTCAATGTTATAGATTGTGTATGGAATATTTAAGGCATCTGAAGTAGAGCATTCTGACCAATCCAACCACTCCTAATCCACTACTACATGCCTCAATGCATCCTTACACTTCACTAACGTGAGATTAACCATGTGTTTATTAAGGGAATACAGCATAAGTTATAGTTGTAAGTTATAAATCACGATTGCAATTTGCAATTTTTAATAAGGATAAGGCATATAATCCGATTTGTAACTATATATTTGCACAAAACTAGAAAAATATAGTAAAATCTTATTTTGGCAAGTTTTACAAGGTCCCATTGGCAATGATGCCTAAATAGGCTATGAACAAATGACTTTTGAAGAACAAAGTTGATCAGTCCTAAAGCCTTCTCAACAATAGATCCAACCCATGGAATCAATCCAATGTTCTCCATCATCAAGTCAATGGAGTGGGCTGCGCATGGTGTCCATACAACGTGTGGGTGTTGGGCCTCCAAAGCTCTCCCATACTCTTGCAATTGCTTGCATTATCTGTTACAACTTGTATAACATGGTCCGGCCCAATCTTTTGGATTGCTTCATTGATACGATTAAAACATTACCTCTCTTGTTACATTATACATAACTCAAGAGTAGTTAGGCTAAATACAAAATTAACAAAAACTAAAGTGTATTTACAAGTACTTGTGATCTGCACATCATGGCATGATAGTTCTATAGATCTTAAAAATGTCGTTCCAGTACAAGAAGATACCAAAATATTCATTAAATGGCGTGTGCAAGTATCTTTCCATCCATCTTAGATAATTTTGCATCCGTATTTCTCCCATGATGCTCTATGACCCTCCAAGCTTGTGTGAATGAGATTAACCTCACGGTTCAATTTGGTGGTCCTTAGAGCCTTCGAATTAGCAGGAGTGATAGGTGCTCAGCTTTAGTTGAAACAACATTGATTAATCTCTTACAGGTACCTGTGCGAGCCACATGAAAGGCAATGTTACATCGATAAAAAAATCTCTCTTTTGCTATTTCAGCTTTCTTTTTCAAGCTAGGTGCCTAACTTTGTTGCAGCGTGTTTGGGCATGATGATACATGTGCTCACTTACTAGAAGGGCCTTATCCTGTAGGCATTGGAGGTGCTCTAGGCACATCATTAGCACACAGGGTGTTAGTAACTAATGGTGCTCTAGTACTAGCACATGTAGTATCGGCCCCAACTGATGACACATCCATAGTGCTAGGAAAGCCAGGCTCATGAGTCGATGTAGTGACTGCCTCACCACTTTCTTGTGTTTGAGTTTGAGAAGCTTGACCTCTCACTATTGCATTCTCTCTCTCTACTATCATGTTGAGACCTTTTAGCTCTCCCAAAATTCTCAACCACCTTGACTATTCTCCACCATAGGCGAAAAATATGGATTTAGAGATCCTTGTGCATCCACTTATTTAGTATTCCCTCACCAATACCCATGTAAAATGGGCTTTTGTTCGAGTGATACCACTGTACCTCTCCGCAATGCTTGCATACCCACTTCCTAGAGTTGGATTTGGGATACCTTTTAATTACAATTACTTCTTGCCAAACATTGGGATTGTTGGCTTGGACGCCACTTGCTTGATTCCCTTGAGTAGTTCCCCTACTAACCAGTGGCAAATAGAAGATGAAAATAATAAAAAAATTATGAGACAAACTACAATGTAGAAAGAGTGCCAGCATTGAGCATCTATAGAATTTAAGCAATGAGAAACTTGTATATAATTCCCAAATTGAATTATTTAGATTTGGGATATAGTTTTCAGAGTTGGGAATGTTTGGAGATACAGTTTTCAGATTTGGAAACTTGGTTCAACTTAAGATTTGGGGCAAGCTTTCAAAAGTCCAAACAACACATTCACTCAAAGTGAAAGATGCTTATCTTCATGGGTTATAACACAACCAAGAAGGGCTACAGGCTCTATGATTCAAAGACTCGAAAGATTGATGTGAGTTGGGATGTGATATTTGATGAGGCTGCATCCTCTAATGATCCCATAGATGGTGCTTCTTGTGCAAGTTGTTTTTCATCAAGGATTGACACCACCACCACTATCCCCCCCTAACCCCCCTACATTACCGCGCTGATATGTATTCAGCTTCAGTAGTACTCAGTGCCACGATGTTTTGCAACTTGGAACACCAAGAAACGACCCTACCAGCAACTGTAAACACATACCCGCTAGTGGACCTACGAGTGTCCAAGTCACCTGCCATGTCTGCATCACAATGACCCTGTAGACTAAGTGTACCCTGCCCATAGCAAATACACTTTCTTTGTGTACCCTTTAAGTAATGAAGAATACACTTCACAGCTTTCCAATGTTGTTTGCTAGGATTTGACATAAACCTGTTGACAACTCCCACTGCATGAGCAATGTCTGGACGGGTAGCAACCATAGCATACATAAGAGAGCCACAAGCAGATGCATAAGGGACTCCCTTCATAGGATTGGCTTCCACGTCAACTTTTGGGCTATTGGCTTTACTAAGCTTAAGATATGGAGATAAGGGCACCCCAAAAGGCTTATCTTCAGCCATGTTAAATCTGTCCAGTACCTTTTCAATGCACTTTTCTTGAGATAAGAGCAACAATTTCTGTGTTCTATCCTCGCGAATCCTCATGCCCAATATATACTCTGCATTCCCCAATTCTTTCATGGAGAAAGCTGATTTCAGTTGATCTTTGAGAGCATCCAAGCTAGTCTTTCTTCTCCCAGCTAGCAACATATCATCCACATACAAAATAAGTATGACGGGGCTGCCATCTGTATCCTTTTTCATGAATAGACAATGATCTGCATGGTTGTATGTAAACCCATGAGAGAGCATAAAAGTGTCAAACTTTTTGTACCACTGCCATAGTGCTTGCTTCAGTCCATACAAGCTGCGTTTTAGTTTACACACCAACTGCTCTTTTCCAGGAACTACAAAGCCCTCGGGCTGTTTCATGTAGATTTCCTCATCAATGTCACCCTGTAGAAAAGCTGTTTTCACATCCATTTGATAAAACTCTAAGTCCAATACAGCAGTGAGAGCAAAAAGCACACGTAGAGTGGTCATCTTCACAACGGGTGAGAAGACCTCTTGGAAGTCAATTCCTTTCTTCTGTGCGTACCCTTTGGCAACCAATCTTGTGTTGTACTTCGGTTTCCATCAACTGTCTATACTTTGTAAACCCATTTGTTTGGAAGAGGCTTTCTTCCTTTGGGCAACGACACAAGATCCCAAGTATCATTGGCATACAGAGATTTAATCTCTTCGTGCATAGCTAGCTCCCACTTACTACTGAATTTGCATGACTTGGTCTCTTTATAGGTAAGAGGCTCACCCTCATCTGTAAGCATCACATAGTGCGAAGAGGGGTCATACCTATGTGGGTGCCTTCTTAAATGTGTAGGCTTGCGTACCCAATGATCTACATTTTTAGGAATTGGATTTACATCTGGAGGTATGTCATTTTCAGCATTTATTGGCTGCTCTATGCCATTTTCAGCATGCTATTCATGTTGTACAACACCTTCATTTTCATTACCAGCACTTGCATTTTTATAATCAGCAAGTCTATCTTGCTTTGCTGTCCATGACCTCCTTGTGCTTCTATTTGTTGTCCATCATCATTTGGCTCAAAAATAACCGGCTGATCATCATTTTTAGCTTGTGGTACAGCATCATGAGGCTCATCATTTGAAGTAATAGGTGGCTACAAATTTTGAAATTTGATATTTTTCATGTCTTCATTGGAGGCTAAAGTACCTTTTAGCAATTTTGCCTCATTAAACACAACATTACGATTGTGAATAATTTTCTTAGACTAAGGTAGCCACACTCTGTAGCCAAATTCACCCTCACCACCATAGCCCATGAAAATGCCTTTGGTGGATTTTTGGTCAAGTTTACTTCTCAGCTCATCTCTAACGTGCATGAGGGCATCCCAACCGAATATTCGTAAATGGTCATATGAGGCCGATTTGCCAGACCAAACCTCCTCAAAGATGCCATTATTTAAGGACCTGCTTGGAGAGTGGTTGCAAATGTGAACCGTGGTTTTAAGTGCCTCTCCCCAAAATTCATAAGGGAGATTAGCAATGGCCAGCATGCACCACACTCTTTCACATAAGGCCCTATTATATTTTTCAATCACCCCATTTGAAGAAGGGTTGTAAGGAGCTGTAAGCTCCCTCTTAATTCCATGCAAGTCACAAAAGGACTTAAACTCGATAGATGTGAGCTCACCCCCATTATCAATTCTTAAGCATTTCAGCTTTCTATCTGTTTGAGTGGTCACAGATGCATGAAAAGTTTTAAAAACAACAAATACTTCACTTTTCTTTTTCAACAGATAAATCCAAATATTCTTGGAACAATCATCAATAAAAGAGACAAAATATGTAGCCCCACCCAACGATTTCACGGGCATACTACATACATTAGAATGCACTAAGTCCAAGACATTGGACTTACGAGAGACACTAGAATAAAATGAAATTTTCATTTGCTTTTCAGATTGATAGTCATTACAAAAGTCAAGTTTGGAGTTTTTTTCATTCACCCTCTTCAAAGAGGTAAGGACATCAAGTCCTTTCTGGCTCATATGGCCTAATCTCTTATGCCATAATTCCAAATGACAATCAATTTCAGCAACTACAAGGAACTTGCCATTCAAAGCTTTACAATGCAAACAATACAAGTGCCCTTCTTGGTTTCTTTTGCAATCAGCATGGAACCCTTTTTCAATTTTCACAAACCACCACCAAACAGTGTAGTGTAACCATGCAAGTCAAGCTGACCAACAGATAGTAAACTCTTTCTGATACCAAGCACATATTTGACATCTTTTAACACAAGCACTTGCCCATTATCTAATGACAAGTGTACAGTGCCAATCCCATCAATGCTGCAAGCATGGTTATTTCCAAGGTATACTTTTCCACAACTGCTTGCATTGAACATAGCAAAACACTCCAAGCAAGGAGTGACATGGAAAGAGGCACCAGAGTCTACAATAAGTCTGAGTGGCACCATCATCAAGTGACGAAAGTGCATCAATCACAGCAGTGTTGGTAATCTGCATATCCTGCATGCGACATACAAGGGTATCATAATCAATTGCACATAATACATCAGCCTTTGTATCCGAAAGCTCCTCTATGACTACACTGAGGCCACATTGGCCTTTTCCTTGCCTTCGGCTGTCTCAGATGCATCTATCTTATTCTCTTTCTTCTTTTTGTCTCGTGCATTATTCTTTTTTTCTTGTTCCTTCTTGTAGTACCTGCAATCAGGCTTCTTGTGGCCCTTCCGACCACACTGATAGCAAGTAATATCACTCTTTTCCTTTCCTTTGCTCTTGCCTTTGTTTCTTTGTCCAACATTTGCATTTTTCTTTTCAGCCCTGCCTCTAACATTATAAGCTGAGTTGTTGCCTTCTCCACTAGACTTATGTCTAATTTCTTCATTCAAGATTGAACCCCTCACACCATCATATGAGAGATTGGGGTTATTATTGAGAGAAACCACCAAGGTCTCCCAAGAATCAGGGAGCGTCATGATCAGAAAGATTGCCCTCAACTTATCATCAAAGTCCAAATTTGCATCCTTGAGCTGATTTAAAATGCCAGTAAATGCACTCAAGTGCTCAGTTGCAGGCTTGGACTCATCCAGTTGCATATTCACCAACTTGTGCATTAAATGCACGTGATTAACAGGTGTGGTGATCTCATAGGTAGTTTTCGGTTTCTCCCATATTGCATAACCAGTATCTAAACCCTTAATGTCTGTCAAAATGTCATCAGTGACACCCATGTTTATGTAAGCCACAGCCTTTTTGTTAACTCTGGCCTAATCTGCATCAGACATTTGTGCATGTTTATCTTCTTGCAAAGCATCCTCACAATCCTTCAAGAACAATATGCCCTGCATACGGTCTTTTCAAAGGTCAAAGCCTTGATCATCAAACTGTTTGATTTCCATCAAACTCTTAATGTCAGAACTGGAAGAAGTTGCAGCCATTTTTATCATGAACACAAGGGTAAATGCACTGAACTGTAGGAGCACAAGTTGAATCAGCAAATACGCTGCTGTTCTTGCCCAAACACTAATAAATCTTTGCTGTTTTTACATAAAGCAGCCACGACACGGGCAAATACTGCAGAAATTTACCAAATTCTGCACAAAATGCCAAAATTCCAGGTCCAACATTGCATAAATTAGTCAATCTAACCCAGCTGAGCAAAACTTCAGCAAGGCATGAAAAGCCCCAAATTTTCCGGGTCCAATGTTAGGAAATTTTACTTGAATGAGCGAAATTCCGACAAATTTGACAAAATCCCCAATTCGATTGAGGTCAACACGCACAATGTCTGCAATTTCTGACATGAATGTCACTGCCAGGCACAACCTTGTCACCTGGTCCCTGTTGCACGCTGCACTTGCTGCTCGCTGGTCGTCCCGTTTGTCGCACGCCCGTTGCTGCCTGTCTGGTCCACGCTGGTCAGCAGTTTGTGGCACCCAATCCCCGCTGGTCTTTTTCAGCACAGGCTGGTTATTTTTAGCATGACCTATGCTACACAGGCCACGACAACCTATTCTTGAGCTGCCTGCACTATAAGCTGCCCTTGGTCTCGGGAAACGTGCAAGACCTTGGGCTCTAATACCAGTTTTGTTGCAGCAATTGTTCAGTCGAAGGAGAGAGAGAGAGAGAAAGAGAGAGAGAGAGAGAGAGAGTACAATTCGATTTGGGTGTACCAACAAAATGTGTTGGTACACAAAGAATAAAATGTATTTATATTTAGGGCATGTAAGGGTGCATTCACATGTACAACTAAATAATACATAACGGGGGTGAATAAAAGGGCCTTTACACCCCAACATTCGACTCCTTCCCACCCTTTTACTCTTCGGTGTCTTTTGGGGTATCGAGCTGTTTGAGGAGGTAGTCCCCCTAGTTTTCTTGTGTTGGGGAAGGAGGATCATGTCTATAGATTGCAGAAGGCCCTCTATGGGTTGAAACAAGCTCCTAGGGTTTGGTACCACAGGATTGATTGATTCTTCTTACAAAGTGGCTTCCATTGATCAGATCATGACCCCAATCTTTATTATAAGGTTGTGGGTGACAAGTGTCTTTTTAATCTCGTGTGTGGATCACTTGATTATCATAGGGAGTGACTCGTAGGAGATTGTTCAAACTTGTAAGAATTGTTGGTAGGAGTTCAATATGACAGACCTGGGGATCCTTCACTTCTTCCTTGGTTTGGAGATTTATGAGATGGTACAAGACATTTTCATCTCCTAGCACAAGTGTAATATATCTCTGAGCTTCTTTCAGAGTTTGGTATGGCAGAATATCGGCCTATGTTTTGCCCCATGGACCCATGAGTCCAAGTCGGTTACTACTAGAAATCCCTTGCTACCAGGTACTGGTGTCTTGTTGGATCATTGATCTAACTCATTCATACTTGGCTAGACATCTCTTTTGTGGTGACATTGTTGTCTTCTTTTATAAAGACTCCTACTCAGGCTCATTGGCGAGCTGCTTTGCACATGTTGCAACTTGCACTACTACAAGGGACTTGATCCTATGGGATCATGAATGGAGAGGAGGCCACTCTTGCTAGATGGAGTGACTCAGATTGGGCAGATGATGTGGAGTCCAGATGCTTCACTATAGGTTTGCTTTCTCCCTTGGATCAAGAGCTATCTCATGCAGCGAGATGCAGCCTACCATGGCCTTATCTTCTACGGAGGCGGGGTACAATGCTCTTTGTTCTACAACTCAAGAGGTAGTTTGGCTCTATCACTTGTTGGCGGAAATTGGCTTTCCATAGACAAGACCCACACAATTGTGTGTGGATAACTAGAGTGCTATAGCTTTGGCAAAGAACCTTGTGTTTCATGCTTGCACAAAGCACATAGAGGTTCAGTACCACTTTGTTTGGGAGTGGATCGTGGATTTTGAGTTAGTGATGGCCTACTGTCCTATGGATGAGAATGCAGCAGATCTCTTCACGGGGTTGTAGGTGGTGATGAAGTGATCTCCAAGGGCTGCTTTAACAAAATGCAGATGTGAACTGACTGGAGGCAGTTGCCAAGAGGTGGGTGACTGGCTGGAATGAGAGAAGAACAGCAGTCCAAGAGTGCTCTGGGTGGTACATATCAGGAAGGCAGCCTGCTGGAAGACAAAACACAGCTGTGAGTTGATTGGAACAGGCTGTTGTGTGCAAACATAGATGCTGCTGATGTAAACGGCTGCTGGGAGAGCCTCAATGGCTACTGGACAGCTTGTAAACTGCAAAACATAGAATATCCTGGGGCACGGTGTGCGCGATGACCTTCGAACTGTTGGGCAGCACATTGGATGTGAAAATACTGCTGCAGGATGACCATGAACAGATAGCCATGACGAAGACAGATGTTGCCAGGCTGATGGAAGTGGATGCCGGGCTGAGGCAGCACTTGGTAAGGACTCCACAAACTGTGGCGTCCTCTGTGTAGGAGTGTTGACAGCAGTGGAGAGTGCAAGGATAGCTGAAGAAGAGGAAGTAATCTGATCTGAATGAAGAACGAATCAGAGGAGGCAAAAAATGCCCACAACATGCCCTATTTGTAGGGGATTTTGGAGCATTCGTCCCACCATGTGCAATACCTGTCAATAAATAAAAGTAAAGCCTTTTTGGGGTTATTGATTGAGACCAAAATTAGGAATTAATGCAATACAATTGAATGTTAATTCATGCGATGACTCTGGTTGCCCCACAGAAGCAAGACTGGCTTCATATGCTGAAAAGTCTTGAATAGCTTTACTGAGTGGGTCATTTTGTTCACATTTTACAAGGTTGGCCAATATTTAAATCCCACCTTTTAACTAAAATTGCTATGTAGATCCATACCATCTGGTACTTTGGCCATTAATCTTGCCGTGGGTTGGTAATGCTTATTATCTTGGCTACAGCTGTCTGTCTTCTAGTGCTGCCTGATGTCAGATGTAAAATAATGCTAGGAAAATAAAAGCAAAACATGGAAAATGCATAAATCAAGAGGCTGTCTTTGAAAGGTGAATTGGCTGTGTGATCACCTGGGATGCATGTGCTTTGATTTTCAACCTTTGTGCTAATATTGACATCTTGCTTTCTGCAGCATCCAAAAGGAGTCCAAAAACAGGCTGTCAGCTTTGGACTTACTGGTCTGTCTCTGTCTGTCTGTCCGTGTCTCTCTCTCTCTCTCTCTCTCTCTCTCTCTAAATATATATACAGGAATGGGTGTATATGTTATGTCTAGTTCAATACATCACTTGCACATGCACTATCAGATGCACGATTTCTTTTTTGGTATGGACTAGTTTCATTGGTAGGAGCTCAGTGTTTGTACTGTCACAGGAAGTATCACTATCGATGCCATAGGAATTTTTTCACACCTTTTTTTCCTGTTCCAGCTTACATTCAATATAATATTTGTTCCTTGTGACTTTACTGCTAGGACAGCTGTGAAGAGCTTGCTTGATATAGTACCCCTGTAGGCCCACACCACAGCATGAGTTTGGAAAATGTTTGATCTTTTAAGTACCCCTGTACCCCTGTTGGCTCACTAAACTTTAGCAAAAAGAGGAAACTGTCTGAGTTTTGCTTTCTGCAGTTGCATTCCAGATGTTTTTTCCAGAATATTGTTTCCTGAATGCTGATTTGAATTGTTGATCATGTCAGAATCATCCGTTCATTGCAAGGTATGAGAGCCAAGGCACAACTTTGCTTGCAAACTTCATCCAAGATTGGTCACCCATTGCATAGATGATGTCTATGTGAGTTCTGTAGCAGCGTTTGAACTGCTGCAATAATCAGGCATGTTAAGAGTTGTTGCCCTTGCTCAAAAACAGCATTGCAACATGTTGCCATGTGCACTGGAGAATGTAAATGAAGATGGTTTCTATATGTTAGTTTCTTGAGGTGACCTCTGTCTTTTGTGGGTGGTTTTTTTAAATCACAAAACTGTGGAAAGACATATTTCAAGTGGTGGGGAAAGGATGAAGGGATTTTTTGTCTACCCTCGCCAATATTTCAACTTTCATATGATAAACAATAAGCGGTGCATTTGGGCTTTGTTGTAGTCCCTATTTATGTAAGTTGGGGAATTTAACGGTTGTACAGGTTTTGGGTTCTTTTCCAGTTTGTGGAAAGACATGCACAAACGTGGTTATATTATATGGTGTGTTTCTCTTGGGAAGGGGGTGAGGTTTTCACGAGTCAATCATTCTGCTGTTCCAATACTACATCTATACATCAAAAGAAACATAAGGTTTTGCTATCTACAAGCATGCCAACATTTTCTCTTTCATGCGCTTAGTAGTTATGCATGTGTTACCAAGATTTTTTGCGAGGACTACATGTATTTTGTGAGAACATAATTACCTGCACTCGGACATGTAGAGTCCTAATCAATAGTAGTTTATATGAGCTACAAAACTATTGTAGAATAATTTCACATAGGAATGAGAATGTGATTATAAAGGAGCTCATGAACAGCTTGGTAAATAAGATTGAATGACCATGACTTTGTGGAGAGGGTTGGAGGAACGGCTCTAGCTCCCTTTGATGAGTGTTGCACTAGAAATGTAAGCAGCCCACTTCTAACTTCATAGCGTTCATTGTTGTACCGTCGGTTACATATGTCTATATCACATTTCTTTTCATGGTAAGGTCATCCATTTTAGTAACTTTACATTTTTTCACTTGGAATGAAATGCAAGCATAAGATTGATTATGAAATATCGAAAGAGGAGGGCATTTCAAGTTGAGCATGCCATAGTTATAAATATTCAGCTTGAATCAAATTACTGTGGTATGAAGGGCTCATGCCATTGTAGGTTTTGAAAGGGAGCATGGCCAACTCCTATAAGCCTCAAGAGATGTCTCAGTTGTCAGAAAAAGCTTCAAGAAGAGGCTTGTATATGCTTAGGTGTAGAATAATTCTTTGTGAAGAGGATTGCATGTTTAAACACAATCGCCCAGTGTCCTTAGAGGTGAAGCATGTGTCTCCAAGGCCTTAGATTAAGAGGGCAACCTTAACTAATAAAGACAAGCCACTATTTAACATGCCATCAAATAATGAACACCAAAAACATGTTAGGGAGTTAATAGTGCTATTGGAATGAAGACTTGGCCAAATGGGCATTTTGTGGAGCTTCATGTATAGAAAATCAAAACAAAGGGATGCATTATATAATCATACTTTTTTCACCTTACTTTCTTGATTACTTTTGTTTGAGTCATTTTTTTTGTATAAAAGGGACATGTACAATCATGGCTTCCATCCTTTTGAAGACTTCGACATATTAAGTGTGTATATATAGATTATATTTTTTACTTTACTTTTTTGATTACTTTTGTTTGTCATTTTTTTCGATAAAAGACATACACAACCATGGTTTTTATACTTTTATAGTACTTTATATATTAAGTGTGTATATATAAATCTATAAATATAAATAAGGAAAGATCATCAAAAGACATTTAACTTTTTGAAAAATTTAAAAAAATATTCTTAAATATTCAAGAATTATTGATGTATCCCTTATATTTGATCAAATTACTAAGATGTCTTTTCAATTGTACAAAAATTTCAAAATGTTACACAAAATTTGTAACATGCTTGTCTATCGATTGTTTATGCACATTTTTAGTGGTTCATAAGTGACGAGTCTAAGTGATGCCGTCTAGCACTTCCATGGGATGTCGCAGGGTTTGTTGCCTAGGGTTTCTCGAGTTCGCCTTACAACGGAATGTCCATGGTCAAACCCACTAGGATCGATTTGAAACTTGAGTCCCTAGCGCTAAAGGTCTCTTGATAGCATTCTAGCGTTGTGTCATGGACATGTTACTTTACGTAGAGATACCCAAGCTGAAGTAGATCCATGTCGTACTTGGTTCAAAGAGAATGGGAAACGAAAGGGATGCATTGCTCAACTTCTTTATCCGTAGGGCATAGTCCCATTCCGGTTCCCTAGAATGGCATGAATCCTAGTTATATCATAACACTTACTAAGTGTTGATCATCGGTATAACCTTGTGAGAAGCCTCCCAATTCTCTAGAACAACCTTGCTGTAGGATAAACTCGTCGGGGTTTCCATCCACTTGCTTTTCTTGATAGCTTTAGTTTTCTAATTAGGTAATATCGCATTTATGTGACATTTAAAATCAGCTTCCTTAATTAGGCCTTTTAGGGAATTGGATTTATTCGCGTAACTTATGACACTCACATAAAAATAAAGCAAGTAATCATTTGACAAACAAGTTCAAATGAATACCTTAACTTATCTTCTCATTAATCTTTGTCTCTTGTTCATACAAGAGAAATTATGTACCTCTTTTGTCCAACAGAAGTACTTGGTCCAAATCACATGGCACCATAATTTCCATCCATTATGTAGAATAGGGTTTTCCAACGCCCTAGACGTTGGGCTCACAGCAGTCTTCAACTCCGTTTCAAACTAGAAAAGGGATGTTCAAAGCTCCACATGACCCCAAGCGACCTAAGAGTGAGACAACTCTTCCGTGTTTGGCTTTTTCACCACTCGACCTTCGACCCGTGAATCAAGCAGTGCCCTCTCGGGTTGAAGCGTCATGTGACCTTGGAGATGATCCACCCGCGCAAAATATCATTTCTTAATTAATCCAATTAAGAATCAAGCACAATCAGCCTAATATCATCTTCCAAGAAAACATTCCTTTACTCCCCATGGTAATTTGTTATCACAGACCTCCACTATGAATTTACCATCAATCACAAGCACTTGGAGTAATCATCCAAATGGCAATCAAACAATCAATTGAATGTACAAGCATTTAGGGAGTTGTTTGATCAACCAATAAAAATCAATTGTATTTTTTCCAATAATACAAGAATAGATGCGATAACAATTTCATTGTATATTCGCTCTCCCCCTTGGGATCAAAGAGCGATCTTATGCAAAATTTACTTAACACTTGTATGCATAATTTTTAATGTCATTTTTTTTACAATTATGCCATTCATAATCCTTGATCGATTCTTCCTTGTAAATGCTCTATCAACGAATAAGCCATATGCAACTAGGTGCAATTAACTTTCCTTGATACATGCACTTTGCAAGCTATCAAAGCAAGCATCTATCAATTTGAAAATATATTACTTACGATCGGCACCGCAGTTGGATTGTCAGTGATGCTTTCGCTCGAAGCTTCGTTATTGGTTGTAGGATTACCATTCACATGCAACATTCTTCACTTGGGAGCCATCGTCCGTAAGTAGATTCAAGAGATAAGGAATGAATGGATATTGAGATGGAAGAGCGTAAGAGAAGATGACGTAGTCGAAGGCTGGGATAGGGGGAATTGATCTAACTCTCTCCCGTGTGGCCTCTCGGGGTAACTCCTCTCTCTCTTTCTTTCTCTCTCTCTCTCTCTCTCTCTCTCCCTCTCTCTCTCTCTCTCTCTCTCTCTCTCTCTCTCTCTCATAGCCTCTCGGGGTCTCCTACTTCCTTGTACCTCCCATGCCTCATATTTATAGCTAAACAAGAGAAGAAGGGTAGTGGATAAGAGGAAGAGCTCTTTGTAGAGGGAATCTTGGAAAAATCAGTGATTTGATGCTCAAATAATAAATCTGATGGTTCCATTGGCTACAAAAGGGGGGTAAAACCCCAAGATACTTGCTTAGAAATCTTTTAAATCACTCCTTTTTCTCTCTGTTCGAAGTGCTGTCTACTGCTTGCAATTTGTGATCACGGTACGCGCGATTTCGGTAATCTATTTTTTCTTGAAGCCGATGTCTCTCATGACCATATATGGATCCCTCTTCTTTCTCCCTTTAAGGGAAACTTACTAGATTGCCACTCTAGTTTGTGGAATTTCTCAAAGCACCCCTCAAATCCAAAAATTTACCAAAATACTATCACGATTTCCTTTCAAACTACTTTGTAAGTTTGTATAGTCCATCCTTTTTATACCAAGGACTTACCTTAAGTCTTAAACAATCATTACCAGTGATTAACTAAAGAATTTTGGCATGCCTCCATAAATCATAAATTGCATATCTCGTGTATGAAGCTCCACAAACTAGGGTGGCATCCTAGCAAGTTTCCCAAAGTACCCCTCAAATCTCAAAATTTACCAATATATTATCACAATTGTCTTTCAAACTACTTTGTAAGTTTGTAGAGTCCATCCTTTTCTATACCAAGGACCCACCTTGAGAGTCTTAAACAATAATAACCATTGATTAACTCAAGAATATTGGCATGTCTCAATAATCATAAATTGTATATCTCGTGTATGATTGGCATTTCATCATTTCATATTTGTGCCATAAAATCCTTCTCATGAAAGCTTACAAAATAAGGTCTTGAAAAAGTTAAAAGTTATGAGCACCTTGAGAAATTTTGAAGATTTTGTAATATTTCCATGCAATTAAAAGTTAGTTGGTCAATTAATAAGTTAGTAAGATTACTAACTAAAAACTAACTAATGTTAATAATTAACCATTTTTATTTAATTAAAATACACACGGAAGTTACAACGTGAACAAGGGTTATGAGTCATATTAATCACTAGTGTTAATATGTATAGTTTGGATGGTTCAAAAATATTAGATTTTTCGGCAAAAACTAGCATATTTTAGATATTTTAGACATTATCCTAAAAAGATATGGAGATTTCTAGAATGGGACGTCATATTTTTTTAAAAAAAGGTAAGTGATGTTTTAGCTAGTTTTGGAGTTTTTTAAAAAAAAAGGAGACATTGGCGAAATTGTGCGCGCTGCGATCGCAAATTGCAGGCTGTAGATAGCACTTCAAACCAGGGAGAAAAAGGAGCGATCTGAAAGATTTCTAAGCGGCTTGGGGTTTTACCTCCCTTTCGGAGCCAATGGAACCATCAGATTTATGATTTGAGCATTAGATTACTGATTTTTCCAAGATTCCTTCTACAAAGAGCTCTTCCTCTCAACCAACTACCATTCTTATCTTGTTTAGCTATAAATATGAGGCATGGGAGGCACAAGGAAGCAAAAGGAGACCCTGAAAGGCTAAGAGAGAGAGAGAGAGAGAGAGAGAGAGAGAGAGAGAGAGAGAGAGAGAGAGAGAGAGAGAGAGAGAGAGAGAGAGAGAGAGAGAGAGAGAGAGAGAGAGAGAGAGAGAGAGAGAGAGAGAGAGAGAGAGAGAGAGAGAGAGAGAGAGTTAGATCAATTCCCCCTATCCCAGCCTTCGACTAAGCCATCTTCTACGCTCTTCTATCTCAAAATCCATTCCTTCCTTATCTCTCGAATCTACTTGCAAACGATGGCTCCCAAGCAAAGAATGTCACATGCAGATGGCAATCCTACAACCAACAATGAAGATTCGGGCAAAGGCATTACTGTCAATCCAACTGCGGTACCGATCATAAGTAATGTATTTCCGAATTGATATATGCTTGCTTTGATTATCGTATGAGATATGTTAGGCCTCATACTATGATGCATGAGTATACGTCATTAAAAAGTATAAATTTTATCTCACATATTTGAAAGATGAAGCTTGCAAAGTGCATATATTAAGAGAAGTTAATTGCACCTAGTTTCATATGGCTTATTCATTGATAGAGCAATTACAAGGAAGAATCGATCAAGGGTTATGAATGGCATAATCATAAAAAGAATGACATTAAAAATTATGCATACAAGTGTTAAGTAAATTTTGCATAGAATCGCTCTTTGATCCCAAGGGGGAGAGCGAATATACGATGGAATTGTTATCGCATCTATTCTTGTATTGTTTGGAAAAAATACAATTGGTTTTTGTTGGTTGATCGAATAACTCCCTAAATGCTTGTACATTCAATTGATTGTTGGATTGCCATTTGGATGATTACTCCAAGTTCTTGTGATTGATGGTAAACTCATGGTGGGGGTCTGTGATAACAAATTGCCATGGGGAGTAAAGGAATGTTTTCTTGGAAGATGATATTAGGTTGATTGTGCTTGATTCTTAATTGGATTAATTAAGAAATGATATTTTGCGCGGGTGGATCATCTCTAAGGTCACATCACGCTTCAACACGAGAGGGCACTGCTTGATTCACGGGTCGAAGGTCGAGTGGTGAAAAAGCCAACCACGGAAGAGTTGTCTCACTCTTAGGTCGCTTGGGGTCATGTGGAGCTTTTTCACCACTCGACCTTCTCCAACCACGGAAGAGTTGTCTCACTCTTAGGTCGCTTGGGGTCATGTGGAGCTTTGAACATCCCTTTCCTAGTTTGAAACGGAGTTGAAGACTGCTGTGAGCCCAACGTCTAGGGCATTGGAAGATCGTATTCTAGATAATGGATGGAAATTATGGTGCCATGTGATTTGGACCGGATACTTTTGTTGGACAGAAGGGATATATAATTTCTCCTATATGGACAGGAGACAAAGATTAACGTGAAGATAAGTTAAGGAATTTGTTTGAGCTTGTTTGTCAAAGGATTTCTTTCTCTGTTTTCGTGTCAGTGTCATAAGTTATGCGAACGAACCCCGTTCCCTAAAAGGCCTAATTAAGGAAGTTGATTTTAAATGTCACACATAAATTCGATAGGACCTAATTAGAAAACTAAAGTTATCAAGGGAAGTGGGTGGGTGAAAACCCCGACGGGTTTGTTCTATGGCAGGGTGGTCCCAGAGAACTAGGAGGCTTCTCACAAGGTTTACCGACGACCGACCCTTAGTAAGTGTTAGGATAGAACCTGGATTCATGCAGTTTTAAGGGACCGCAATGGGACTATGCCCTATGGGTAGAGAGGTTGAGCGGCGCATTCCTCTCATTTTCCATCTCTTTGAACCAAGTGCAACATGGATTTGCCTTAGCTTGGATATCTCTACGTAAAGTAGGATGTCCAGGACCCGCTGCTAGAATGCTGTTAGGAGACCTTGATCGCTAGGGACTCAAGTTTCAGGTCGATCCTAGTGGGTTCACCGCAAATGTTCTGTTGCGAGGCAAACTCGAGAAACCCTAGGCGACAAACTCTGTGACATTCCATGGGAGTGTTGGGTGGGCATCGCTTAGACTCATCCATTGAATTTCTTAGACTCGTCTCTCAATGGACCGCTAAAAACGTGTCCGGACAACTGATAGGTAGGCACGTTACAGTTGGTATCAGAGAGAAACTTTGTAGTGACACATAATTGATTAATATATGGTTCGTAGAAATATGATATTGAGCCTCCAAGAAAACGAAGCTACACAAGTGCAATCTTTGGATATATAGAGGAATCAAATGAAGAAGAAGACCTAGAACCCACTACACCTCTTTAGGATGATTAGAAATCCTAGAAATTTTATCGACATGTAGTACAACTTGTATTGGGCTAAACCTTATTCTTATAGCTACAGTTAATCCAAGTAATATAAGTTGCATCTATTTTGAGCCTAGAACTTGCAAGTGATTAGAGATACTCTAGCAAGGAATGGTAATTATAACTTGCATGAATTTTTCTTAAGTGTTCTTCTCGACTAATATAGATTGGGTCTTGCCAGAATGTCGAAGTTTGGGAGTATTCTTTAATATTAAAAGCAAATCCAATTGATCATGGACCTCATTTCAGATTTAAAAAGAGGACAATTCGAAAACAAAGTTTCCACGATAAAGGACCACTTCAGTCTACTGAAAGGATTCTAGGACAATTTGGTCTAAAGAAGAGAATCTTGCCAAAGCCAACCAAGAATCTTGTGACCCAAAGTGATAAAGCTCTACGTTGTTTCTATTGCAAGGAGTTAGGTCATTTCAAAAGAGAATGTCCAAAGCCCCCTAAACACCGATGCTCGGAGTGCCACAACATTGGACATATCCATGTCAATTGTCCCAACAAGACTCAAAGAGAACTTGAACTTACAAAGAATGAAATTGTACAAGCTCCAGTGATCCATAATATACCAGATACTTAGGAAAAACCTAGAATATATTCATGAGATGTAACTACAATAAAATTTTCTCTTATAATCCAGACTCGAATATATCAAATACAATAAGTTGTTGTTTTAAAAGACTGCATGCTTATGAGTGGTTAGAGTGTCACAATGAATGCGTGATGAGTCTTACCCCACAGGTTCCAAAATGAAACCCCTAGTTTCTCTCGAGATGAGGACATCTCAATTTCTCTAAGGGAGGAGGATACGATCTAAACTTCAACATTACGGTCTTGATAATATTCTTTTGCCATGCATATTAGTAAGTGGATTATGAGAGTCAATAGAAGATAGAAGTAACCCAAATTTGCTTCTTTGCAAGTTCACTAAAGTAACTTAAAAAATAAGATTTTACCTTGTTCTTTTGTGTTCCTTTTGATAAATGGTTGACTATTTCAATTGTAGGGCGCCTTGTCTAACAAATGCCTCAAAATATTATAAGCAGCATGTTCATTTTATGGTTCCCTTTTAATCTAGATATGATACATACTGGGACCCTTTTTGATTTTATTGCAAGAAGACAGTGGGGATAGGGGCTACAATTACTTAGAAAATAATGTGGCGAGAGATTTAAAAGATTCTACATGCAAAGTTCACTTTATACGTTCCAATTGACGACCTCTATATAATCCATGAGTTGTAAAAGGATAAGTTACGTTTCTAACACAAATTCATTTTGCATGTATATATGTTTATAAATAGAGGATGGAAATATATTCAAAACACCACTCAAAATTTCAAAATTTACCAACTAACCCTCACATTTGCTCAAAATTTCCAAAAATTTCCCCCAAATTTGGCCAAAACTCTCTATATGCCCCTCGTAATTTTACAAGGGTTCCTTAATACATCATCCTTTGCAAGTTCATGTTAAGATAGGCAGTTGTGTTCTATAAATACAAGTTGATAAAACAATGATTTTTGATTGTGTTATGCACAAATGATATGGAAAATCTTATGCTATATGAAGACCAATGTCACTATTCTTAAGTGCATTCAAAGGTGATTATTGTGTAAGATTCTTAGAGATAAGTCCCTTATATAAAAAAAGAGGGACTAGATAAATCTTAAAGTAGTTTGAAAAAAACATGTAAGGTTTTTTATTTTTAAAGTTGAATGGATATTTCAAGAATCTCCATAGAATATAGGGGCATTTTGGTAAAATTTTAAGGTGCCACAAGTTAATATGGCTATGTCAAATGATAGGTTTGCATAAGCTTGTTCGTTAGTTGGGTTACCCCTTAATGGAAGTCCCTCATCATAGGTAGCAAAGGGATTGCATTGACATTCTACTATTGCTCTATGAGTTGAAGAAGAATAACTTAAGTTTCTAGTGTGTGTTTATGTAATGGAAGTCTCAACCATTATTGAGACCTTTTGATGGTTGCAACATAAAATGGCAATATATGCACAATCAGATAACATATTCTCTCCAAAGATATAAAGGTCTTAATATTTTGAACATTCATGCACATGCATTGGCTAAAAAATCCATGATTTTAGAGTATTCTTTAAGCAAAATCAACATTACACTATAATGCTAGTGGATTTATGTGCTTGGATTGCAGTTTGCATCGATGCTTATGGTTGATGGTTTTTGAAATGTTTAGAACTTCTTGGTAAACAAATGTAATAATGGAAGATCAATCTATGCATCAAGTACCTTTAAGTACTAGAAAATAAATATTGGTTGATGCCACATGGAATGGTAGCCAAGTCATCCCGCATGCTATGATATTGAAAAACATCTAATGGAGTAGCTACTTTTAATTACCTTTGGCTAAACTAAACCTTTGTATGTAAAAAATATCTAACAAGGGAATTAAAAAATCCCTTTCGTTGAAATTATGTGATAGCATACATATTTATGAGTGCCCCTCAAGGTAATGTATATATTTATTTCTATATAATGTAGCCATTTTTTCTACATTTTGTGCAATTAGCACAACTTCACCTACTTGCACTACCCCATACATTCCCAAATATTGGAAATAGCCTAGTAGGCCACCCCTCCCTTCACCCAAGTATGTCATGAAATTAGTAAAGTCCCTAAAACCTAAGAATGCAAATTTTATTGGGTTGTGAGGGTACATTGCTCCTTCAACCCATGTGCTAATATTCTTCCTACCTTTCTTGTATAGTATCTTTGCATTTGTGGCATCATTTCTCATTTTATTAGTGACAATGCATTCCTCTACAACATGGATGTGGACATCAAACCTTCATTTCTATAGGTTTGTGATATCATTAAGATGAAGCATGGTGTTGAAAGAGGTTGAGACAAAAGACACACAAGGGTATAACAATGTGAAGAGTATAAAGAGAATATAGTGAATAGTGAAAGAAAAGCTTGAAACTATAAAAATGGGGTTAGAATCAAGGTTGGGAAGGAGGCATCAAGGGTTTAGAAAGAAGGCTTTACACATATGTATGATCGGGAAAACTCATGGAGCTGAAATGATGGGAAATTTCTTGGGAGCAAGTGGAGGAAGAATAAATTTGTTAGGAGGATTTGGAGCATGACATGAAGCTTGAAATGAGTTCTTAGGTCATAGAGTAGGCAGGAAGGATCCTTATGTACCAAAAAATACAAAATTGAAAACTTTTTGGAATACCCATATTTCTAGTAAAAAGAGCTATGAGTTTGTTCCCATTGGTTCTTAAAGTTCTTGGGATATTTAGACCCAATTGACATTTTGTGTGTCAACATGAAGGCCTTTGAATGTCTACATCCAATTGACATCTCATGATCAAATAATTTGATGACATTTTTGGATGTATGATTTTTCAAAATCACTCTCTACAACTTGTGTGAACTTGTTTGTATGGTTGTGGGGATTTCATAATCTACAACATTGTTGAATATTTGAAGTTTATTTTTCCATGTTCGCATAATAGGTTTTCTATGAAGTAACACATAATATGCTTTGGAATGTTGATTTCTAGTAGTAGATTAATGAAGCGTCAAGCCATCAAGCTTATACCTCCAACATTCCAAACATAAGAATACTGAAACAACTAAGGCTTAGAGGCTGACAAGTTGTGGGCTACTATGGTTGTGATATCTAGGTTATCCACTATAGTGAATTTTCATCTATCTATGTGCCAACCTCCTTCTTACATTTTTCCCACCTCTTGATGCATTCCTCATAAATGATCATTGTCATAATTTCTTGACAAGTGTTCTACATAGCCCGACTACCAACTTGTTGACAACACCCAAGTGTTCGTGATGCCTCTTGCCTCTATCGAAGAATGAAGTGGGATAAATTTGTGAGTCCCCACCCCCAAGATTCTCTTTTCTTTACCTTCTTCCTCTATCATGGAGCTTCTCTCTAACATAGTGATAATGCACCTCAATGTGCCTAGTGTAGCATGAAACACCCTAATAGGTTCTTTGCAATTGCCATGATACTTTGGCTATCAGTATACATAGGAGTGGGTGATTGCTATCCCATACTAAGATTAACCAAAAGGCATCTGAGCTCAAATGTAGGTGTAATACTACCTTGTATTCAACCTTATAGCTAGATGTGGCCACTCTAGATTGCTTCTTGCTTAGCCACAAGTGATGCTACCTTGTGTGAATGACTAAAATGAAGAGCAATCAAATGAGTATGTGTCTTCTCATACTTACCATGTCCAAGGGGCCTACTTAAATCCATATGATCTTTTATGCAAATGACAAACCTTGCCTTTGACACTTTTTGAACAAAGCCAAGAGATTGAGTGACATAAACCTCCTCATGTAGATCAACCTTCAGAAAATCAATTATCACATCCAATTGATACATATGCCAATTAAAGTGAGTAGCCAAAATAATGACACTATAAAGTGTGATCATGCATGAAGTGGAGGCAAAGGTCTTATCATAATCAATGTCATCCTGATTAACATACCTATTGGCAATGAACCTTTCCTTGTAGTGAACAATATGCGACCATCAAATTTGTGTTTTACATTGTAAATCCACTTTGTGACTCTAGGACACTTGCTAGGAGGAAAGTCATACAACTCCCATGAGCCATTTCGATTAATGGAGTTCAAATTCAAATGTACAGCTACCATCCAATGCTCATCTTATGAGAAGCGCCCTCAAAAGAGATAGGTTTTTCATTGTAAGTAGTAGCTACATGAGTTTGTGCAACAAAGTGACATTGTACATGGTGAGTAGCTACTTTTCTTCTATTGCAAAGTGGAATGAGCTCTTTACTATCTTGTGATGTGTCTACTAGTTAGTTGGGACCATTTTCATTTCTTGAATAGTAGCCCTTTCATCAAGTACTTCATCTTTAGTAGTGTCTCGATCAATGGAAAAAAAATCAAGCTTCTCACCAACATGTAAATGTTTTTGGCTTTGATATTGTACCCCCTAATTAGATTGCTAAAATTGACCAAATGCATTTTATTGAAATAAAGGCATCAAACTATCAAAAATGTCCATGGAGTAGCCCATAAGTGATTGATTTTTACAATCTATATAGAAGTTTTTACAAACATACCACCCTTTACTCTCTAACTATATCCAATGAAAATGCATTTGGCACCTTTGTCTCGTAACTTATGTTGACATGGCTATTGCACCAAATCATATGCTAAAAAAATAAAGATTTAACTATGCGATACCATAGGCTTCCAACCATTCCATGCCTCATAAGTGTTGGAATATCAGAGTTGCAGCATTGCTAACCTTAGCACAAGAAGAAAGTGGCAAAAGTGGAAAAGCGCAAGTTGGGGACCTAAAAAAGGTGACCCAGAAGGAAACCAGACACAACAGAAGAAGCAAGAAGGGAAATGGCCGGAAGTGCAAGGGCGGCCTCAAAAATCAAGTCAAAGGAAAAAGCACATTTTTAAATGCAAGGTGCCCCTAAAAGTGTTGTAAAAGGTGCCAACTCCCTCTGTACCAAATTGTAAAAGTTAGGCGGGCATAGGTAAAGAAATAAGACAGATAGAAGGAAATGGAAAAGAGGGATTTTCCACAATGACCGGTCATGTAAAAAAGGGATGACCACTCGAAAGGGATTCAGGGTTATGTATAAAAACCAAAAAGTGAATAGAGAAGCTCATTCTTTGGTGTGTGGCAAAAGAGGACTCATCTTATTCTCTTCCTCTCTTCTCTTGGCTTGCTTGTGTGTGCTTGAGGGAGGAGGGTGAGGGAGTGAGTGTGTGAGGGTAAGGGATCTTGAAGGTGAAGCGCTCCAAAAACAACCCATGGAGAGTGTGGTGTCTACAGTCTTCATCAATGGGATACGGGGTGAAGAACTCTACAAGGCCTTGGCAGGCAACTCATGCTTATAGTGAGTCACGCTAACCAAGGTCTTTGAAGAGGCCATTAGAGTGGATGACTAGCTCAAGGAGAGATGCTCTATGAGCTCGAGCCAACAAGAGACTAACTCTAGGAACTTCGAGAGAACTTCAATGTCAGATCAGGCCCAAGCACTAAGGATAAGGAAAAGGGCGCTAATCCAAGTCGGGAGCTAGCAGAGATGAAGATGGATCTAGCCAAATTACAAGAGATGATGAGAAGAGCATCACGCCCTCATGTTCAATGTGTGTATTGTAGTAGAAACCACGTGCCAGCCGAGAGTCAGGACCCTAGGTCCTGACCAAGGGCAAATTGTAGTAGGTTTGGCCATGATGCCATGCATTGTTGAGTGTTGTGCCAAGGATACTTCCGTATTTGCAACCTTACAATTAGCCTTACCTAGCAAATCGGCTGCCAATGTTTTTCAAAGAGGAGTCCCATTGGGTCTCCTGGCACCCAACAATACTAAATAGCCATTTCGAGGATGGAGATAAAACCCCACAGGAATACCCAAACCACATGGACCTTACGTAACCCATCCATCGAGTGATGCTCCAGTCCACTATGTGGAGGAGTCAAACGATGAGGAACCTTACGTGAACCCTTACATCTCATATGAGGAAGAGGGTAATCCGATCCTTATGTATTACAGACCAATAGCGGTGATGGCGTTAGGTAGAGGTAGAGGTAGAGGCATAGGAGGGTAGACCCAAGAGCTGAAATCTCTTATTGGACTTGCGGTCACCCATGACATTATCTCCTCACGTTGCCTCGAGAGGGAGTAGGCCAACTGCGACAAGGCAGATCTTAGATGCACCGAGTGTGGAATCACTTGTCTCTTTGCTGATTGCCCTTGATGGCAACCATCCTCTAGTTCGGCAATCATACCATCAATCCCATTGGGATTATTTGGTGTCGAGACACTCAACGGGGAGGCCATGCCCATCCCATTGCATGTCATGACCCATGCATAGACGAAGCAGGCCAACATATCATTGCCAGGGCGTAGCAACTTAGACATAGCCTCAATTGGGAAAAGGAGTCGTAGAGGTGAAGGAAAAAAAAAACCCAACACAAAGGTCATGCTAAAAACGGAGAGTGCCACAACATATTTGACATTGATGCATAAGTTCAAAATTTAATCTACAGTGCACCTCATAAGAAAATTGAAAATTTCTATATTATTATACTTTGGCTAATACTTAGAATTAAAAGACTAAGATAGGATTAAGCTAAAATGAAAAGCCTAATGTGTTAGATATGATTAATTCCCCACCCTCATAAGGTGCCACCAATGATCCATGGTGCTCTAAGTTGTAAGGCCCCTATTATGAGGGGAAGCCATGTGTGAGCATGGACACTGGGTGAGTCTTCCTGACTTGTATGTTAGATGAGGTCTATGTGATCATATGACAAAAAGGTGACCTATGTGGATCTAACCTTTGGGTTAGATAGAGTAGTTATGATGGTAGCAACTCCAGGCACAATGCATTAAGTTGCACGATGTGGGAGCTATCAAGGACCCCTATTTTGGGCTTTGGGGGCTATAGAAGTGGCCCTTGGCTAAGGGTATCAAGGGGCCAATGGCCTTGGCTCAATAGTGAAGGGAATATTTCATGGCCCTTCATAATAGGATTGGACATGCTGACTAGACTACTTTCCCAGGCTATAAAAGGAAGACCTCTCTAAAGCCATCATCAATCTATCTTTTACCTACTCAGAGTTCTTCTAGCTACCCTTAAGCTTTTTGCCTATCATTTTTTTGGATTGCTATCTAAGCTTCACAATCGAAGTGCACAAGTGGACAAAGCCATCTTTGGATAAGTTCATTTGAAATCAAAGCAGTCTTTGTTCTTCTCATATATTTTTTGCTTTCTCTACTCCTTGCTTAGATTCTATCCATTGTGCCATGTAATTTCTACATGGTATCATAGCCGAGGGGGCTTTGAGGAATGTAGAGTACACGAGAGGCAAGGACTTCAACAATGAAGGGGAGAAATGTCATTTGTTATATCAAGTAGCGGTATTGGTGTATTAGGTGGTGGTACTACTATACCAACAATTCAAAAACTGAGGATTCATCCAATAATCTTCAACGAAAGAAAGTTAGATGGCACAAACTATACTTTTTGGAAGTTTAAAATCGCAACTAGCTTTTGGAGACAGTGCTAGGGACTAACCTAGAGCCACAACGTACCCCCATGACCCATCAAATTTGAGTGTTATGATTCCTCCAAATATAGATCTTCTACAAGCTTGGAAACAAAGAAACACATATGCATTGTGTGCCTTAGTTAGAAGTTGTTCTGATAATGTTTTGACCTTGATTGAGCATACAACCAAGGCATCAGAGGCTTGGAACATACTAAGGAGTCTATATACAAAACACAAAATCAAAGATGGATTCAGAACTTGGAGAATTAGCTAGCAACAGAGAAGTTTGTTGAAGAAGAGATAGCTAAAGCATTCATCACTTGGATAAAAAATCTACGAGGCCAGATGGTTGGCACTAAGATACAAAAGACTAGTGAGGAGCTAGCTCAGAGGTGTCTTTAGATTTGTACACCTAAGTTTGATGGATTGGTAACTGCCCTAAACACTCAAGTGAGACCCCAAGCTTTGACGTTTGAGGAATTTTGTGCACTACTAATGGAGGAGTTCATGCTTAAAGCCTGAGAAGATAACAATAGTGAGATGCTACATTCTTTATTGCTAATGCAAAAGGCAAAGGTGGTTTCTCTAGCAACGGTGACAAAAATAAGAAGGCCAAAAAGAAAAAGTTTCGAAGAGTGTTTTTTACTGCAAGAAGAAAGTGTATACAATTGCAGATTATTGTGATAAGAAGGAAAATAAAAAAGACTAGCACCGTGAAGAAAAAAGGGAAGAAGACATCCTATATGTCTAAAGTAGAGTTGGAATTATTCATTGTCGACTATTGAGAAAGTGTGTTCCAGTGCAAGAAATATTGAACATTGACTCATGGGTATTAGATAGTGGCGCTGTCAAGAATCGCGTGGTGGGGGGAGTTGCTCAAGATGTTGTGCCGAACACACACAGAATGCACAAGGAGAAGCTCACTCAAGAGACAAGAAGAGAGATGGAGGCCAAAACGTTTTCTTGCTGGTTTCTTCTTCTTCTTTCACACTCTTTACAATGTACACAAAGTATAGATAAGATACAACATAAAGGAAAGTGGCCTACTAAGTCAAACAATGCATAACCGATTACACTAGTCAACTGCCGCTATAACTATGCCAACTGTAAATAGGTGTAACAACCTGAATATAATAAGTAATGAGTCAGTGGCCATGTGAGAGTCATAATGATTGCCGACGTGCTAAGTGTAGACGTGTGGACCCATCTAACCAGGAAGTCTATCATCAATGTCCGCATGTGTTGAGCTTGTCATCTCAACAGGCACCTTCCCCTCCCATCACATGACCAACAAGAAATCTTTATATAATTCTATGAAGCCCTTGTAAGAATCCATCACTCTGATGGTTGGGAATGATGCAAAATGCCCTGTTGAAAGCACGTGTACTATTTCCTTTGTTACTTCAAATGGTAAACTCAAAAATCTTTCAAATGTGGTGTATGTTCTAGAGATTAAGAGAAATCTACTATTAGTTGATTCTATAAACCAATCTAGGCCATGAGGTGAGGTTCAATAAGACACGTGTAGAAATTATTGATAGTACTGGCAAAGTTGTTGGCAAAGGAGAAAGAATGAACAACTTATATAAGCTATGTTCTCTTACAAGCACCACTATTGGTGTTGGCACAAGGAAACTTTGGCACAAAAGATTTAGTCACATTGATGTAGCAGCGTTGAAGGAGATGCATAAGCAAGGTATGGTTGCTCAATTACCTACAATTACTAAAATGAAGGAACCATGTGAAGCTTATATGATGGGCAAGCAACATAGAAAGGCATTTTCACAAGAAAGCAAGAACATAACAAAGGCTCCTAGAGTTGGTGCATGTTGCTGTGTGTGGTAAAATGCCTACAAAGGCCTTGGGAGGATCTTCTTATTTTAGGTTGATTGACAATGACTACAATAGAAAGATGTGGGTGTACTTCCTTTGTGTGATAAGGCTCAAGCTTTTGGTAAGTTTAAAGAATGGCTAAAACTTGTCGAAGAATGAAACATGGCAAAGTATGAAGAAGTTTAGAACAGATGGTGGTGGTAAGTTCAACTTAAAGGAATTTGAATATTGTTGCAAGGGCAAAGGGATTAAGTGTCAATTGATGACACCTCATATACCTCAATAGAATGGTGTTGTTGACTGTTGAAATCACACCATTGTGGAAATGGCAAGGTACATGCTTAAGAGCAAGGGATTTCCTAGTTTTGGATAGAAGTTGTTAATATTGTAGTCTACATTCTCAATCAGAGTTAGACAAAGGTTCTTAAGGGCGAAACTTCTCATGAGATCTATTCTGGTAAGAAACCATATGTGTCACATTTTAAAACTTTTGGATATGAATGTTATGCACATATTCTAAATAATAAGAGAAACAAGTTAAATCCAAAAATCACAAAATGTATCTTCGAAGGTTATAGTGATGAGCAAAAGGCTTACAAATTGTATGACCAAGAGGCAAAGAAGATCATAGCAAGCTGTGAAGTGGTGTTCAAGGAGAAATCATAGACAGTGGAGGAGGAGAATATACGTTCTTTCACTTTATCATCTAGCAAAGAAGTAGTCCACTATGAACCTATTCCAAGATTTGTCTCTACTCTCTGTAAAAATTACACGGCGTAGCGAACAAAATCTGAGAAAGGGATAGAGAGTACACAACAGATCAGAGGAGAATCAGTAAATTATTTAACTCCAAACAACTAATACAAAGATGGCTCTGTCCACCCGTGCGCTTCCACTGTGTGAAGCTTAGATGGCGATCTAGATAGAAGATAGGTGAAGAGCTTAAGGCTAGCTGGAACAAAAACTCTGACTGGGTGAAAGATGAGTGATCAATGGCTGTGAAAGGGTTTAGCTTTTATAGCCCGTGAAGGCTGTTAGGTCGGCCTGACCAACCTACCATACGAGCCTCCACTAGTCGTCTAGGGAATATTCCCTTTACCATCGGGCTGAGGGCGCTGCCCCTGAATCCCCATCAGGGGGGCCGTTGGCACCCCTGGGACCCCCCAGCTAGGGGCCGCTTCCGCGGCCCCCGGACCCCACAATAGGGGCCCCTTTTAACTCCCTTACCCCACAACTCGATGCAATGCGCCTCGAGTTGCTACCAGCTTAACCACTCCATCTAACCCAAAGATTAGACCCACAACGGTCACCTTTTTGCCATCTGATCACATAGACCTCATCTGATATACAAGTGACGACTCAACCAATGTCCAAGCTCACATTTGGCTTCTCCTCATAATGGGGGCCTTACAACTTTGAGCAGGATGGATCATTGGTGGCACCTAATGAGGGTGGGGCATTGATCATATCTAACACCCCCCCTCAATATCCACCCATAGGTGAACTATCTCCTCGGCCCAATGCCAAGTCTTTGAAGATGAACTTGAAGCAGATCCTTCATAAGTGCTTTGGTGAAGATATCTGCTCCATTCTCCTACAATTCCACTATCCCATCCTCTATCAAATCACGCACATAGTGATACTGGATCTCTATACGCTTGGTGCGTGCATGAAACACTAGATTTTTGGCAATGGTGATGCAACTCTGATTGTCACATCTCAGCACAGTTGGTTCTTCATCCTACACTCCCATATGCCATAGAATCCTTCTCAACCATACTGCTTCACATGCAGCAAAACAAGCTGCCTTGTACTCTACTTCGGTAGAAGACAATGCCACTGTTGGCTACTTCTTACTAATCCAAGAGAAAATTCCTGAACCCAAAGAGAAATAATAACCAAAAACCGACTTCCTGGAATCACTGTCTCCTGCCCAATCTGAGTCATAGTTCCCCACAAGAGAAGTTCCAAAACTGTATGTGATACCATAGTCAAGAGTTTCCTTGAAGTATCTGAGCACCCGCATCCCAGCCTTCCAATGACTCTCATGAGGCTTGTTTGAGAACCTGCTCAAAACACCAATAGCAAAACTGACATCTGGTCTGGTGTTACACAAGTAGTTCAGACTGTCGACCAACCTCCTATACCTCCCAATGTCTGCTAGTGCTGATGTATCCTCGACGGATAACTTTGCATTCACCTCCATAGGTGTAGCTATCTCCTTGCACTCGGTCATGCCAAATGCCTTCAAGATCTCCCATGCATACTTCTTCTGAGAGATGAAGATCTTTCCTGGCTCTTGCCAGACTTCAATCCCCAAACAATAGTGTAGCAAGCCCAAGTCTGTCATTTAAAACTCAAAACTCAAAGCTTTTCGAGTTTGGTTGATCATATCTTCATAGTCACTTGTAATAAGAAGGTCGTCCACATATAGGACAATCACTACAGACTTTTTACCATCCCTGTACACATACAAGTTAGCATCTGAGGCACATCTTTTGAAGTTTAGATATAAAAAGAACTTATCTATCTGCTGGTACCATGCTCTGGGGGCTTGTTTCAGCCCATAAAATGCCTTCTTCAGCTTACACACTTTGTTCTCAGAATGGGGGGCCTCAAACCCTGGTGGCTGAGCCACATACACCTCCTCCTTGAGGTCACCATTTAAGAACGCTGACTTAACATCCATTTGGTACACTGGCCACTTCTTGTGGGCAGCCACTACAAGTACCGTGCGAATAGTGGTCATTCTGGCAGTTGGGGCAAATGACTCTTGAAAATCAAACCCTTCAACTTGTGAAAATCCTTGGGCAACCAATCTAGCTTTGTACTTTTCTAAGGTACCATCAGCCTTGTACTTTACCTTCCAGATCCATTTGGTGCCAATAACCTTCCGCTTTGCTGGTTGATCCACTAGCTCCCAAGTGTCATTCTTCATTATGTTGTCATACTCCGCTTGCATAGTAGCCTTCCATGATGGATCTACAAGTGCTTCTTCTAAGTCAGTTGGATCCTTTACTTCTCTCATAATATCAACCATCAAGGCCATATTGACTATGTGAGCAGAAGCCCTCTCAGACCTCCTTGGTCTGTCTACCTTCTCCTCAACAGATGCAGGCATAGGATTATTGTGGTAATAGAACTGCTTCACCCAGCTTGACAATGGCTTTTCAAGTGGGGTGATGTCAGATTGGTGAACTTTTTCCTCATCATCTAAAGATGATGCTTCCTCCTCCTTAAGGATAGGGATAGCTCTCGGGACAGATTCATAGTGGACTACTTCTTCGCTTGATGATAAAGTGGAAGAACTTGCCTTCTCCTTCTCCACTGTATGCGGCTCCTCCTTGAACACCACATCATGGCTCGCGATGATCTTCTTTGCCTCTTGGTCATATAATTTGTAAGCCTTCTGCTCATCACCATAACCCAAGAAGATACATTTTCTGCTTTTTGTTTTAACTTGTTTCTCTTCTCATTTGGAACATGTGCATAACATTCACATCCAAAAATTCTGAAATGTGAGACAGATGGTTTCTTACCAGTGTAAGCCTCATGAGGTGTTTTTCCCTTGAAAGCCTTTGTGTAGCTCCGATTTAGAATGTAGACTATAATACTAATAGCTTCAGCCCAAAAATGGTTAGGCAATCCCTTGCCCTTTAGCATGCATCTTGCCATCTCCACAATGGTGCGATTCCTGCATTCCACAACACCGTTCTGCTGAGGTGTGTGAGGTGTTGTCAATTGACGCTTGATCCCTTTGCTCTTGCAAAAGCCTTCAAACTCCTTTGAGTTGAACTCACCACCACCATCTGTTCTAAATTTCTTCACACTTTCCCTGTTTCATTCTCAACAAGTTTTAGCCATTCTTTAAACTTACCAAAAGCTTGAGCCTTATCACGAAGGACGTACACCCACGTCTTCCTACTGTAGTCGTCGACTATCAACATAAAATAAGAAGATCCCCCCAAGGCCTGTGTAGGCATCTTACCACACAAGTCAGCATGCACCAACTCTAGATGAGCCTGTGATCTATTCTTGCTTTCTTGTGGAAATGCCTTTCTCTGTTGCTTGCCCATCATACAAGCTTCACATGGTTCTTTCAATTCAGTTGTTGTAGGTAGGTGAGCAACCATACCTTGCTTTTGCATCTCCTTCAACACTGCAAATCCGATGTGTCCAAACCTTTCATGCCAAAGATTACTTGTACCCACTCTAGCGGTGGCTGTAAGAGTACTTAGCTCATACATGTTGTTCCTTCTTTCTCCTTTGCCAACAATTATGCCAGCACTATCAAGAATTTCTGCACCTGTCTTCTTGAACCTCACTTCATGACCAAGATCAGTTATGGCATCACAACTGATAATAGATTTCTCATGATTTCGGGAACATACAACACATTTGAATGCTTTTTGACTTCACCATTTGCACCAAAAAAAGAAATAGTACGTGTGCCCGTAGTAGGGCATTTAGCATCATTTCCAAGCGTCAAAGTGATGGATTCTTGTAGAGGCTGCATAGAACTGTATAGACCTTTCTTGTTGGTCATGTGACGGGAGGCTCCACTATCCAACACACATGAGTCAGTGGTAGATTCTTTTTGCGCCGAGGAGCACACTTCCTCAATGGTTGCCATGAATAATTCCAACTTTGCTTCAGCCGTATTGGCTGTCTCTTTCCCTTTACTTTTAAGGGTACCATTCTTTTCATCTGCCTTCTTGGCACGACAATCTGCAATTGCATGTCCTTTCTTCTTGCAGTAGAAGCACTCTCCTTGAAACTTCTTCTTTCCGCCCTTCTTCTTTTTGTCACCATCATTTTTGGTGGAGGAACCACCTTTGCCTTTTGCATTGGCAGAGAATGCAGCATCTCCATTGTTGCTTCCTTCTCAGGCTTTCAGCCTCAACTCCTCCTCCATCAATAATGCACAAAACTCCTCAAAAGTCAAAGCTTGAGGTCTCACCTGAGTATTAAGGGCAGTTACTAGTCCATCAAACTTTTGTGGACAAATCTGAAGACACCTCCGAGGTAGCTCTTCGCTAGTCTTTTGTATCCCAGCGCTAGCCATCTGGTCGCGCAGATTCTCAATCCGAGTGATGAATGCTTCAACCATCTCTCCTTCAGCAAACTTCTCCACTGCTAGTTGATTCTCCAAGTTTTGAATCCTTGTTTGGTTTCGTGTTTCATACTGACTCCTTAGTACATTCCAAGCCTGTGACGCTTTGGTTGTATGCTGAATCAAAGTCAGAACATTGTCAAAACAGCTTGTAACTAAGGCACACAATGCATCTGCATTCCTTCGTTTCCAAGCTTGTAGAAGATCTGCATTCGGAGGAATCATCACACTAGGATTTGATGGGTCGGGGGTAGGCTGTGGTTATGCGTCAGTCCCCAACACAATCTCCAGAAGCTCATAAGAATCAAGGATAGTTGTAATTTTGAATTTTCACAAGGTGTAGTTTGTACCATCTAACTTGCCTTCGCTGAAGGTTGGTGGACGAATCCTCAGTGTTTGAATAGCCGTATAGTAGCACCACCTCCTGCACCGCTTCCTGACGCGCCAGAACCGCTTCCGAAAGTCAACATAGTTTCTCTTTTCTATTGAAGCCTTTGCCTCTTGCGCACTCTCCGATCTCTAGAGCTCCCTGGGCTCTAATACCATGTAAAAATTACACGGCGCAACGAACAGAATCTGAGAAAGAGATAGAGAGTAGACAACAGATAAGAGGAGAATCAATAAATTCTTTAACTCCAAACAACTGATACAAAGATGGCTCTGTCCACCCGTGCGCTTCCAATGTGTGAAGCTTAGATGGCGATCTAGACAGAAGATAGGTGAAGAGCTTAAGGCTAGTTGGAACAAAAACTCTAACTGGGTGAAAGATGAGTGATCGATGGCTATGAAGGGGTTTAGCTTTTATAGCCCGCGAAGACTGTTAGGTCGGCCTGACCAACCTACCATATGAGCCTCCACTAGTCGGCTAGGGGATATTCCAGGGAATATTCCCTTTACCATCGGGCCGGGGGCGCTGCCCCCGAACCCTTGCCAGGGGGGCCGCTGGCCCCCCTGGGACCCGCCAGCTAGGGGCCACTTCCGCGGCCCCCGGACCCCACAATAGGGGCCCCTTTTAAATCCCTTACCCCGCAACTCGATGCAATGTGCCTCGAGTTGCTACTAGCTTAACCACTCCATTTAACCCAAAGATTAGACCCACAACAGTCACCTTTTTGCCATTCGGTCACACAGACCTCATCTGATATACAAGTCAGGACTCAACCAATGTCCGGGCTCACATTTGGCTTCTCCTCATAATGGGGCCCTTACAACTTTGAGCAGGATGGATCATTGGTGGCACCTAATGAGGGTGGGGCATTGATCATATCTAACACTCTCAAGGAGGAGAAAACATAATCTTTGGATGATAATGACAAAGTTCACCAACTTGTAATCATGCCACTGGAAAAGCCATTGCTGCGATAGGTGAAGCAACTCTATGATTGTAGTAATCCTATGCCTATTATAGTTGAGGAAAAGGTAGATGGACCAAGGATATCTTTGAGAATAGAGAAGCAAAGAAAGACTTCGACTCACATAGTCAATATGGCCTTGATGTGGCTGAGATTATGAGAGAAGTAAAGGAGCTAGCAGACTTGGAAGAAGCACTTTCCCATCCAGCATGGAGAATAGCTATGCAAGTTGAGTATAACAACATAATGAATAATGACAATTGGGAGTTAGTGGATCGTCCAAAAAAGAGGAAGATTGTTGGCACCAAGTGGGTCTAGAATGTAAAGTACAAGGTTAATGGTAGCTTAAAAAAGTACAAAGCCTCTCTTTCTCTTTTGTTTGTACTTCGACTAAATTTGCAGAGCAAATGTTGAAGGTTCATTGGAGACTTGTTTACCTCTGTCATTAGTTTTGTTTTCCTCTCATTTAGGACAATTCTCTTTGTAATGCCGTTCGCCACTACACCTCCTACAAAGAGGGGTACAGGCTTGATTTTTACGGGCATTTGGACAATATGTAGCTATATGATCTTCTTGTTGACATTGATAGAAAATTACTTGTCCTCTAGGCCTCTGTTGTTCACCTTGCCCCATTGGATTACAAAAATTACCATTGTTTCTCTTGAAATGAGAATTTCTTCCTTGGTTTCCATCGCTATTGTAATTGTTTTGTGGCATTAGAGGTCTACCTTAGGTAGGTATTCCATGGGGCCTAAAGGGTTGAGTGGGTGGCCCAATCTAATAAGTAGTATTATTGCAATCCACATAATTATAATTTGTTTGCATCGCATGATCTTGTTGTTGTTGTTGGTCGATCTTGTGCCAACAATATGTGTCTAAATGCCCTTTTTAAGACAAAAATTACAAAATGGAGGATGATAGGGTATGAATTGTGAAGGTGTCATGCATTCAGTAGCCACATGGCCATAACCGTTACACTTACCACACCATATATTTGATCTAGGTGGGGTTGAGGTTGAGTTGCTTGAAGGCTATTGCGCTTTAGAAGCTTGTGTTGTTATTGAATAAATTTCTTTCAATGGTGCTTGAACCACACCCATTATTTCCTCTTTTAATTTTCCAAAAGAATTTGCAATAATTTTTGTTACTTTACCCTCATCTAATTGGATTGAGTATGAAGCATAGAAGGCATGTATGTCTACATTATATAGGCTGGGATTGAAGTGTACGGATTTAAAGGTATACTTGACACATTAGAACTTGCATTTGCAAATGGATTTTAAGAAATGGTCATATAAAAAGGTTCTTAGACACCTCGCTTGAAGTACTGGTGGGGTAATCCATTTGAGATTCTTTGAATAGATCCTTCCAATGTTGTTGGTTGAGTTGCACTTCTTCCCACCATCTAGCATGTGTTTTAGCATCCGCCAATGTAGTTGGCCTTTGTAGGTTAACATGCTAATGGACTTTGGAATTAAGCCCATCGATAAATTTATGCTTTTGCGTAGGCTCATTAGGGGCTGGATTTATTTTTCAAATAATCGTTTCCATATGCTCAATGTAATACCCAACACTTTCAACTACCCCTTGGGATACATAGTCCAATTGAAGAGCTAACCGATCTTGGAAATCTTACCACCAAAAATTTTCTAAGAATGCTCTTTATAAGTCAGCATAGATCCCTTTATTTTGAGCATTGAGGTTACCGTACCATCTAGATGCTTCATCTTTTAGTGTGGCTAGAAAAATATGTAACTTTTGACCATCATATACTATCTCATTTGTTATGCAAGTCAAACCTTGAGCCTTTGCATGTGAGCATCAGGATCTTTGTCCCATAGTCCCTTAAATTGGGTAAAATCATCTAGCCTTACATGACTACGAGCCATTGCCTCTTTAAATAATGCCCCTAGCCCGAAATCGTGAGTAGAGTCAACATATGTGATTTTCTTAGACTCCTTGAACATGGATCTCAACCCTAGATTGGGTACATCTTGAAATGAACTTCCTTGGTGAGGAATCCTAAGTAAGAACTATAATTCAAAATTTGCTACTCTCTCTATCCACATGAAGCCTCCACTGGCTCTCTAAATAATTGGTGGAATCCAAAATCTTACTCTAAGTCCCAATCAATGGATGGTTCATTACATCCTACTGTAGCATTAGCTTCACTTTTTATACTTTCGCTACTTTGTCTACTCCTCTCTCTAATGGGACTACTAGTATTTGAAATTGCTCAGTTCCATTGATATGAATCTTCTTCACTTTCTTGTGATGGGGTTCTATCAAATGGTATATTAGGACCAAGCGGCTCCATGTTTGAACTTGACACAATGTCTATTCCCAAATTCACCAAAGAATTCACCCTTTCTAGTCTCTCTAGCAGCCAAGCCTCCTATCGAGCTGCTCATTCCCTTGCATGTTGGTTTCGAGCTTCAATTTGTTGTCTTTGTCTCTCCTTGGAACTCATCCACCACCAATTTAGTACCCACTAATGTCGTTCTCCAAAAATTTATTGCGACTTATATGTTTTCCCATAGAGCTCCAAAGTTAGGGTTTTTGTGGTTGCATGTGCGCTCAATAATTTGAGAACAGTCGACAATTCTGGATCTACTTCTCCATATGGTAGTTTCTCCTTCTGCTAAGGAATCAGACCTAAAATTTCAGCTAACTGCTCTCACATTTTTTGTGTCATAAGAAGTTTTCAAGCCTCTAGATATACGAATCCAAGGCAATACATAATTCTATTCAGCCCTTCTAAACATTCGATAAGCTATACGATAATACCAATTCAAGTGGTATGACACACTAATTTTATTTATTTCAATTTTGTCTATCACCTCGAAATGTGCCGCTAAGAAAACAATGGTTTGTGCACATTCGTTATACTCCCAACTCCAAGAGGATAAATTTTCAACATCTATTGTTAACAATGGACCAAAATATTTGCCACTCTCTACTAATTCTATGTCTCTTGCCAGTCTAACACTTGCCTTTGGCAATCCTGGGGCAAATTCAAAAAATAGTCCCTTAAGAAAAAGACTTCGTAATCACTCATTAACTTTGCAAAAATGTGCCTAGGATTTGAATATCTTAGGGAGATTCACCACCCATCCGAGTGCACTTGTCTCATGGCAAACACACCAAAAAATGGCCGAGCCACTTTTAATCGAGTTGCCAAGCCAACTCCGAAGAGTTGTTGCACTAGATATGTGATAATTGTCACTAATTTTGATAACTTTGTTTAACCTTCCGAATATTTATGACACTATTTTGTCGTAGTAGTCCAACTAATATCACTTAATGCCTAAGAAACTAACCAAATCTATTGAGTTCTTTTGTTTCCCTTTTCAATAATCACTTCACGGATTGGATACTAGAATGCTAAGCCTAGGATAGCTATGGTTTCCTCCCATCTTTTAGGGGTGGCTTCTCATACTTTTCTCCTGCCATACTTGTGGTGGCAGTTTATCCAGGAAATTTGTTTAGCTTTAGGAAGATTGGTTTTAGAGTATAGATCCAATGGATCTATCAGTACATCTCTGTTTAAGTTCCTTTTAATTGTTTTCTTCTATACCTTTTATACAATAGATTTCTTTTATTTATTTAATTCAAAAAAACATTCAAAGAAACTTAACTAACATCTCACAAACCATAAACTTTAATTCCTCTTTTTAAAATACAAACCCTCTTCGTATTGTGCAATCCGTCCTTGCTCTTTAATGTTTAAATAATTACTTCGTTCTTATTTTCTGATAAAAACATCATTCTCTCCTCTCTTTAAATGAAACATCAATCATGATAAAAGCAAGTTCTTTCCACATGCTTACTCATTTGCATACACAATTCATTTTAAACTCAATGTCTCCCCTTAATTAATAAATTACTCTAATGAAATCCCAGCTATCCCACCCCCTCCCCCTCTTTTTTTCCAATCATCTAAGCAATGTTTATATGAATAACATGTAAAATTCTAATATAGATGCTGAGGTTTTCCCTCATGCTATCAATTTAACCAACTGTGAATTTCAATGTTGTTTAAGGATTTCTATATTTAATCTTTTGATAGTAATTATTCTCTATTAATTATTTTTAATAAGTCATAAAAAAAGTATCAATAGTAATGTTGATCAAGAATATCCATACACTTCCCTTGCCCCCATCTAACATAGATCAATGTAGTGTATATATTCTTCTTTTGTATAGATTAATAAGCATAATGTTTCATGTAAGCATTTCCTTTAAAAAAATCATTAATTTTTTTTGTCCTTTCTCTAAAATTTTAGAGACTTTAGTATAACTCAAAAATAACATTTTTAACTTCTCTATAAAATATCATGATTTTTTAAATGTAGAATTCCATCAATAAAAACTCTTATCTTTGCTCAAAATAATAAATTTTTAAATTTAAAACATATCAAACTATCTCTAAAAATTCCTAGAAAAATTCAACAAATTTTTCATGATATAAAATTCATCAAAAACATATTATATTCAATAAATATTCACTCACAAGTTTTATAATAATATATCTATGCAAGATTAGAGCAATTTTCAAGCATTTTTAGCATTTTAAAATTAAATCAAACATTAGTAAATATGAGCAACCCTTGAAAGTGGAAAATCAAGCTTTGAGACATTGCATAAAAATTGTAACCGGAGAAAATTGTAACATTATATTACTTATTTTTGTTAAACAAAATGAAGCACTTACGTGGTAATACACAAGTCATAATCACATCCTTGGAAGTGCAAGTCCCGCAATCTAGTCAAGAGATTCCATCCACCGAGTCATCTCAAAGAACAAGCTCTCCACTTTCCCCTTTCTCAAGAATCCCATGTGTCAATTGCTTTGTTGCAATATGAATGATCCTTTATGTGCTTAAAGCTTAAGCTTCAATTAAAAGCTTAATAACCATGTCTTCTTTTTCAAATCTAAACAACGACAAATGAAAATGTAAATGGCGAGGAATGAAGGGAAAGGAGACTCATTGGAGATATTGGCCATCTGTGCATGGAATCATGGGCGAAGCCAGGCGATTGAAAGCCATAAAATTCTTCTACAAGCCTACAACTTCAATTTGCTTGGGTATGTTGAAGCTCCATATTGGTGATCAAGGCCAAGAGAGAGCGATGGAGGAGAAGAAGAAGCGAGATTAGCGTTGTTTCTAGGCCTGGCATTATTAGATTTCCTTGTCTTGGCTCTCGAGGACCTTCTTCTACTCCATCTCTCTCTCGAAGACAGATCGAATGGGGCCAGGAAGGCGCCCTCTCTCTCTCCATCTCTCTCCTTATTGGCCGTATCTAATGCAGGGCAAGTAATCCATGAATCAGTTTGATCATTAATATGTGTGAGAGGTCTCTTTTGGAATTAGCATGACATATCAACTAGCCACATTTGGTGCCCCCCTTCTCTCTCTCTCCTATCATGTAGCCACAAAGCGCTCCCTCATATTGCAATTTAAAAATGCAAGGTAGCCATAGACCATAGATCCAGAGGTGAAAGCCGTGATGCGCAGCTACTCAGTCAAGTTGAAGTTGGTGAAAACCATGGAGGTAGAAGGATCCTTCTCGATGACAGGGTACTTCGGGTCTTGGAAAAATAACTCCCATGGCTACTACCCCTCTTCCTCAATCCGCTCTCTCCCTCTCTCCTTCTCTTCCCAAGAAGGCACATTGAATTGGAAAAATAACTCCCATGGCTACTACACCTCTTCCCCAATCCGCTCTCTCCCTCTCTCCTTCTCTTGCCAAGAAGGCACCTTTTCAATCGTGCTTGCAACCATTTTTTCCATTTTCTTTTTTCTTAAAATCCATTTCATTTTATTCCCTTTAATCCATTTAAGGTTAAACTCTTGCTACGATTAAACCCAAATTTACAAGGAAGCATATAGTAACCCAAATTTACAAGGTAGTGTCCTCAGCCCAACAGGAAAAGGGAATATTCCTTGGTCGACCAGGGAAGGTTCATGATATGGTCTAGATATGCCGACCAGACTACCTTCCCGGGCTATAAAAGAAAAATCTAAGGGTAGTGTCCTCAGCCCAACATCAAAGGGAATATTCCTTAGCCGACTAGGGAAGGTTCATAATATGGTCTAAGGGTAGTGTCCTCAGCCCAACAGCAAAGGGAATATTCCTTGGCCAACTAGGGATCTAAGGGTAGTGTCCTCAGCCCAACAACAAAGGGAATATTCCTTGGCCGACTAGGGAAGGTTCATAATATGGTCTAGATATGCCGACTAGACTACCTTCCCGGGCTATAAAAGGAAAATCCCTCTAAAGCCATCGTCGATCTATCTTTCACCTAGTCAGAGTTCTTCTAGCTACCCTTAAGCTCTTTGCCTATCATTTTTCTAGATCTCCATCTAAGCTTTAGAGTGGAAGCACATAGGTGGATAGAGCCATCTTTGTATCGGTTTGTTTGAAATTAAAGTAGCCTCTATTCTTCTCACATTTTTTGTGTATTCTCTACTCCTTGCTTAGATTTTGTCCGTTGTGCCATGTAATTTCTACAATATAATGTACCCATGCTAGATATTGCTAGATGCTAATCAAATTGAAATGAAGGTCAGGTCCTAATTTATGGGTTGCTGATAAAAATAATAGCAAGATTAGGTCATGGTTTATGGGCTCTATAGTATATAGGGAAAAAAATAATGATAAGCATATTATCAGCATAATTATGAGTCAACATATGTGAAGCATCTACTTGCTTCTAGATTGGTGCATCCCTTTTTCTGAAGACTATACATAATCCATATTTAAACATAACTCACAACTTAGCAAAAGAGTGGGAGTCTAAAGATCTTATATGCCATGAAAAGATAGGTAAGAATGAGGAGGGTGGTGATGAAGCATTCCATACAAGAAGCTTTACTAAAGTATACTATTGAAATCTTATTCATGATAATGCTATTGCATGCATTCAATACCTACAAATTATCATTATTTGAAAATGACTAGAGCAAGTCAAAGATTTGAGATGCACAAGGTAAGCTAATGCATGAACCATCTAAATTTGATATATCAAACTTGATCGTGTGTTTCCTATATAGAGTGCACCCTAGTCCATCAAGTATTGCCTTGACTTCATGTTTATCTCTGTAGCACATGTGTGCCCTTGCTACATTTCTTTATTAGTCCTTTGGGACTAGATGCCACACACAATTGGATACAAAGAGATTTAGAATGGAAAAAGTCATGAAGAACTATGATATAGTCATCCTCTATATGAGAATCTAGTAGTAGAGGAGAAGAGCTATGGTATATCCATTGCTTATGTCCTTATTTATAGAGTCACATTGTAGAGGAGAAGAGATGGAGGTTAGTGCAAAATTTTTGTAATAATCAGCCAAAATAATGCCTTTGATAGAGGTTATTCCATACTTAGTCATTTTTGGGTAGCCAATGGTATAGTGAATCTAAAGGTTGCTACTCATTAAGCATTGGAGTTAGAGCAAAGCATCAAAACTATATATTTATCTAGTATGCATGTGTGCATTGTTTAAACATGCATGTACAACAATGTGTGTGCGTGTGTGCATTTAACTATCGTAAGAGTTAAAGAAAGTTATTGTGTATATGCTATTAGAAGGTAATGAGTGGGTGTTAACCAACATGTGCGAATGATAATGTGAGTAAGTATGGAGGCATGCATGTGTATGAATGTGAGTGTGTTTACCTTTTAAGGCCAAAAATGTGTGTGTGTGTGTGTGATAAGACAAATCTTTTAATCTAATGCTTAAAATACATTGCTACAATTTCAAAGTCAATAACTATGTATTCCCAAGACACCATATATGTTTACATCTCATTAGTCATATAAGATACAATATGCGATTTACAAAGGATTAACTACCAAAGAGGTGCCTAGTAATTTCAACAAGAAAATTACAATACATGGTTTCAACAATAATACACCACAATAGGAGTAGGTGGTAAATTTGTTACCTACATCCATATAACAATACCTAGTAAGAATAAGACATGCTGATGCATATTGCAAGTGTCATGACCTACCATCGTTGTCACCTAGGTCCACTCATATTATGATTTACCTTGTTGAATTTCACAAGTGTTACTCACTCATGGCCAAGTATTAGCAATACTTTAGTTGCAATGGATTTGATGACTAGTAAAATGATCAATAAAACGTAGGTCCTATCATATTGACACAAAAAATAATGTTTCTATTCATCATTCAAATAATTTAAAACCCTAACTCTGGTCCCACCATATCAACACTTATTGAATGATCAGTAAACCTAGCTTAGTACTCTGAGGAGCATCCAATGAATGCTATCCATTCAAGCTTAACTAGCTTGGCATTAAAAAATGACCAAAACAATGGCATGTAGTACCTTATCATAAGAATAGTCATCTTTCTAGAAGAAGCTCTTATGGCTTGTGTTATATTTTAAACTTTAGACTCCCTTGCTCATTAATCATGGAGATATATAGGTTGATCAAAGTAAACAAGAAGCATACCTAGAGTGATACCATCACCAAAGTTGGGGCCTTTAGCAGAGACATCTCAATGATAGACATGCCAAAGTGCACGTGAACACACACATCTCATGCTTTGCCTTTTTTCCATGTCCTTTGAAATGTCAATGGCAATGGCAATATTATACTCCAATTCACAACCCTTAGGCAATTGTGTATGTATATACAATAACATGTACATTCTACACTTTGATAAATGAGAACTACATCATCCTGTTTGACATGCATTGAGAAAACATTTTTGCACATGGGATTGCCATTATCATCCAAGAAAAGGTAGCTCAATGGATCAAATCCATCCTTGAAATATTCTACATACCAGATCACATGAGGGAGTGGATTATAATATCCTTACCTATGATGCATGGAAAAGTTTTTTACATAGGTTTTCTTATCTCATCAATTTAGCAAGATTGGGTTCTTGGGTGTGCAAGGGGATATACTTGCAATTTTGTGTTTCTTTTTCCATGGAGTGCAGCCTTCACATTTGACACTCTGATTTAGCATAAATGTCCAGTATAGTGTTAGAATATCAAGCTCCCGTTACTCTTTAGTCAGTCTATCTTTATGTGTGTGACCAACATTAGATGGATACAGCTGTATACGTGTGTGACATTCAATAAGTTGGTGTAATCAGTGACTTAACCACAGTTAGTCTTGGTTAGTCATACCTATGTGTGTAAGTCTCTTTCAGTTTGTATGATGGAAGAATAATGGAAGAAAAACAACAATGAGATGAGGCTCATCTTCCGCTCCACTCAGTCTCTCTCCCTCTCTTCCAACATGGTATTAGAGCTTGAACGCTTAAAGCCTAAAGGCTTGGCAGTGGCCATTTGACATCAAGACATCAGATCTAAAGAAAACGTCATAAAAGGGGACTGTGCATGCAACTTGTTTTTTTGCAGAAGCTATATCTTGCTATAGAAATGATTTTTGGAGAAAAGGCCCACCATTTGTGACCATTTCAACGTGGTCTACAACTTTGTAGAAGAAAGTTTTTTCAAAATTCTCACAGATTTTGAGATATTCAGCACAGACCTGTGTAGACTGGCTATTTACTGCAGTAAACAATAGGTGATTCCAGGGCACTGATGGCTTTCATCCTAACAATGTATATGCCCCTATTATCATGCATTTGAGCATGATATTGGAGTGTTAAATGCTGAGTTTTAGAGATTATTTGTAGGGTGGAAACAATGAACTAGTTGCTGTCTTGAATTTGGAAACAATATACCAATAGGGTTGAAGTATTTGTGATGCTTATTTGCTGTTGACAAATGCTTGGATCATACCACTTGAGTGATAGATGTTTTTTGGGATATTTTGAGTGTTAAAAGTTCAAAGTTTGGACTAATTTTTTGCTAGTTATACCAGGGTATTGACTGGTTATTGTCTGCAGGAAGGGTACCTATCATATTCACTTGATGCAATATATTCTGACCAGTTGGACATGTATCAACTCCTGCATAGAGTGGCAACTGAATGAGATTTTTTGGGGATATTTTGAGGTCTGAATACTCTTGTTTTAACAGAGAAAATACTGTTGGTTATAGCAGTGGGTTGGCTGTATTTGGTACTACTACTTGCATACAGTACAAACATTGATACTTGTATGGACATAGTTTGTTGCTGGGATGTTTTGCCACAACCATAGAATGTTTTGAATTGATTTGAGCTTGGTTTATGCTCAGTTGACTATGTTTTTTTCATTGTTGGAATAAAGTTTACAGCAAGCAGGTTATTAGGAAAACTGTCCTAAATTGTAGGAAACTTTCATGAATAGCAGGAAACTAATCCTGAACTGTAGGAAAAGGAGTTAGATACTTACAGGTTGTATACATCACTGAATACCTAAGCTGCAACTATGGAAAATGCTCAAGGCACTGACAATATCACTCAAATTGTGGGAGAAAAGCTGGACAACAAAAATTTTGCTTTATGGAAGTTCTGTATGAAGAATTTTTTGGTTGGTAGAGGTTATTGGGACTTATGTTCAGGTGATGAGGCTGAACCTGAAATACATGAAAGGAATTTGATAAATGATCAGAAAAGGGCTCATAAGCTATGGACCGAGAGAGCATTCAAGGTGTTACATTGGTTTTCCTTATGTATATCAGGTGCTATGGTTATATAGATTACTGGATGCAGTTCTCCAAATGATGCATGGGACATACTATAGGATCTCCCAACATGCCCAGATGTTGGGGGCCATGGAGGTCTTCAACTCCATTCTTGACCTAGCAAGGGGTGTCCAGAGCTCCAACTGACCCACAAGCTATCTAGGAGCGAAACATCATTCCCGTGGTTGGCCTTTTCACCACTCGACCTTCGGCCCGTGAATCGAGCAGTGCCCTTTCGGGTTAATACGCGGTGCGACCATGGAGGTGATCCACCCGTACAATATATCCTTCCTTAATTAAATCCTTTAAGAATCAAGCACAAACAAGGCAATCAGCCTAATATCATTTTCCAAGAAAACATTCCTTTAATCCCATGGCGACTTGTCATCACAGACCCTTGCCATGCATTTACCATAAATCACAAGCACTTGGAATAATCATCCAAACAATAACTAACAACCAATTGAATATAAAAACATTTAGGATGTTGTTCGATCAATCAACAAAACCAATTGCATTCTTTCCAAACAATGCAAGAATAGACGATATAACATTTCCATCGTATATTTGCTCTCTCCCTTGGGATCAAAGAGCAATACCATGCAAACATGTTCTCCTTCCTTCCTTCGGCTAGGGCATATGTTAAGGGTTCAAACACTATTCATGATGTAAGTTCTATAGGTCACTTACCTTGATTGATAACCCAACCCTGAATTTGGATTGGTAAAAGTCATCCTTATCCAACGGATCTCAAGACATCCTAGTTTTAACCCTTATGATCAATTTCTTGTACTAGCTCTTAGTCAAGTCATGAGGCAAATAGAAATTTATCCTCATATATAAAACATGTTATAGGCATAACATATAAATACTTGATAAGATAAGTGTGAGATGATCTCAAGTAATTAGACTCCAATAGGCCTCGCATTGACCTAGAATCTAGTTTTTCTTAATATTTGGCCTGTTAGGCTAAGTACTTTTGAAGTATCTAAACTTTAAACTAGTACTTCTCTATTCATGATTCTTAATGTCATATTCTCTTAGCAATCATGCTAGTTATAACCCTTGACTATACTTTAATCTAGCGCTTGCATGCCCAATCTTTGAATGTCGTTCTTTTGACGACTATGCCATTCATAACGCTTGACTGATTCTTCCTTGTAATTGCTCTACTAGCAAATACGTCATATGTAACTGGATGCAATTATCTATCCTTGTTATATGAACTTCGCAAACTCCATCTTCCGAATAGGTGAGATGAAATTTATCCTTTCCCATTACCTATACTCGTGCAATAGTATGGGGCCTAACGTATCTCATACGAGAATCAAAGCAAGCATCAATTAATTTGAAAATACATTACTTACGACCGGAACCGCAGTTGGATTGATAGTGATGCCTTTGTCCGAAGCCTTGTTGTTGGTTGCGGGATTGTCATCCGCACGCGACATTCCTTGCTTGGAGGACATCGTCCGCAGGTAGACTCAAGAGATTAAGAAGGTGGAGTAGATTCAAGATGGGAGAGCATAAGAGAAGATGGTTAAGTCAAGGTTCGAGATAGAAGGAATTGAGCTAATTCTCTTCCTTGCAGCCTCTCGAGGTGACTCTTCTCTCTCTCTCTCTCTCTCTCTCTCTTTCTCTCTCTCAAGCTCTCTTTCAAGCTCTTCCTCACAATCTCTTGGAGGGGTATCCTTCTCTCTACCTCTCTCTCGCAGCCTCTCGGTGTCTCCTTATGCTTCCTATGCCTCTCCCATGCCCCGTATTTATAGTGAATTAGAGAAGAGGGCTTGTGGTTGAGAAGTAGAGCTCTTTATGGAGGGGGATCTTGGAAAGATCAGTGATCTGATGCTCAGATCATAAATCTGATGGTTCCATTGGCTCCGAAAGGGAGGTAAAACCCCAAGACACTTGCCCAAGACACTTGGTTAGAAAGCTCTCTGTTCACTCCTTCTTTTCTCTGTTCGAAGTGCTGTCTACTGCCTGTAAACAGCGATCGCGGCGTGCGCGATTTCGCCAGTCACTTTTCTTTATTTTTCTTTTTATAAAATCTTCAAACTAACTAAAATATCACTTGTCTTTTCTTTTAAATGACATTCAGTTCCATATCGTTTTTTAAGGATAATATCTAAAGTATCTAAAATATACTAGTTTTATCCAAATTCTAATGTTTTTGGACCTTCCAAACTATACACATGAACTTAGTGATTAATATAACTCATAAGTCTCGTTCACGTTGTAATTTACGTGAAGGGTAGCTACTGTCTTTGCCAATTCGAGAAAAACATCGAATTTACGACTCTTGATTTTTCTAAATAAAATATTTTAAATTAAATAAAAATTATCAATAATTAATATTAGTTAGTTTTTACCTTAGTTAGTCTTTAGTTAGTAATCTTACTAACTTATTAATTGACTAACTAACTTACGAACCAACCAACTAACTTTTATTGTGCGGAGATATTACATCCTCCTCCCCTTAGAGAAATCGAGATGTCCTCATCTCGAGAGAAACAGGGGGTATCATCTTGGAATATGTGGGTTATGGAATACCACGCTTCTGCTGTGCTACTCTGATCTCTCACAGACATACGGTCTTTTGAAAAAAAACAACCTATGGTATTTGATATATTTGAGTCTTGGTTACAATAGAAAATTTATTGTAGTTACATCTCATGGATATCTTCTAGGTTTTTCCTAAGCACTTGGTATATTCTAGATCATTGGAGCTTGTACGGCTTATTTTTTTGTAAGCTTGTGGCACTCAGAGCATCGGTGTTTAGGGTGCTTTGGACATTCCCTTTTGAAATGACCTAACTCCCTGCAATAGAAACAACGCGGAGCTTTATCACTTGTGGTCACAAGATTCTTGGTTTTCCTTGGTAGGATTTTCTTCTTTAGACCAAAGTGTCCTAGGATTCTTTTAGCAGATTGGAGTGGTCCTTTATCTTGGAAACTACATTTCCAAATTGTCATGCCCTTAGTTCGGGACTGAGCTCCATGGACAATTGGCTTTGCTTGTAATACTAAAGAATACTTCCAAGCTTCGACATTCTGGTAAGACCCAATCTATATTAGTTGAGAAGAAATGACTTAAGAGAAATTCATTGCACATTATGACTATCATTCCTTGCCAAAGTATCTCTAATCATTTGCAAGTTCTAGGCTCAAAATAGACACAACTCATATTACTCAAGTTAACTGTAGTTACAAGAGTAAAGTTTATTCCAATACAAGTTGTATTTCATGTCGATAAAATTTCTAGGATTTCTAATAATCCTAAAGTGGTGTAGTAGGTTCTAAGTATTCGTCTTCATCTGATTCCTCTATATATCCGAGGACTGCGCTTGTGTAACTTCATTTTCTTGGAGACTCCGTATCTTTTGGACTTAAGTCAGGGCAGTCTACTTGGACATATCCTAGCTCATTGCAATGGAAACATTGACGGTAGGGACATCTCCTACGGATGTGCCCTATCTCTCCACATGTATGGCATCTCTTACCCAGATCTCGGGAGTCATCTTTACTAAAAATTTCTGATTTAAATTCTTGTACGATTGGATTCGCTCGGAGTAATGCGTCTTGCAAGTCTGTTGGACCAAGACGGTGGTTCAGAGGAGTGTTTAGGCCATGGCAAAACTTGGATACTTGCTGCGCAATATCCATAGGTGGTGCGTATTTTAGTAGGGTTACAAACTTTGAGTAATAAGCTTCCAAAGTTAATTCTAGTTGCTTTAGCCTGAAGAATTCATTCATCTTCAAAGTCTGGTAGGTTGGCGGAAGGTATCGTCTGCGTATAGCATCTTTCAGCTGAACCCAAGTAATAGCGGCTTCAGAAACACCTTCATCTTTGCACCATTGCTTCCACCATAATCGAGCCTGGCCAACTAACTTAAGTTTGGCTATCATTGCTTGATTGGTAGAGGCAGTTCCCGAAGCAAAGAAATAGTCATCCATCGACTCAATCCATATCTCTGCCTCTTCTGCAATGTCTATCCCTTCCCCATCAAACTCGGGTACCTTAATTTTGCTTGAGAAGGAATTTCTTCTCTTGCATGTCAACATTCGTGGGTGTAGAATGTGCCTAACAATCAAGCCATACTGCTTAGATTATTTTGTTTAGGGTATGTCTATAAACCATACATCAATCAATCACGTATCATTACAAAGTTTCGGCTGTGATACCAACTGTGAGGTGCCCGCCCATCGGCTTTCTAGGCACTCTTTTAGCGGTCTATCGAGAAACGAATCTAAGCGTCGCTGCCCAGCACTCCCAAGGAATGTTTCGAGTTTTGTCGCCTAGGGTTTCCCGAATCCGCCTCGCAATGGAACGTTCATGACCGAACCCACTAGGATCGACCTGACATTTGGGTTCCTAGTTGTCAAGGTCTCCTGTTAGCATTCTAGCGTCGGGTATTGGACGTCCTACTTTACGCAGAGATTCCCAACCCGAAGCAGATCTATGCCGCACTTGGTTCAAAGAGAATGGGAAACGAGAGGGATGCGCTGCTCAACCTCTCTGCCCATAGGGCATAGTCCCATTCCGGTCCCCTAAAACGGCATGAATCGGGTTCTAACCTATCAATACCTAAAGGTCGAATGACGATAAAAAACTTGTGAGAAGCCTCCCAGTTCTCTGGGACCACCCTACCATAGGACGGACCCGTCGGGGGTTCCACCCGCCCGCTTCCCTTAATAGCTTTAGTTTTCTAATTAGGTCCTACCACATTTATGTGTGACACTTAAAATCAGCTTCATTAATTAACCCTTTTAGAAACAAGGTTCATTCGCGCAAATTATAGCACAGACACGAAAACAGAGCAAAGCAATCTATTGACAAACAAGATCAAACAAGTTCCTTAACTTATCTTCAAGTTAATCTTTGTCTCCCGCCCATACATGAGAAATTATGTTTCACTTCTGTCCAACAAAAGTATCTCTTCTGCCCTGCAGAAGTAACTGGTCCAATTCACATGCCACCAAAACTCAATCCTTTATCTAGAATAGGATCTCCCAACATGCCCAGATGTTGGGGGCCACGGAGGTCTTCAAATCCATTCTTGACCTAACAAGGGGTGTCCAGAGCTCCAACTGATCCACAAGCTGTCTAGGAGCGAAAGATCATTCCCGTGGTTGGCCTTTTCACCACTCGACCTTCGGCCCGTGAATCGAGCAGTGCCCTTTCGGGTTAATACGCGGTGCGACCATGGAGGTGATCCACCCGTACAATATATCCTTCCTTAATTAAATCCTTTAAGAATCAAGCACAGACAAGGCAATCAGCCTAATATCATTTTCCAAGAAAACATTCCTTTAATCCCATGGCGACTTGTCATCACAGACCCTTGCCATGCATTTACCATAAATCACAAGCACTTGGAATAATCATCCAAACAATAACTAACAACCAATTGAATATAAAAGCATTTAGGATGTTGTTCGATCAATCAACAAAACCAATTGCATTCTTTCCAAACAATGCAAGAATAGACGATATAACATTTCCATCATATATTTGCTCTCTCCCTTGGGATCTAAGAGCAATACCATGCAAACATGTTCTCCTTCCTTCCTTCGGCTAGGGCATATGTTAAGGGTTCAAACACTATTCATGATGTAAGTTCTATAGGTCACTTACCTTGATTGATAACCCAACCCTGAATTTGGATTGGTAAAAGTCATCCTTATCCAACGGATCTCAAGACATCCTAGTTTTAACCCTTATGATCAATTTCTTGTACTAGCTCTTAGTCAAGTCATGAGGCAAATAGAAATTTATCCTCATATATAAAACATGTTATAGGCATAACATATAAATACTTGATAAGATAAGTGTGAAATGATCTCAAGTAATTAGACTCCAATAGGCCTCGCATTGACCTAGAATCTAGTTTTTCTTAATATTTGGCCTATTAGGCTAAGTACTTTTGAAGTATCTAAACTTTAAACTAGTACTTCTCTATTCATGATTCTTAATGTCATATTCTCTTAGCAATCATGCTAGTTATAACCCTTGACTATACTTTAATCTAGCGCTTGCATGCCCAATCTTTCAATGTCGTTCTTTTGACGACTATGCCATTCATAACGCTTGACTGATTCTTCCTTGTAATTGCTCTACTAGCAAATACGTCATATGTAACTGGATGCAATTATCTATCCTTGTTATATGCACTTCGCAAACTCCATCTTCCGAATAGGTGAGATGAAATTTATCCTTTCCCATTACCTATACTCGTGCAATAGTATGGGGCCTAACGTATCTCATACGAGAATCAAAGCAAGCATCAATCAATTTGAAAATATATTACTTACGACCGGAACCGCAGTTGGATTGATAGTGATGCCTTTGTCCGAAGCCTTGTTGTTGGTTGCAGGATTGTCATCCGCACGCGACATTCCTTGCTTGGAGGACATCGTCCGCAGGTAGACTCAAGAGATTAAGAAGGTGGAGTAGATTCAAGATGGGAGAGCGTAAGCGAAGATGGTTAAGTCAAGGTTCGAGATAGAAGGAATTGAGCTAATTCTCTTCCTTGCAGCCTCTTGAGGTGACTCTTCTCTCTCTCTCTCTCTCTCTCTCTCTCTCTCTCTCTCTCTCAAGCTCTCTTTCAAGCTCTTCCTCACAATCTCTTGGAGGGGTATCCTTCTCTCTACCTTTCTCTCGCAGCCTCTCGGTGTCTCCTTATGCTTCCTATGCCTCTCCCATGCCTCGTATTTATAGTGAATTAGAGAAGAGGGCTTGTGGTTGAGAAGTAGAGCTCTTTATGGAGGGGGATCTTGGAAAGATCAGTGATCTGATGCTCAGATCATAAATCTGATGGTTCTATTGGCTCCGAAAGGGGGGTAAAACCCCAAGACACTTGCCCAAGACACTTGGTTAGAAAGCTCTCTGTTCACTCCTTCTTCTTTTCTTTGTTCGAAGTGCTGTCTACTGCCTGTAAACAGCGATCGCGGCGTGCGCGATTTCGCCAGTCACTTTTCTTTATTTTTATTTTTATAAAATCTTCAAACTAACTAAAATATCACTTGTCTTTTCTTTTAAATGACATCCAGTTCCATATCGTTTTTTTAGGATAATATCTAAAGTATCTAAAATATACTAGTTTTATCCAAATTCTAATGTTTTTAGACCTTCCAAACTATACACATGAACTTAGTGATTAATATAACTCATAAGTCTCGTTCACGTTGTAATTTACGTGAAGGGTAGCTACGGTCTTTGCCAATTCGAGAAAAACATCGAATTTACGACTCTTGATTTTTCTAAATAAAATATTTTAAATTAAATAAAAATTATCAATAATTAATATTAGTTAGTTTTTACCTTAGTTAGTCTTTAGTTAGTAATCTTACTAACTTGTTAATTGACTAACTAACTTACGAACCAACCAACTAACTTTTATTGTGCGGAGATATTACAGACAGCAAGGTAATAATGACCTAGAAACTATAGAGCTAGAGTCCCGATTTATGCTGTTTTAGGGGAACGAAATGGGACTATGCCTTATGTGTAGAGAGGTCGAGCTTCGCATCCCTCTCGTTTCCCATTCTCCTTGAACCAAGTGCAGTATAAATCCGCTTTGACCCTGATGTTTCTACATAAAGTGGTTCGTCTGGGGCTTGACGCTAGCTACTTCCTAGGAACTTAACTATTAGGAAAACCTTGATTCAGGTCGGTCCTAAGTGGGAACGACTAGGTGCTTTCGCTTCGTGGTAGACTCGAGAGGTCCTAGATCGCAAACCCCGTGACATTCCTTGGGAGTGCTGGGCGGCGCTTTCTAGACTCTCTTCCCGATGGGCTGCTAAGAGTGTCCTACAAGTGGATAGGGGGATACGTTACAGTTGGTATCAGAGTGAACCAACGGGATCTAAGGAAACTTAATGAGGGGAAATAGAGCAATGTTACCGTTAAGATCATTTTCTTACTTACTTGAATGCTGGTCTACAGAGTCGCGAAGCATGGAACAAATTCTTGGTATTCCAAATTATGTTTATGACCGCAATGCGTGCTTTGGATTATCGACGGAGGCTAGGCATGATGAATATTCTAGACCATATCTACAATCCTTCACCCTGGTACATGAAACGGAGATGGATAGGTAAATCAAGAATATATTACATAGCGACCCACCGACTTGCATACCTTCGAACCAACTTGAAGCGAATCAAGTGGATGGAGGATTTAAAGATCGTAAAGCTGTTCATCTTTGTCGAGGCTCAGGCAAACGCAACCCTACATGTCAGCGGACGGAAGGCCAAGTAGAACAAGTATGTGTACGAGGAAGTGACTCGAATAATCCTTGCTGACAAAATCAAGGTGCTGGGACGCTATGAGAGAAATGGGTATCAAAGGAAGGGATACCCCAAGCTTCCTATGACCTATCGATTCCTGAAAATCCATGACCCCACTCCATATTATTTCTCAGTCCCCGTAGCTGAATATAACACAATCCTATTTTTCCCAAACTAATGTATCAGCTTGTTCTACCTTCCCAAAATAAATGTACTCAAAAGGGCTATGCCCACATGAATGAATAAGATTTTTATCACTGTTTGTCATAACTATAAGTGTTGGTAAAGGAGTTAAGTGATTAAGTCACTTGGATAAAAGCTGAACTGGGCATATTAATGTAATGTGAGAAACGTTTAGCAAGTTTTAACGTAAAGAATCTTATTGCCCAGGCGCAATCTCAAGTGTAGATTCCTAGTCCGACCCTTGCACTAAGTACGGCTGTAATTCAAGAGAGGAAGTTCCTTCTCAAACAAATCAAGCCACCTGAATTTGATGGCAAGGGAAGGACCCCGTCCAAACTGACATCGAGGTCTGGATCGAATCCATGGAGGATTATTTTGAGGCAGCAGGAACTGTACCCGCTAACCAAGCTATGCTCGCCAAACTGAATCTTACTGGCGAAGCAAGACTTTGGTGGAAACAATGATGTAGAGACTAAGGGATCTCAGAAGGGTCAGCTACTTGGGAGAAGCTTAAAAGAGCTGTGCGAGGGAGATATCTGCCACTTGCCTACCGCACACAGAAGATGAATGAGTTCTATGAATTAAAGCAGCTCGGGATGCGTATTATTCAAAGTTCATCTCTCTCTTAAAGTACGCGCCACAAATGGATATGACACAATAGGTGTCAAAGTTTTGTGCTGGGTTAAATCCACCCATTAACATGTGCTTGGAATCAATGAGTCCAATGGATCTATAGGACATGCTCATTCGATCTGCACTGATAATACAGGAGGTGTAGACCAAGCCAAGGAATAACAAGACTTGGTCTTATAGGGATCAGAACAAGGGAATGCTTAGGTCTCAGGCCAAGAGAGCACAAGGCCAAAACCAAGGACAAAGGAAGAAAGATAGGGTAAACACTATCAACAACTTCACTCCTACACAAGGTAATGGCTACAATCTCTGTTGCTTCCATTGCAACGAGCTTGGTCACTTTAAAAGGCAGTGTCCCAAGCTTAGCAGAGGACAAGGTCAAGGGCCAACCCAAGGAGCCGCCCATGGACAAGGAGCCACCGTCATGGCCAGAGGGAGAACCTCCAGTGTTGCCAACAAGGACTTGGGTGATGAAGAAGATCCAACCATGGAAGCAGACATTGAGAGGGCAACGGTTCATGCCGCTCTTCACAAGAAAGGCCCGAATCGCCAATTCTTGGTAATTCAAACTCCATCGGATTATCAAGGTAAGAGCTTAAAAACCTTGATTGATTGTGGCAGTACACATTCCTTCATTTCACCAGTCTATGCAAGAAGATTAGGAATAGCCATAAAAGATGCACCTACCTTACTTGTGGAATTAGCAAATGGTCGTGAGGTCTCTTGTACAAGGCAAACTGCTAAGGTGAAATTCCTACTGGGTGGAAAGTTGACTTCGGTCAGATTTCGAGTAATGAACCTAGGTGTCCACGAATGGTTGCTCGGTATGGATTGGCTAATACCCAATGATGCTCACATTCACTGTGGAAAAGGCCAAGTATCCTTTCGAAATTCTAAAGGGGGACTAGCTACAACTCAAGGAGAGGCTAGTAAGCCAAAAGTTTAGCTGGCAAAAGCAACACGGATAATAAAAGGAGTCAGGAAGGGCCTACCTGTCTATTTGATTAAACTAAACAAGCTAGATCAGAATCAAGAATCTAGGGAAGAACCTTCCTGGTTAAAGGAATACACAGAGAATTTCTTGAAGAGCTGACAAAACTTCCTCCTCAAAGGGAAGTCGATCACAAAATCAAGCTAGTGCCAGGAGTTGCACCAATCGCAAAGAGACCATATAGGATGTCCATCCCGGAAGCGATTCAGCTGAAGGAGCAACTCAAGCAACTGTTAGACCAAGGCTATATCCGTCCTAGCAGTTCGCCATGGGGAGCTCCAGTGCTGTTCTAGAAGAAGAAAGATGGAACGCTTCGGCTATTCATTGACTACAGAGGGTTGAATCAATCAACCATTAAAAACAAATACCTCATTTTAAGAATAGATGAACTTCTTGACCATCTTCAAGGTGCAAAGATCTTCTCTAAGATAGATCTCAGGTTTGGATATTATTAGATAAGGATCAAGGAAGAAGATATCCTGAAGATTGCATTCAGCACTGTTGAGATATCGAGCTCCACTCGTGATACGCCAGGGTGACCGTTGTATATTTATGTCACTGACTTGTCAGTTGCAGACGCGGTTGGTACACCGCCCATGAATAATAGCTACATGATAGCTATCCTTATCTATTCTAGTTCGTGGCTCAGTTAGTATGCCACCTTAGTTAGTTGAGTTTGGTTGAGACCCATATATAGGGTTCTTCTATTTCTTTGTACTTGAGTTCTTTTGGCTTACACAACTAAGAAGAGGAAAACTGTTTTCGGCCTCCACCCTTGTGTGTCTTCCCCCATTGTGCAAGCAAGAAAGCTTCAAGCGAGACTCCTTCCTTCTCTCCCACAATCTTGACATGGTATCAGAGCCTTGTTCGTGGTAAGGAGCTCAAGAAAGCAAGCCAAGCTCGCGGTGGTCTGGTAAGAGGAGCAGTGTTGCTTTCATTTCCTGTTTTGGGAGCAGATCTCTGCAGGTAGCACAGCCGGAAATTGCAGGAGTGCATTGTCTCAGGTTGAGACGCCCTTCGCGGTGAAGCAAGAGGGCAGTATATGCTGCGGGAAAGGGCTTTAGCCCTCGGCGACCTTGTTTTTTTGATTTGAGGCCATTTCGGGGCCTGTTTTGCAGACGGAAGTTTTCTGCACGCACTCAAGAAAAGGCTCAGTTTTATGCTGTGCGACCACTGTTCTACAGGTCGGTGAAAAGTTACTGTAGAAATTGCATCGTATGCTTGTGCGCAGAGACATTGGGAGTTTCAGAATCATCCTTGGTTCCTGTTTATGCAAAATCGTCACTAGGAAGTGACTGTGTGGTCAAATACCACTTTCGCCAGTTTTGCAGATTTGCCCTTGTGAGGGTGAAGCTGTGTTTTTTGCAGTGACAGAATTTCTTGCAGTATTCTGTAATGGCGTCTGATTCTCTTTCACAGATTGTCACTGAAAAGCTTGACAAGAACAACTTCCAGGCATGGAAGTTTAGAATGACGAATTTCCTTATGGGAAAAGGATATTGGGAATTTGTTGCAGGAAATGAAGAAGAACCAGTTCTTCCTGATGTTCCCAATCAACAACAAATGCAGGCATTCAAAGCATGGCATGAGAGAGCCAGGAAAGTTATGTACTGGCTGTCTATCAGCATTTCAGACTCTATGATTGTGCATATTTAGGATGCAAGTACGCCAAAGGAGGCATGGGATACTCTGTCAAAGATGTATAGCACAAATACGCAAGCCAGGAAAATGCAGCTCAAGCAAGAGTTGCACAATGTGCAAAGAGAAAATATGAGCATCAATGACTACCACATGAAGGTGAAGAAGATTGCAGATGCACTTGCTTCCATTGGGTCGCCAGTGGAAGATGATGATTTAGTTTCCGTGACCTTGAATGGTCTAGGAAAGGATTATGCACAGTTTCGAACATCCATTTCCGTTCGTGAAAGATTTCCTGACTTTGAGGAGTTAATTGCTCTTCTAATTTCTGAGGAGCAGAGAAATGGTGGTGCATCTTCTTCAGGAGGAACTTCAAAAGAAGCTGTCTTCTACTCAAATGCTGGAAGAGGTAGAGGCAGAGGTAGAGGAGGCCGATTTGGAGGCCGTGGCAAAAATCAGAATATGCAGCAAACTCAAGAAAACCAGTCCTATGGAGGAGGACGTGGTAACTCTAGAGGTAGGGGGAGCCAAAGAGGTCGTGGTGGATGGCAAAGAGGCTAAAATGCAAACAGTAATGTTGAATGCTACTACTGTGGTAAAATGGGTCATATGGCTAAAGACTGCTATAAAAAGCAGAATGACATCATGAATGGAAAACTGCAACAAGGAAATTATGCATCCTCTAGTAGACAGGGTGATGACAGAAATGAGCATTTGTTCATGCTGCAGCACATGAACAATTCTGTGACAAGTGCAGAAGAAAGCAATGATGTATGGTATGTTGACTCAGGTGCATCAAACCACATGACAGGTCATGCAGAATGGATGGAGGATGCAAGGAAAATGAAAAAACCAGGATTTGTGGAGACTGGTGATGATACTGCACATCCTATTGTGCAGATTGGAAAAATTCCATTGTCTATGCAGGATGGGAAAAAGAAATACCTGTCCGATGTATTTCATGTCCCGAATATCACCAAGAATCTGGTTTCAGTTGGTCAAATGGTTGAACAGGGCTTGCAGGTCAGATTTAATCCTCATGGATGCTTTGTTGAGGATATGAAAAATAAAGAACGCTTGATAGCAAAAGGAAAGAAGAAGGGCAGAATGTTTACATTGGATGCAGACATGTCTGAATTGAGTGCATCAATGTTTGCACATGGGACCGGTGTAGTTGCAGATATTGATATCTGGCATAAACGCATTGGTCATGTTAATGTACAGCGACTTAAATCAATGCAGGCCCAAAATATTGTTGCAGGATTGCCCAAATTCAAGGTTGCAGAAATGCATAAGGTATGTGAAGCCTGTCAGTTTGGAAAACAGGCAAGGAAACCATTTCCTAGACATGTTCAAGAGAGTGAGAAGCCATTGGAATTAATTCACTCTGATGTGTGGACAACTAAAGCTGCATCTCTTGGAGGCTGTCATTATTTTGTCAGTTTTATTGATGACTATAGCAGAAAAGTTTGGGTGTATTTTATGAAAAAGAAAAGTGAAGTTTTTGGGCATTTCAAAACTCTTAAAGCTATGGTTGAAAAAGAAACAGGCTTGCAGATAAAATGCCTAAGGTCAGATGGAGGGGGAGAGTACCTCTCAAATGAGTTTGCAAAGTTCTTGCAGGAGCATGGCATAAAGCAGCAATATTCATGCAGTTATACCCCACAACAAAATGGAATTGCAGAAAGGAAAAACAGGCATATTGGAGAGGTATCTCGTGCCATGCTCAATGAAAAAGACTTGCCAGATTTTTATTGGGCTGAAGCAGTTGCTACAGCAGTTTACATAATGAACAGGACTCCCACTGCAGCAATACATGGAATGACTCCAGAGGAGAGGTATACTGGTAGGAAACCAGATATTTCTCATTTGAAAATTTTTGGTTGCATTGCCTATGTACATGTGCCAGATGAGCTGAGATCCAAGTTGGATCCAAAAGCTGAGAAGTGCATCTTTATTGGTTACTCTCTGCAGCAAAAAGGGTATAGATGCTATAACCCTTCTACTCGTAAGTTTACAGTAAGCAGAGATGTTGTTTTTGATGAGATGAGTAGCTGGTATAAACCAGTAAATGTGATTGATGATGAAGATGCACAAAATGGTAATGCTACACAGAATTCACAGCAGCAGTCACAAAATATTAGTGGACCTGGAGCGTCCTCTAGCAGTGGTTCACATTCTTCGCCATGGACAGGCAGATTGAGATCAGGAGAATCTTCTCAAAGCAATGCAGATAGTGGTATGCAGGTATCACGAAAAGGAAAAGAGAAGGTTGATCAGCCCATGTTTGATGTGAATGCAGGTCACTCTTATGTGGATGGTGAATCCAGTGGCTCAGAACAGAGCATTGATGATGAGTTGGGTATCCCCTCTATTGTTACACCTGGAGTAAGGAAGACCAGGGATGTTTTGAGAGCACCTGGGAGTGAACCTACTTTGCGCAGGTCTACAAGAGCTAGGTATCCTGTGGATAGGCTGAAATATGATGGATTTACAGCCATTCACTATGCATATATGGTCAAAGTGATACAGGAACCAGAACCCACATCTTTTGAGCAAGCCATGGGAAAAGAAAAATGGGAGAAAGCCATGGATGAAGAAATGGATGCCTTGGAAGCAAATGCTACATGGGAGTTAGTACCTTTGCCTAAAGGTAAGAATGCAATTGGCTGTAAGTGGGTTTATAAGGTGAAGCACAATGCTGATGGTTCTGTGAACAGATACAAGGCAAGATTAGTAGTCAAGGGGTATGCACAAACATATGGCATTGACTATGAAGAAACATTTAGTCCGGTTGCAAGGATGGCAACCGTAAGAGCAGTCATTGCTATGGCTGCATCAAAGGGATGGTCTTTACATCAGATGGATGTAAAGAATGCCTTCTTGCATGGTGATTTGCAAGAAGAGGTCTATATGGAGCAGCCACCAGGTTATGTGCATGCTGTTCATCCTGAGTTTGTTTGCAGGTTGAAGAAAGCCTTGTATGGCTTGAAGCAAGCACCTAGAGCATGGTCTGACAAGATAGGACAGTATCTTGTCACTATTGGCTTTCAGATTTCCAAGGCAGATTTCTCACTTTATGTGAGAAAAACAGAGAAAGGTATTATGCTGCTTGTCATTTATGTTGATGATTTGATTATGACAGGTGACAGTGATGAAGATATCCTTCATGTGAAAATGCTATTGAAGCAGAAGTTTGAGATGAAGGATTTGGGAGAGCTGCGTTATTTCTTGGGCATTGAGGTGATTAGATCACCAAGTGGGATACAGCTCTTGCAGAGGCAGTATGGATTGGACATGCTGTCCAAATATGGGATGACAGGTTGTAAGCCTATTTCAGTTCCTTTGGAGCAAAATGTGAAGCTGAGCACAGATGCAGGTGAGCTTCTAGAAGACCCTACTATGTATAGACGCATAGTAGGAAGTTTGATTTATATGACTATTACCAGGCCAGATTTGAGCTATGCTGTTGGATTGGTAAGTCAGTTTATGCAGGCTCCAAGGAAACCACATTTGGATGCGGCTAGACGCATACTTAGGTATGTGAAGTCCACATTGCAGTATGGACTATTTTATGAGACTGGGGTTCAGATACAGTTGCATGGATACACTGATGCTGATTGGGCTGGTAGTATTTCTGATAGACGATCTACCAGTGGATATGTATTCTCTTTTGGGAGTGCTGCAGTCACTTGGAGCAGCAAGAAACAGCCTACAGTTGCCTTGTCGAGCACAGAGGCTGAGTACAGGGGTGCAGCAATGGCTGCATGTGAGGTAGCTTGGTTGCATAAGCTACTTTATGATATGCATCAGTCTACAGATGGGCCAGTTGTCATTTATTGTGACAACATGAGTAGTATACACTTGGCAAATAACCCAGTCTATCATGCTAGAACAAAGCACATTGAGGTGCATTATCACTATGTGCGAGAGAGGGTTTTACTAGGTCTTATTGATCTAGTTTATGTCAGCACAGAGGATCAGGTAGCTGACATATTCACGAAGGCATTGGGCGCAGAGAAGCTGCGCAAGTTCAGAGACCTGCTTGGTGTGCAGGAATTGGGATTGAGCTCGAGGGGGAGTGTTGAGATATCGAGCTCCACTCGTGATACGCCAGGGTGACCGTTGTATATTTATGTCACTGACTTGTCAGTTGCAGACGCGGTTGGTACACCGCCCATGAATAATAGCTACATGATAGCTATCCTTATCTATTCTAGTTCGTGGCTCAGTTAGTATGCCACCTTAGTTAGTTGAGTTTGGTTGAGACCCATATATAGGGTTCTTCTATTTCTTTGTACTTGAGTTCTTTTGGCTTACACAACTAAGAAGAGGAAAACTGTTTTCGGCCTCCACCCTTGTGTGTCTTCCCCCATTGTGCAAGCAAGAAAGCTTCAAGCGAGACTCCTTCCTTCTCTCCCACAATCTTGACAAGCACAAGGTATGGACACTTTGAATTCCTAGTCATGTCATTCGGGCTGACAAATGCTCCTGCTACCTTCAACAGGTTAATGCAGGATATCTTTAGGCCCTATCTTGATGACTTCGTACTCTTCTTCTTTGACGATACCCTAGTCTACTCTAAGCAGGAAAAAGATCATGAACCCCAGCTTTCCATTGTTCTTGAAACAATGAGGGCATACAAGCTTTATGCCAAGAAGAAGGAGTGTGCATTTTTCGAGCGACAGATTGAATATCTGGGATTCATTGTATTAGCGGAAGGAATTTCAGTAGATCCGGCCAAGGTCAGAGACGTTCTGGAGTGGCCAACACCAACTTCTGTCAAAGAAATGCGTAGTTTTCTTGGATTGACAAGATGGTACAGGGTCTTTATCAAAAACTATGCTTTAATTGTAGCACCTCTGACTCATCTACTAAAGAAGCAAGTATCAATTGTATGGTCACCTGCTAAACAATCCAGCTTTGAAAAACTAAAGAAAAACTTGGTATCAGCACCCATCCTGAAACCTCCTGATCTTAATAAGAAGTTTGAAGTAATAACTGATGCTAGCGCACTTGCCTTAGGATGTTTGCTCATGCAAGAAGGTAATCTCGTAGCATACTCTTCAAGAAAATTGAAGAGCCATGAAAGGAACTATGCTACCCACTATTTGGAGCTGTTGGCTATCATCCATGCTCTCAAACTTTGGAGACACTACTTGTTGGGTAACAAATTCACTCTAGTGACGGACCACAAGAGTCTTAAATGGATTTTCACCCAGAATGAGCTCAATATGAGGCAACGTCGATGGATTGAAGTACAGGAAGTATATGACTTTGAAATCAAATATCGGCCTGGAAAGGAGAATGTAGTTGCCGATGCACTCATCGCAAGGCATTTCTGAATTCTCTAATTTTGCAAGATCCACAGCAAGATCTCTAGCCACAAAGGTATCAATGCCGAACAACCCAATTCTTGAGCTAGCTAGAGAAGAGGCATGCCATGACCCAACCTATCAGAAATTACTAAGGGAGATCCCCATCAAAGATTAAGTCCCGAAGCTACAAACAAAATATCAAGAATTCTCTATCAATAATGGACTTGTCTACTATAGGACAATATTATGTATCCCGGCAAGCCAATCACTCAAGCAAAAGATACTTTGGGAAGCCCATGACTCCCCTTTCTCAGGACATCCTAGCTATGCCAATACCCTTAATGCAGTCAGGAAGAGCTATTATTGGGATAGGCTCAAAGGTGATGTTCTCAAATATGTCACGTAATGTTTGTCTTGTCAACGCATTAAGGCCGAACATGTCAAAATGCCAGGGAAATTGCAACCACTTGACATTCCCCAAATGAAATGGGAATTCATTAGTATGGACTTTATTGTTGGCCTGTCAGGGAGGATACAACTCCATTATGGTCATGGTAGATATGCTCACCAAGGTTGCACATCTTATCCCTGTTAAAACTAACTATAAAGCCTCAGACATCGCAAGGTTATTCATCAAGGAGATATTCAAACTCCATGGTTCACCTAGAAGAGTCATTAGTGATCATGACTCCCTCTTCACCTCACACTTCTGGAGGGCTATCTTTGAGGCCATTGGGACTCAACTCTGTTTCAGTACAGATTACCATCCCCAAACTAATGGTCAAACAGAATGAGTCAACCAAGTCATTGAAGATATGCTTAGGGCACACTGTTGCTGCGAACCCAAAAAGTGGATTCAATATTTGCCACTAGTTGAGTTTGCCTACAATGCTTTTTACCAACAAAGCATTCAGATGACCCCTTTTCAAGCATTATATGGGCACGATTGTCTTACTCCTTTAAGCTTTTCGGATCCAACCTTGAGGGTTGAAGCTTCAAAGCAGATGCTGGAAGACATGGATGACCAAATCAAATCAATAAGATAGGACATACAAGTCGTCAAAGACAGACAAAAGGCTTGCGCAGACCTGAAATGACAAGACAAAGCCTTCGTTGAAGGTGATATGGTCTTCATTTACGTACGTCCAAAGAAGAGTTCCCTATCCTTGGGTGAATGCAAAAAGCTAAGTCCAAGGTATTGTGGACCCTACAAGATTCTCAAGTTCCTAGGACCTAATGCTTACATATTGCAACTCCTTGAAAACCTAAAAGTTTATAATGTATTCCATATCAGACTATTGAAAAAGTATGTGCCTAACCCTAGTCACATGCTTGATGATCAACAAGTTGTAATGCCAAACCAAGGAGTCCTTGAGCTGCGGCCTGACAGGATCTTAGATGTTAGGGAGAGGCATTTGAGATCCATGACCTTGAGAGAATATCTCATCCAGTGGAAAGATTATCCCGAAGAGGATGCCACCTGGATGGATGAAAGTACTCTCAACCAACAATACCCCCAGATCTTCTCGAGATGACGACATCTTGATTCCTCTAAGGGGAAGATAATGTAATATTTTTGCAACGAAATATCAATGAATCTTGATCCCACGCATAAGCAGTTGCGAGTGACCTCCCGCAACAGAAAAACCTTACGCTAAGTGCTCCACCCTCGCGCATTAACAAACACCGGCCATGCATCGCGTATAGGAAGTCGTGGCTCAAAAGTCGTAGTTCACCACGGGAACACCCCTCCAAGGGAAAAAAGATAAAGGATTATTTGCAAACTTTTTTAAAAACTCCCTCCCCTTCAACCATTGCATGGCGGGGAGAGGGAGTATGAGTAGGTGTTGGAGGAGCATGGGGGAGGGGAGCATGCAAATTGCCACTTGTGTGGCTACCCCCCCCCCCCCCCCCCCCCCCCCCCCCCTTAAACTTATATGAACCCCCCCTCCCCAAGCTTGAGGGGAGAGGAGAGCAAGGAGATCGTGCTGTGCTGCCGCCATAGCTACCCGCCATCACCAGTCTGTTGCCGCCAGGCTACTACGCCCCATCGTCGTCACCGTCGTCGTCGTCATCATCATCATCATCATCATCATCATCATCATCGTTGTCATCGTCGTCGTCATCATCATCATCATCTCCTCATCATCATCTTCACATTCATCTCCCCATCCATGTCATCTCCCTGTATTACAGAAGCTTGGAAGCTTCTATTGGAAGCTTCTAACTAAAGCTTCCCTAGACATAGTTCACCCGTGGCTCTCGGCTTTCTTAAAATCATGTCTTGCAAGGCCCAATTTCTGCGGCAAGGAAGTAATCTCGGGCAGAAGTGGCTTCATAATGCGTAAGAGAGCCAAGAGGAAGTTTGCTGAATCGAAATCTGCTACATCAATGGCTCCCAAGCAAAAGGCAAGAGGAGCACACACGGGAGTTTCCACCCAAAGTACGAGAGTGGACAACGCCCCGATAATGAATGCCCAGGTTTCGAAAATAGACCTGCATGGAAATCCACTTCCGTGGTCAAGAGTAGTTGCAAATGTTGAACGTATGATGCATGAGTAAAAAGACGGAATTGTGCAAAGGCATCCTTGTTGCATCGCGCAAATGACAGGGCATATAACACCTAATGCACTTATGTAATAATTCCCTAGTTGTGACTCGTGTATAAGATAATCGTAGACGCCCATTAAATGATGTCCAAATAGTCGCAATGCATGGAAAGGATTTATGAACTTTGCAAATTGCATGCAATGATAGTTACATTTTAGGTTGGATTAAGTTCTAAAGGAAGGATTAAATCAATGATAGACTCATGGATTTCGCTCATGCATGGAGTTCTTTTATAAAAGTTTGAATTTGGGAAAGGATGCATCTTCATATTAAAGCTTGAATTCAATGCATTAAAGTAGGGTTTATAAGAATAGTTCTAAATGTAAATCAACATCACATAAGGCAAGGAAAAGAAAAGATCACTATAGATTCAATAGTTGCAAAAAGGTCTATGGTCTTGAATTTGCATATTCACATGGAATAATGCATCTCACCTATCTTGCAGTTACTTACATCCTTTAGGGGAAAAGTACTTGCACATTTAGAAGAAAGTATTTGCATCTTTAAAAGGGAAGATAATCTTAAATCGTGGGTTGGTTAGATCAACCAACTAATTCACGTATAATTGAGTAGTTTACATGAGAATCATAAAGGTATGATTAGTTAGCATATGATGATCACCCCAATGTGCTAGGTAGGGTTAAACTATGATACAATTCAGCGTAGTATCGCACTTCGGATGCCGATTTAATACTTCCAATCTTAAAGGTCCTACCTACATCCACGAAATGTTAGGATTATTCGATCACCGTGCAAGAATGATCTAGGGTTCCCAACCTTAAGATCAGTTGACCAAATAATAGACCTCCGTAAGGAATTTAGGAACCCTAGGGCCAAAACGACCAATAGCCTAGTACGGTTAGGGTTTTTGATTGAGTCAATATGACTCCCAAACCCTACATCTTGATCAAAGGTATTCTTGACCAAGGAATACCATGTGATGAGAAAATAACTCCAGAAGTTAGGTGCTGACACCTATCTCGTGCAACAAGCTACAACGTTGTAAGGTCTTTTGTCTAAATCACGAAATAGTATTGCCACTCCTTAGACCAAGTTTGGCGAGTTTTAAGTACAATACTAATTTTCTAGAGGATGAGTAGTCATCCTGCTACATCACTCTTCCTTGGACTTATCTGCCAAGCTAGGGGAGTTGCGAATTTTCCAAGAAAGCACTTGACCAACCAAGTTAGGGCAACGAGGTTGCCCAGGATTTATTGACCATAATATAAGGAAACCTAAGGTAATGACAATTTGGGTTATTTGGGTATAAACCCTAACCCAAGGAAAAAGGGTAATCAAGCAACTTAGCTTACGAAACCCTTGGGATCTTGCCAAGTCATGATTGATCCAGGATCGAATGCTCGAAGCATTCGGGGAGAAGGAATCACACCTTAGCAGTTGGCCATATGAACGACCATTGGAATGTTCGTGATTGTACACTTAGGTGCACTGATTGTACTTCTTTGATCAAGGAACTAATTTAGGAAAAACAACTAATGCTTCAAGTTAAAAGCCTGGAGGGAGAGGCAGTACCAGTTACCTTCGACTGTCTGCCTGACCCTATCCAAGGGGGTTTTTAGCCATGCCAAGTACGTGGACCGAACCTCGCTGCGAGAGGTCTCTCCGTGGGTGCTACTTGGAGCAAGAGGACGCTTGGGTTCCAGGGGAGGCTCTGGCCGTAAATCCCTTGCCTCCGGATCCTCCACAAGAGGCCGACGTGACTTGAGATGGGATCTCGAGACCCGCATACTAGTCAACGGGCAGAACTTGGAATAGCGATCCCCGAGGATTACTGGAATAGCCTTTGAGGGGCAGATTAATTTTGACGTATTCAGAAGACTGATAAATAAAGATCTAATGTTCAAAAAGGAACTTGCTTGACATTGTCTTTCTGTGTCAATGCTTAAGTTACATGAAGGAACTGGTGATTAATTTGGTTAATTAAGAAAGTTTTTTTTACTTGTCAAACTAAATGTGGTAGGTAATTAGATAACTAAAGCAACCCGAGAAAAGTGCGGTGGATGTGACTTTGGATCCGTCCTATGGAAGGGTGGTCCCGGTTGGTCGGGAGCTTTTCTCAAAGGAATTGACAGGGAGGTAATAATGACCTAGAAACTATAGAGCTAGAGTCCCGATTTATACTGTTTTAGGGAACGGAATGGGACTATGCCTTACGGGCAGAGAGGTCGAGCTTCGCATCCCTCTCGTTTCCCATTCTCCTTGAACCAAGTGCAATATAAATCCGCTTTGACCTTGATGTTTTTGCGTAAAGTGGTTTGTCTGGGGCTCGACGCTAGCTACTTCCTAGGAACTTGACTATTAGGAAAACCCTGATTCAGGTTGGTCCTAAGTGGGAATGGCCAGGTGCTTCCGCTTCGTGGCAGACTCGAGAGGTCCTAGATTGCAAACCCCATGACATTCCTTGGGAGTGTTAGGCGGCGCTTTCTAGACTCTCTTCCCGATGGGCTGCTAAGATGTGTTCTACAGGTGGACAGGGGGACACGTTACATAGTCATCTATGTGGATGAATTGATTATTACAAGTGATAGTGATAATGAGATTGTTGAAGTTAAGGATTTTTTATGAAGAAGTTTGAGAAAAAGGATTTATGTGAGCTGAGATACTTTCTTGGTATTGAGATAATCAAATTTGGTGATGGTATATGGTTATCCCAAATGTAATATGGCTTGGATATGTTATGTAAGTATGGTATGACATCATGTAAACCTCTTTTAGTACCATTGGAGCAAAATGTCAAGTTGAACGCTCACATTGAGGATGAGATAGAAGACCCTACTATGTTTAGGAGGATAGTAGGGAGTCTGATTTACATGACTATCACATGGAGAGAGTTGAGGTATGTTGTTGGCCTTGTTAGTCAATTTATGCTGATGCCTTGAAAGCCTCATTTGGATATACTTAGATGCATATTGAGGTATGTGAAGTCTAGTTTACATTATGTAATTTTTATTATGAGGTAGGTAAGGATGTACAAGTGTTTGGATACATAGATGTAGATTGGGCTGATAGCATATTAGGACAAAAGATCTACTAGTGGATTCATATTTTCCCTTGGTAGTGTAGTAGTTACATGGAGCATAAAAAAGAAACCTACAATTGCTTTATCAAGTATAGAGACTGAGTATAGAGGTGCTGCTATGGCAGCATGCACGAGGTGGTATGGTTGTAAAAGTTATTGGGTGATTTGGATGTGTAAGGAGATACTCCAATTGCCATTCATTGTGACAACATGAGTAGTATATAGCTAGCTAGGAATCTAGTGTTCCATGCTAGGACAAAACACATTGAGGTGCACTACCACTTTGTGAGAGAGAAGGTACTTGCAAAAGAGATTGACTTGGTATATATCAGCACCACAAGAATAGATAGTTGACATTTTCACAAAGGCATTGGGTATAGAGAAGCTTCAAAAGTCTTAAATCGTACTTGGAGTTGTAGAAATACAATTGAGCTTGAGGGGGAGTGTTGAGATGGCAAGCTCAACACGTGCAAACATTGATGATGGACTGCCTAGCTAGATGGGTTTGCACGTCTACACTTAGCATGTCGGTGGTCATTATGATCCTAATATAGCCATTAACTTATCACTTATTATATTTTATTTGTTGCACCTACCTATAACTAGCATAGTTATAGCACCAGTCAATTAGTATAGTCAGTTATGTACTGCTTGACTTAGTAGGCCACTTTTCTTTATGGTGTATCTTATCTATACTTTGTGTACATTGTATTGTGTGTGGAAGAAAAAGAAAAAACTAGCGAGCCTCCACCTGTCTTCTTGTGTCATTGAGTGAGCTTCCTCTTATGTGTATGGTGTGTGTTTGGCTCAACATGTCAAGCAAGTCCCCCCACCACACATGATTCTTGACAATTGGGAGGTACAAGAGGTTGATTGGTAGCCTCATCTACTTATTTAATACCATGATAGATGTCAGTTTTTCTATTGGTGTTTGGAGCAAGCTCTCAAACAAACCATGAGAAAATCATTGGAAAGCCAGGATGTGGGTGCTCTAATAATTAAAGGAAATTCTTGACTATGATGTCACATAGAATTCCAAAAGTGCTCTTATGTGGAACTGTGACTCAGATTGGGCAAGTGATAGCGATTCCATGAAATCAATTTTTGGATATTATTTCTCTTTAGGTTCAAGAATATTATCTTGGATAAGTAAGAAGCAACCAACTGTGGCATTGTCTTCTACTAAAGCAAAGTACAAGGCAACTTGTTTTTTTGCATGTGAAGCAATATGGTTAAGGAGTATCTTATGACATATGGGAGTATAGGATGAAGATCCAACAATGCTAAGATACAACAATTAGAGTTGCTTGAACATGACCAAAAAGCCACTTTTTCATGCATGTACCAAATACATTGAGATCTAGTATCACTATGTATGTGACTTGATTGAGGATAGATAGTAGAGACGGTCTACTATACAATACAAGATAATGGAGTAGATACCTTTAGCAAAGCTCTACAAAGGATCTACTTTGAGTTTATCTTCATAGACTCGATGTTGGATCAAGGATGTAGTTCACCTATGGGTGGACATTGAGGGGGGAGGGGTGTTAGATATGCTCAATGTCCCACCCTCATAAGTGCCACCAATGGTCCATAGTGCTCTAAGTTGTAATGCTCTCATTATGAGGAGACACCATATGTGAGCAATACATTGGTTTGGTCATGAATTGTATGTCAGATAAGGTTTATGTGATCGGATGTCAAAAAGGTGACCTTTGTGGATCTCACCTTTGGGTTGGATAGAGTAGTTATGTCGGTAGCAACTCGAGGCATAATGCATTGAGTTGCAGGGTGTGGGAGTGATCAAGGACCCCTACTGGCCACAGAAGTGACCCCTAGTGGGAGGGTCTAGGGGGCTAGTGGCCCCCTAATAGGGATCTTGGGGCAATGATAGTAAAGGAAATATTCCATGGTTGACTAGGGAAGGTTCACAATATGATTGGACATGTTGACTAGGCTACCTTATCAGGCTATAAAAGGAAGACTCCTCCAAAGCCATCGTTAATCTATCTTTCACCCAGTGAGAGTTCTTCTAGCTATCCTTAAGTTCTTTTCCTATCATCTATTTGGATTGCCATCTAAGCTTCACAGTGGAAGCATACGGGTTGATAGAGTCATCTTTGTATAAGTTCATTTGAAATTAAATTAGTTTCTATTATTTTCATATTTAACATGTATTCTTTACTTGTTGCTCAGATTCTGTTTGATGTGCCATGTAATTTCTACACCTTGTTCACATGTGGTAGTTGGCAAATCCACTTAGACCATTATATCTATGATAAAGTAATCAAAGAAATCCAATGTCGTGACGTTGCCAGTCCACCACTGCAAATCTGAGGGCAAAGTTTTTCACCAAGAAATTGATCACATTAGTCAACATCAATAGGAGTTTATTTTCCGTTGTGTGTATTTTTTTGTGTTTGCATTTGCATGACGCATAAGCACTTGTAGTTAGGCTAGACACATTCTCTTCAGTGCATTTTTTTTTTGTGGAAGCATCACTCGATTGATTGCATAGCATGGATTCTAAATTGCAAATTGCATAAGTGATTAGGCACAAAGTTCTTTTCCAAAGCATGTTCTTGATAGGGCACAATGCATGAAAAACAGGTTCATATGAAGAGAATGTATGTTTTAAAGATGACACAAGTCTTGGGTGTGGTTGAATGACTCTTTCAATTGCATCTATGTCTCCTTCATGAAGTTGATAGATTTCTGTCCAATAAGAGAATGGATAACTATTGGATCATAAAGAACAGGTTAAGTGTATGGAGATGACTTTGATTTTCGACTTCAAGTTTACAAGTGGTGGCCATCATACAAGCTACATTGACACAGTGGTATGGTTGCAAATATAATCGTAAAAGAGGTTCAAGCTTCAAAAGCAATGGATCTTGGTTCAAAGTTAGGTTCTTCGTAGGAGCTGCTATTGCTTCAATAGGATCCAAGACTACTAAAGTAAAGGCTAGTGTCAAATGGTTCTAGTTTTAGTTTCAAGTGTGATGAACCTAGTAAGAAGCGAAAAATAGTTTTACACAAAGTTAGAAGGATTACAAATTGCAAAGGAGAAAGGAAAAGAGCCTAATGCAAGACAAAATAAAGGAGGAGGTGGAAAAAAAAATCAAGCAATTGTCCATTTACAAGCATTCCAAGGAGATGTAGGTGTTGTAGGAAACTATGCGTCTCGGAGGATTGTGCATCATGCCTTACCTCCTTATGGATTCTAGATACGGTGATTGTAGATGCTTCATCACATCGTTTAAAGGGTCCCATTCTCTAGCTAGTGGTGGACTGAAAGCACCCATTCACAAGAAAATGTGAAGACGATCGTCATCAACTTTGGAGTCTGAGAGGCAAAGATCAAAGACGAGAATCACACTATGACGAAAAAATCCTATTGATGAAATGATTTTTGGAAGAATTGATGGCTATAGCATGGCGTGCTTGTAGCTATTCGGACTGTTTGATCACCATTCCATCATCTCCTTTTGCAGAGTCCTCCCTTTTCATAGAGACATTACAATTCTGATATTTTTGTAAACATGACATCATGATTCTTGACGTAATCACTACCGTCAAGATATCGCCAAAAACAAAATCTTTTAGCTTTAAGAAAAGCTTAAGCCTTAATTAGGAAAATCCACAGCTTTTTCCGTGACCGTGAGTAGAAACATGCTATTAAAGGAGGTGGAGAATAAGCTTAAAAGGATAGTGACATGCCTGCAGTGACATGGGAAGAAGGTGGAAGGTGACGAAGAGGATCATCAACAATCACAATGAGGAGGACGATTGAAGCATCGATGAATGTGCTGAAGGGGCTGACCTGTAATAGAAGAGGCCACTATGACGACAGAGGAGAAGGCAAAGATGACATTGCTGCGATGGTAGAAACAAGCTAAAGAAGATGACAAAGATGTGACAAAGATGCGACAGAAGATGTTGCTACAACAAGCTGAAGTCGAAGAGGTGAAAAAGAAAAAGTCAAGCCAAAAGGTGGCAATGGAGACAAACCACAAGGTGTTGGTGTGCTAGTCCAGGATGTGGGTGTGTGCGATGTTGAACATGCCAATACTCAGGATCAACCACACTAACTTAGAAAACCACTGACCGTGTTGTGTGGTAGTACTCGCTGCTGAGGGACCACTCGACAACTTTCACCAACCATTGTTGCTTGAGCTCATGCATTGTTATTTGATATTTCTGCCTCTCTACAGCATCCACATCATCTTCATGCTCGTGTATTTCTTATAGAGAATAAAGAAGAGCTTGAAGCTGGTCTTACTGGAAGGAGGGTCATCATTGACACCTAAGGGCTACTTTGTGGAGATCCAGCAAAGGCGGTTGAAGCCACATCAAGATCCAACTGCTGTAAGGTGCCCGCCCATCAGCTTTCCAGGCACTCTTTTAGCGGTCTATTGAGAAATGAATCTAAGTGTCGCTGCTCGGCACTCCCAGGGAATGTTCTGAGTTTTGTCACCTAGGGTTTTCCGAATCTACCTCGCAACGGAATGTTCATGACCAAACCCACTAGGATCGACCTGAAATTCGGGTTCCTAGTTGTCAAGGTCTTCTGATAGCATTCTAGCATCGGGTTTTGGACATCCTATTTTACGTAGAGATACCCAATCCGAAGCAGACCCATGCCGCACTTGGTTCAAAGAGAATGGGAAACGAGAGGGATGCACTGCTCAACCTCTCTGCCCATAGGGCATAGTCCCATTCTGATCCCCTAAAACGGCATGAATCAAGGCTCTATCCTAACAATTTCTAAGGTCGAAGATAGTAAACCTTGTGAGAAGCCTCCCAGCTTTCTGGAACCACCCTGCTGTAGGACGGACCCATCGGGGGTTCCGTCCACCCGCTTCCCTTAATAGCTTTAGTTTTCTAATTAGGTCCTACCACATTTATGTGTGACACTTAAAGTCAGCTTCATTAATTAAGCCTTTTAGGGAACAGAGTTCGTTCACATAACTTATAGCATAAACACAAAAACAGAGCAAAGCAATCTATTGACAAACAAGTTCAAACAAGTTCCTTAACTTATCTTCAAGTTAATCTTTGTCTCCCGCCCATATAGGAGAAATTATGTATCGCTTCTGTCCAACAGAAGTATCCCTTCTGCCCTGCAGAAGTAACTGGTCCAATTCACATGCCACCACAAACTCAATCCTTTATCTAGAATAGGATCTCCCAACATGCCTAGATGTTGGGGGCCACGGAGGTCTTCAACTCCATTCTAGACCTAGCAAGGGGTGTCCAGAGCTCCAACTGACTCGCAAGCTGTCTAGAAGCAAAACATTATTCTCGTGGTTGACCTTTTCACCACTCGACCTTCGGCCCATGAATTGAGCAGTGCCCTCTCGAGTTAATCCGCGGTGCGATCATGGAGGTGATCCACCCGTGCAAAATATCCTTCCTTAATTAAATCCTTTAAGAATCAAGTACAAACAAGACATTCAGCCCTAATATCATTCTCCAAGAAAACATTCCTTTATTCCCATGGCGACTTGTCATCACAGACCCTTGCCATACATTTACCATAAATCACAAGCACTTGGAATAATCATCCAAACAACAACTAACAACTAGTTGAATGTAAAAGCATTTAAGATGTTGTTCGATCAACCAACAAAACCAATTTCATTCTTTCCAACCAATGCAATAATAGATGATATAACATTTCCATCATATATTTGCTCTCCCCCTTGGGATTTAAGAGCAATACTATGCAAAAATGTTCTTAACACTTCCTTCCTTCGGATAGGGCATATGTTAAGAGTTCAAACACTATTCATGATGTAAGTTCTATAGGTCACTTACCTTGATTGGTAACCCAACTCTGCAAAAGTCATCGTTATCCAATGGATCTCAAGACATCTTAGTTTTAGCCCTTATGATCAATTTCTTGTACTAGCTCTTAATCAAGTCATGAGGCAACTAGAAAATTATCCTCATATATCAATGTTACAGACATAACGTGTGGATACTTAATAAGATAAGTGCGAGATGATCTCAAGTAATTAGACTTCAATAGGCCTTGCGTTGAGCTAGAATCAAGTTTTTCTTAATATTTGGGCTCTTAGTCTAAGTACTTTTGAAGTATCTAAACTTTAAACTAGTACTTTCTATTCATGATTCTCAATGTTAAATTCTTTTAGTAATTATGCTATTTGTAACCCTTGACTATACTTTAATCTAGCACTTGTATGCACAATCTTTTAATGTTGTTCTTTTAATGACTATGCCATTCATAACCCTTGACTAATTCTTCCTTGTAATTGCTCTACCAGCAAATAAGTCATATGTGACTAGGTGCAATTAATTCCCTTGATATATGCACTTCACAAACTCCATCTTTTGAGTAGGTGAGATGAAATTTATCCTTTCCGATGACTTATACTTGTGCATCATAGTATGGGACCTAACATATCTTATACGAGAATCAAAGCAAGCATCTATCAATTTGAAAATACATTACTTACAACCGGAACTGCAATTGGATTGTCAGTGATGCCTTTGCCCGAAGCCTTGTTGCTGGTTGTAGGATTGTCATCGGTACGCGACATTCTTCGCTTGGAGGCCATCGTCCCCGCAAGTAGACTCAAGAGATTAAGAAGGTGGATTAGATTCAAGATGGGAGAGCGTAAGAGAAGATGGTTAAGTCGAGGATTGAGATAGAGGGAATTGAGCTAATTCTCTTCCTTGCAGCCTCTCGGGGTGACTCTTCTCTCTCTCTCTCTCTCTCTCAAGCTCTCTTTCAAGCTCTTTCTCACAATCTCTTGGAGGGGTATCCTTCTCTCTACCTCTCTCTCACAGCCTCTCGGGGTCTCCTTATCCTTCATTATGCCTCTCCCATGCCTCATATTTATAGTGAATTAGAGAAGAGGACTTATGGTTGAGAAGTGGAGCTCTTTGTGGAGGGGGATCTTGGAAAGATCAGTGATATGATTCTCAGATCATAAATCGGATGGTTCCATTGGCTTTGAAAGGGGGGTAAAACCCCAATACACTTGGCCCAAGACACGTGGTTAGAAAGCTCTTAGTTCACTCCTTCTTTTCTCTGTTCAAAGTGATGTCCACTGCCTGTGTACTGCGATCGTGGCACGTGCAATTGTGCAAATCCTCTCTTTATTTTTTCTTTTTATAAAATCTCCAAACTAACTAAAATATCACTTGTATTTTTTTTTAAAATGACATCTAGTTCTAAAAATCTCCATATCTTTTTTTAGGATAATATCTAAAATATACTAGTTTTACCCAAAATCTAATATTTTTGGACCATCCAAACTATACACATTAACCTAGTGATTAATATAACTCATAAGTCTTGTTCATGTTGTAATTTACGTGAAAGGTGGCTATGGTCCTTTTCAATCCGAGAAAAATATCGGATTTATGACTCTTGATTTTTCTAAATAAAATATTTTAAATTAAATTAATGTTAATTAGTTTTTACCTAATTAGTCTTTAGTTAGTAACCTTACTAACTTATTAACAAACTAACTAACTTTCAAACTAACCAACTAACTTTTATTGTGTGGAAATATTACAACTGCTCAGATTGAATTTTGCCTTGACCACAAGCCTCAAAGCATCAACAGTTTGTCTTTAAACTACAATCTTCATTGAGTACCCACACCTGGTTTTTCTGCAAAAGATCTAACAGAACATCGTTGCCACCCTTACCTATTTAGAACTTCATGGACACAAGTATTGCCTATACTCTCCATTGAGTCTCTTATGAACTGCAACTTGAGGACCTTAAAACTCCATCTCGATTAAGCCTTTCCACTTAGCCTTTTTGCTCAATTTTGTGCTCCTCCAGCATCAATAAGAAGCTTATCACCTTCTTTAATCTTCTTGAGATTAGCTTCATATCCATGATGACATGTGCTTAAAAATTATGGATTCTTTATGTATCAACGTCTCTATTACCCATTTTTTAATGCTTAACCATGTCAATTTAACCTCTCTTGAAGGCAAGAATCTTTGAATTTTAAAAAGTAGCTCAAAGAAAGGACATGAGATTTCTCTACCTTACTATGCTCCCAATCAACAATAATCAAACATCTTCTTATTATGGTCTTCAACATGTACAACAAGTGTACATCCATGAATTTATCTTGAGTTCTCTTCATTCCGCTTAAGCGTCCCTATGACAAGCGACATTCATGAAACCCCCTGGGCATGAATCCCATGCGATACTTGGTGAACCCGATGTGAAAACGTCACTTCTGATTGCCGAGATGGGAGACTCTTCGAATACTCCACCCACTTCATCATCGAGTGCTTCTTCCTTTTCGACCGATGAGATGAAGAATTTATTACAAACTCTTTCTTCAGTCATTATGATGCAGAATCAACATATGCAATTATCTATGCAGCAACAACAGTAGTTGCATCAGCAACAATTGGATCAACAATGAATGTTGCATCAAGAACAAGTGCTTATTCATGGTGCAACCAAGGAAATTGAGGTTGTGGTAAGTGTGCAAATTATTTGATGGCCAGAATGTTTTAGCCTATCTTAAAGCCTTTGAAAGCCAAATGCGCTTCTTCAGAGTTCCTACCAATTGGAGCAACTATTTCCTATGGCTTGTCATGCCTATTTTGCAGGTTAGAGTGACTAATTTATTTCTGTAAGACTCAAATTGGAATGTTTTCAAGAAATCGCTCAAAGATGAATATTTTATGGAGGATTATGGTATTGCTACGTGGAAGATATTCAGAGAGTGGGTATTGTTGAGATATCGAGCTCCACTCTGTAAAATATTACACGGCGCAGCGAACAGAATCTGAGAAAGAGATAGAGAGTACACAACAGATAAGAGGAGAATCAGTAAATTCTTTAACTCCAAACAACTGATACAAAGATGGCTCTGTCCACCCGTGCGCTTCCATTGTGTGAAGCTTAGATGGCGATCTAGACAGAAGATAGGTGAAGAGCTTAAGGCTAGCTGGAATAACAACTCTGACTAGGTGAAAGATGAGTGAGTGATGGCTGTGAAGGGGTTTAGCTTTTAGAGCCCGCGAAGGTCGTTAGGTTGGCCTGCTGACCCCGACCTACCATATGAGCCTCCACTAGTCGGCGAGGGAATATTCCAGGGAATATTCCCTTTACCATCGGGCCGAGCGCGCTGCCCCCGGACCCCCGCCAGGGGGGCCAACGCCAGGGGCCGCTTCTGCCGCCCTCGGATCCCACAATAGGGGCCCCTTTTAACTCCCTTACACTGCAACTCCATGCAATGCGCCTCGAGTTGCTACTAGCTTAACCACTCCGTCTAATGCAAAGATTAGACCCACAATGGTCACCTTTTTGCCATCCAGTCACATAGACCTCATCTGATATACAAGTCAAGACTCCACCAATGTCCAGGCTCACACTTGGCTTCTCCTCATAATGGGGGCCTTACAACTTTGAGCACCATGGATCATTGGTAGCACCTAATGAGGGTGGGGCATTGATCATATCTAACACCCCCCCTCAATGTCCACCCATAGGTGAACTATCTTCTCGTCCCAATGTCGAGTCTCTGAAGATGAACTTGAAGCAGATCCTTCGTAAGTGCTTTGGTGAAGATATCTGCTCCATTCTCCTCTGTTGGACAGTAGACCAATTCCACTATCCCATCCTCCATCAAATCATGCACATAGTGATACTGGATCTCTATATGTTTGGTGCGTGCATGAAACACTGGATTTTTGGCAATGGCGATGCAACTCTGATTGTCACATCTCAGCGCAGTTGGTTCTTCATCCTGCACTCCCATATGCCATAGAATCCTTCTTAGCCATACGGCCTCACATGCAGCAAAACAAGCTGCCTTGTACTCTGCTTCGGTAGAAGACAATGCCACTGTTGGTTGCTTCTTACTAATCCAAGAGAAAATTCCTGAACCCAAAGAGAAACAATAACCAGAAACTGACTTCCTGGAATCAATGTCTCCTGCCCAATCTGAGTCACAGTTCCCCACAAGAGAGGTTCCGAAACTGTATGTGATACCATAGTCAAGAGTTTTCTTCAAGTATCTGAGCACCCGCATCCCAGCCTTCCAATGACTCTCATGAGGTTTGTTTGAGAACCTGCTCAAAACACCAACAGCAAAATTGATATCTAGTCTGGTGTTACACAAGTAGATCAGACTGCCGACCAACCTCCTATACCTCCCAATGTCTGCTAGTGCTAATGTATCCTCGAGGATAACTTTGCATTCACCTCCATAGGTGTAGCTATCTCCTTGCACTCGATCATGCCAAATGCCTTCAAGATCTCCCATGCATACTTCTTCTGAGAGATGAAGATCTTTCCTAGCTCTTGCCAGACTTCAATCCCCAAACAATAGTGCAGCAAGCCCAAGTCTGTCATTTCAAACTCAGAACTCAAAGCCTTTCGAGTTTGGTTGATCATATCTTCATAGTCACCTATAATAAGAAGGTCGTCCACATATAGGACAATCACTACAGACTTTTTACCATCCCTGTAAACATATAAGTTAGCATCTGAGGCATATCTTTTGAAGTTTAGGTTTAAAAAGAACCTATCTATCCGCTGGTACCATTCTCTGGGGGCTTGTTTCAGCCCATACAATGCCTTCTTCAGTTTACACACTTTGTTCTCAGAATGGGAGGCCTCAAACCCTGGTGGCTGAGCCATGTACACCTCCTCCTTGAGGTCACCATTTAAGAACGCTGACTTAACATCCATTTGGTACACTGGCCACTTCTTGTGGGCAGCCACTGCAAGTACCGTACGAATAGTGGTCATTCTGGCAGTTGGGGCAAATGACTCTTGAAAATCAAACCCTTCAACTTGTGAAAATCCTTGGGCAACCAGTCTAGCTTTGTACTTTTCTAAGGTACCATCAGCCTTGTACTTTACCTTCCAGATCCACTTGGTGCCAATAACCTTCCGCTTTGCTGGTCGATCCACTAGCTCCCAAGTGTCATTCTTCATTATGCTGTCATACTCCACCTGCATAGCAGCCTTCCATGATGGATCTGCAAGTGCTTCTTCTAAGTCAGTTGGCTCCTTTACTTCTCTCATAATCTCAACCATCAAGGCCATATTGACTATGTGAGCAAAAGCCCTCCTTTGCTCCTCTATTCTCTGAGACCTCCTTGGTCCGTCTGCCTTCTCCTCAACAGATGAAGGCATAGGATTATTGTGGTCATAGAGCTGCTTCACCCAGCGTGGCAATGGCTTTTCCGATGGGGTGATGTCAGGTTGGTGAACTTTTCCCTCATCATCTGAAGATGATTCTTCCTCCTCCTTAAGGATAGGGATAGCTCTCGGGACAGGTTCATAGTGCACTACTTCTTCGCTTGATGATAAAGTGGAAGAACTTGCCTTCTCCTCCTCCACTGTATGCGGCTCCTCCTTGAACACCACATCACGGCTCGCGATGATCTTCTTTGCCTCTTGGTCATATAATTTGTAAGCCTTCTGCTCATCACTATAACCCAAGAAGATACATTTTTTGCTTTTTGGTTGTAACTTGTTTCTCTTCTCATCTGGAACATGTGCATAACATTCACGTCCAAAAATTCTGAAATGTGAGACAGATGGTTTCTTACCAGTGTAAGCCTCATGAGGTGTTTTTCCCTTGAGAGCCTTTGTATAGCTCCGATTTAGAATGTAGACTACAGTATTAACAGCTTCAGCCCAAAAATGGTTAGGCAATCCCTTGCCCTTTAGCATGCATCTTGCCATCTCCACAATGGTGCGATTCCTACGTTCCACAACACCGTTCTGCTGAGGTGTGTGAGGCATCGTCAATTGACGCTTGATCCCTTTGCTCTTGCAAAAGCCTTCAAACTCCTTTGAGTTGAACTCACCACCACCATCTGTTCTAAATTTCTTCACACTTTTCCTTGTTTCATCCTCAACAAGTATTAGCCATTCTTTAAACTTACCAAAAGCTTGAGCCTTATCACAAAGGAAGTACACCCACATCTTCCTACTGTAGTCGTCGACAATCAACATAAAATAAGAAGATCCCCCCAAGGCCTGTGTAGGCATCTTACCACACAAGTCAGCATGCACCAACTCTAGAGGAGCCTGTGCTCTATTCTTGCTTTCTTGTGGAAATGCCTTTCTTTTTTGCTTGCCCATCATACAAGCTTCACATGGTTCCTTTAATTCAATTATTGTAGGTAGGTGAGCAACCATACCTTGCTTTTGCATCTCCTTCAATACTGCAAATCCGATGTGTCCAAACCTTTCATGCCAAAGCTTACTTGTGCCCACTCTAGCGGTGGCTGTAAGAGCACTTAGCTCATACAGGTTGTTCCTTCTTTCTCCTTTGCCAACAATTGTGCCAGCACTATCAATAATTTCTGCACCTGTCTTCTTGAACCTCACTTCATGACCAAGATCAGTTATGGCAGCAACTGATAAGAGATTTCTCCTGATTTCGGGAACATACAACACATTTGAAAGCTTTTTGACTTCACCATTTGCAGCAACAAAAGAAATAGTACCTGTGCCCGCAGCAGGGTATTTAGCATCATTTCCAACCGTCATAGTGATGGATTCTTGTAGAGGCTGCATAGAACTGTATAGACCTTTCTTGTTGGTCATGTGACGGGAGGCCCCACTATCCAACACCCATGAGTCAGTGGTAGATTCTTCTTGCACTGAGGAGCACACTTCCTCAATGGTCGCCATGAATAATTCCAACTCTCCTTCAGCCGTATTGGCTGTCTCTTTCCCTTTACTTTTAAGGGTACCATTCTTTTCATCTGCCTTCTTGACACGACAATCTGCAATTGCATGTCCTTTCTTCTTACAGTAGAAGCACTCTCCTTGAAACTTCTTCTTGCTGCCCTTCTTCTTTTTGTCACCATCATTTTTGGTGGAGGAAACACCTTTGCCTTTTGCATTGGCAGAGAATGCAGCATCTCCATTGTTGCTTCCTTCTCGGGCTTTCAGCCTCAACTCCTCCTCCATTAATAATGCATAAAATTCCTCAAAAGTCAAAGCTTGAGGTCTCACCTGAGTATTAAGGGCAGTTACTAGTCCATCAAACTTTTGTGGACAAATCCAAAGACACCTCCGAGCTAGCTCTTCACTAGTCTTTTGTATCCCAGCGCCAGCCATCTGGTCGCGCAGATTCTTAATCCGAGTGATGAATGCTTCAACCGTCTCTCCTTCAGCAAACTTCTCCGCTGCTAGTTGATTCTCCAAGTTTCGTGTTTCATACTGACTCCTTAGTACATTCCAAGCATCTGACGCTTTGGTTGTATGCTGAATCAGAGTCAAAACACTGTCAGAACAGCTTGTAACTAAGGCACACAATGCATCTGCATTCCTTCGTTTCCAACCTCGTAGAAGATCTGCATTCGGAGGAATCATCACACTAGGATTTGATGGGTCGGGGGTAGGCTGTGGTTCTGCGTCAGTCCCCAGCACAATCTCCAGAAGCTCATAAGAATCAAGGATAGTTGTAATTTTGAACTTCCACAAGGTGTAGTTTGTACCATCTAACTTGCCTTCACTGAAGGTTGGTGGACAAATCCTCAGTGTTTGAATAGCCGGTACAGCAGCACCACCTCCTGCACCACTTCTTGATGCGCCAGAACCGCTTCTCGGAGTCGACATAGTTTCTCTTTGCTGTTGAAGCCTTTGCCTCTTGCACGCTCTCCGATCTCTAGAGCCCCCTGGGCTCTGATACCATGTAAAATATTACACGGCGCAGCGAACAGAATCTGAGAAAGAGATAGAGAGTACACAACAGATAAGAGGAGAATCAGTTAATTCTTTAACTCCAAACAACTGATACAAAGATGGCTCTCTCCACCCGTGCGCTTCCACTGTGTGAAGCTTAGATGGCGATCTAGACAGAAGATAGGTGAAGAGCTTAAGGCTAGCTGAAATAACAACTCTGACTGGGTGAAAGATGAGTGAGTGATGGCTGCGAAGGGGTTTAGCTTTTATAGCCTGCGAAGGTCGTTAGGTCGGCCTGCTGACCCCGACCTACCATATGAGCCTCCACTAGTCGACCAGGGAATATTCCCTTTACCATCGGGCCAGGGGCGCCTTTTAACTCCCACAACAGGGGCCCCTTTTAACTCCCTTACACCGCAACTCGATGCAATGCGCCTCGAGTTGCTACTAGCTTAACCACTCCGTCTAACCCAAAGATTAGACCCACAATGGTCACCTTTTTGCCATCCGGTCACATAGACCTCATCTGATATACAAGTCAGGACTCCACCAATGTCCGGGCTCACACTTGGCTTCTCCTCATAATGGGGGCCTTACAACTTTCAGCACCATGGATCATTGGTAGCACCTAATGAGGGTGGGGCATTGATCATATCTAACACACTCGTGATACGCCAGGGTGACTGTTGTGTATTTATGTCATCGACGTGTCAGTTGCAGACGCGGTTGGTACACCGCCCATGAATAATAGCTACATGACAGCTATCCTTATCTATTCTAGTTCATGGCTCAGTTAGTATGCCACCTTAGTTAGTTGAGTTTGGTTTGAGACTCATATATAGGGTTTTTCTATTTCTTTTTATAAGAGTTCTTTTTGGCTTACACAACTAAGAAGAGAAAAATTGTTTTCAGCCTTTACCTTTGTGTGTATTCCCCCATTGTGCAAGCAAGAAAGCTACAAGTGAGACTTCTTCCTTCTCTCCCACAATCTTGACATGGTATCAGAGCCTTGTTGGTGGTAAGGAGCTCGCGGTGTTCTGGTAAGAGGAGCAGTGTTGCTTTCATTTTCTGTTTTGGGAGCAGATCTCTGCAGGTAGCACAGCCGAAAATTGCAAGAGTGCATTGTCTCAGGTTGAGACGCCCTTCGCGGTGAAGTAAGAGGGCAGCATATGTTGCGGGAAAGGGTTAAAGCCCTTGGCGACCCTGTTTTTTTTATTTGAGGCCATTTCGGGGCCTGTTTTGGAGGCGGAAGTTTTCTGCACGCACTCAGGAAAAGGCCAAGTTTTATGCTGTGCGACCACTATTCTGCAGGTCGGTGAAAAGTTACTGTAGAAATTGCATCGTATGCCTGTGCGAAGAGACATTGGGAGTTACAGAATCATCCCTGTTGCCTGTTGATGCAAAATCATCACTAGGAAGTGACTGTGTGGTCAAATACCACTTTCATCAGTTTTGTAGATTTGCCCTTGTGAGGCTGAAGCTGTGTTCTTTGCAGTGACAGAATTTTTTGCAGTGTTCTGTAATGGCGTCTGATTCTCTTTCACAGATTGTCACTGAAAAGCTTGACAAGAACAACTTCCAAGCATGGAAGTTTAGAATGACGAATTTCCTTATGGGAAAAGGATATTGGGAATTTGTTGCAGGAAATGAAGAAGAACCAGTTCTTCCTGATGTTCCCAATCAACAGCAAATGCAGGCATTTAAAGCATGGCATGAGAGAGCCAGGAAAGTTATGTACTGGCTGTCTATCAGTATTTCAGACTCTATGATTGTGCATATTCAGGATGCAAGTACGCCAAAGGAGGCATGGGACACTTTGTCAAAAATGTATAGCACAAATACGCAAGCCAGGAAAATGCAGCTCAAGCAAGAGTTGCATAATGTGCAAAGAGAAAGTATGAGCATCAATGACTACCACATGAAGGTGAAGAAGATTGAAGATGCACTTGCTTCCATTGGGTCGCCGGTGGAAGATGATGATTTAGTTTCCGTGACCTTGAATGGTCTAGGAAAGGATTATGCACAGTTCCGAACATCCATTTCTGTCCGTGAAAGATTTCCTAATTTTGAGGAGTTGATTGCTCTTCTAATTTCTGAGGAGCAAAGAAATGGTGGTGCATCTTCTTCAGGAGGAACTTCAAAAGAAACTGTCTTCTACTCAAATACTGGAAGAGGTAAAGGCAGAGGTAGAGGAGGCCGATTTGGAGGCCGTGGTAGAAATCAAAATATGCAGCAAACTCAAGAAAACCAGTCCTATGGAGGAGGACGTGGTAACTCTAGAGGCAGGGGGAGCCAAAGAGGTCGTGGTGGATGGCAAAGAGGCCAAAATGCAAACAGCAATGTTGAATGCTACTACTATGTTAAAATGGATCATATGGCTAAAGACTGCTATAAAAAGCAGAATGACATCATGAATGGAAAATTGCAACAAGGGAATTATGCATCTTCTAGTAGATAGGGTGATGACAGAAATGAGCACTTGTTTATGGTGCTGCACATGAACAATTCTGTGACAAGTACAGAAGAAAGCAATGATGTATGGTATGTTGACTCAGGTGCATCAAACCACATGACAGGTCATGCAGAATGGATGGAGGATGCAAGGAAAATGGAAAAACCAGGATTTGTGGAGACTGGTGATGATACTGCACATCCTATTGTGCAGATTGGAAAAATTCCTTTGTCTATGTAGGATGGGAAAACGAAATACTTGTCCGATGTATTTCATGTCCCGAATATCACCAAGAATCTGGTTTCTGTTGGTCAAATGGTTGAGCAGGGCTTGTAGGTCAGATTTAATCCTCATGGATGCTTTGTTGAGGATATGAAAAATAAAGGTCGCTTGATAGCAAAAGGAAAGAAGAAGGGCAGAATGTTTACGTTGGATGCAGACATGCCTGAATTGAGTGCAGCAATGTTTGCACATGGGACCGGTGTAGTTGTAGATATTGATATCTGGCATAAACGCATTGGTCATGTTAATGTACAGCGACTTAAATCAATGCAGGCGTAAAATATTGTTGTAGGATTGCCTAAATTCAAGGTTGCAGAAATGCATAAGGTATGTGAAGCTTGTCAGTTTGGAAAACAGGCAAGGAAACCATTTCCTAGACATGTTCAAGAGAGTAAGAAGCCATTGGAATCAAGCCACTCTGATGTGTGGACTACTAAAGCTGCATCTCTTGGAGGCTATCATTATTTTGTCACTTTTATTGATGACTATAGCAGAAAAGTTTGGGTGTATTTTATGAAAAAGAAAAGTGAAGTTTTTGGGCATTTCAAAACTCTTAAAGCCATGGTTGAAAAAGAAACATGTCTGCAAATAAAATGCCTAAGGTCAGATGGAGGGGGAGAGTACCTCTCAAATGAGTTTGCAAGGTTCTTGCAGGAGCATGGCATAAAGTAGCAATATTCATGCAGTCATACCCCACAACAAAATGGAATTGCAGAAAGAAAAAATAGGCATATTGGAGACGTATCTCGTGCCATGCTCAATGAAAAAGACCTGCCAGATTTTTATTGGGCTGAAGCAGTTGCTACAACAGTCTACATAATGAACAGGACTCCCACTGCAGCAATACATGGGATGACTCCAAAGGAGAGGTATACTGGTAGGAAACCAGATATTTCTCATTTGAAAATTTTTGGTTGCATTGTCTATGTACATGTGCCAGATGAGTTGAGATCCAAGTTGGATCCAAAAGCTGAGAAGTACATCTTTATTGGTTACTCTCTACAGCAAAAAGGGTATAGATGCTATAACCCTTCTACTCGTAAGTTTACAGTGAGCAGAGATGTTGTTTTTGATGAGATGAGTAGCTGGTATAAACCAGTAAATGTGATTGATGATGTAGATGCACAAAATGGTAATGCTGCACAGAATTCACAGCAGCAGTCACAAAATATTAGTGGACCTGGAGCGCCCTCTAGCAGTGGTTCACATTCTTTGCCATGGACAGGCAGATTGAGATCAGGAGAATCTTCTCAAAGTAATGCAGATAGTGGTATGCACGTATCATGAAAAGGAAAAGAGAAGGTTGATCAGCCCATGTTTGATGTGAATGCAGGTCACTCTTATGTGGATGGTGAATCCAGTGGCTTAGAACAGAGCATTGATGATGAGTTGGGTATTCCTTCTATTGTTACACCTGGAGTAAGGAAGACCAAGGATGTTTTGAGAGCATCTAGGAGTGAACCTACTTTGCACAGGTCTACAAGAGCTAGGTATCCTGTGGATAGGCTGAAATATGATGGATTTACAGCCATTCACTATGCATATATGGTCAAAGTGATACAGGAACCAGAACCCACTTCTTTTGAGGAAGCCATGGAAAAAGAAAAATGGGAGAAAGCCATGGATGAAGAAATGGATGGCTTGGAAGCAAATGCTACATGGGAATTGGTACCTTTGCCTAAAGGTAAAAATGCAATTGGCTGTAAGTGGGTTTATAAGGTGAAGCACAATGCAGATGGTTCTATGAATAGATACAAGGCAAGATTAGTAGTCAAGGGGTATGTACAAACATATGGCATTGACTATGAAGAAACATTCAGTCCGGTTGCAAGGATGGCAACCGTAAGAGCAGTCATTGCTATGGCTACATCAAAGGGATGGTCTTTACATCAGATGGATGTAAAGAATGCCTTCTTGCATGGTGATTTGCAAGAAGAGGTCTATATGGAGCAGCCACCAGGTTATGTGCATGCTATTCATCCTGAGTTTGTTTGCAGGTTGAAGAAAGCATTGTATGGCTTAAAGCAAGCACCTAGAGCATGGTCTGACAAGATAGGACAGTATCTTGTCGCTATTGGCTTTCAGATTTCCAAGGCAGATTTCTCACTTTATGTGAGAAAAATAGAGAAATGTATTATGCTACTTGTCATTTATGTTGATGATTTGATTATGACAGGTGACAGTGATGAAGATATCCTTCATGTGAAAATGCTATTGAAGCAGAAGTTTGAGATGAAGGATTTGGGAGAGCTACGTTATTTTAGTTCCTTTGGAGCAGAATGTGAAGTTGAGTGCAGATGCAGGTGAGCTTCTGGAAGACCCTACTATGTACAGACGCATAGTAGGAAGCTTGATTTATATGACTATTACCAGGCCAGATTTGAGCTATGCTGTTGGACAGGTAAGTCGGTTTATGCAGGCTCCAAGGAAACCGCATTTGGATGCGGCTAGACGCATACTCACACGATCTACCAGTGGATATGTGTTCTCTTTTGGGAGTGCTGCAGTCACTTGGAGCAGCAAGAAACAGCCTACAGTTGCCTTGTCGAGCATAGAGGCCGAGTACAGGGGTGCAGCAATGGCTGCATGTGAGGTAGCTTGGTTGCATAAGCTACTTTATGATATGCATCACCCTACAGATGGGCTAGTTTTCATTTATTGTGACAACATGAGTAGTATACACTTGGAAAATAACCCAGTCTATCATGCTAGAACAAAGCACATTGAAGTGCATTATCACTATGTGCGGGAGAGGGTTTTACTAGGTCTTATTGATCTAGTTTATGTCAGCACAGAGGATTAGGTAGCTGACATATTCACAAAGGCATTGGGCGCAGAGAAGCTGCGCAAGTTCAGAGACCTACTTGGTGAGCAGGAATTGGGATTGAGCTCGAGGGGGAGTGTTGAGATATCGAGCTCCACTCGTGATACGCTAGGGTGACCGTTGTGTATTTATGTCATCGACGTGTCAGTTGTTGCAGACGCGGTTGGTACACCGCCCATGAATAATAGCTACATGACAGCTATCCTTATCTATTCTAGTTCATGGCTCAGTTAGTATGCCACCTTAGTTAGTTGAGTTTGGTTTGAGACCCATATATAGGGTTCTTCTATTTCTTTGTATAAGAGTTCTTTTTGGCTTACACAACTAAGAAGAGGAAAACTGTTTTTAGCCTTCACCTTTGTGTGTATTCCCCCATTGTGCAAGCAAGAAAGCTACAAGTGAGACTCCTTTCTTCTCTCCCACAATCTTGACAGGTATATCTGCCAAGATTGTGGGAGAGAAGGAAGGAGTCTCGCTATATCTGTCAAGATTGTGGGAGAGAAGGAAGGAGTCTCGCTTTAAGATTTCTTGCTTGCACAATGGGGGACGACACACAAGGGTGGAGGTTGAAAACAGTTTTCCTCTTCTTAGTTGTGTAAGCCAAAAGAACTCAAGTACAAAGAAATAGAAGAACCCTCTATATGGGTCTCAAAACCAAACTCAACTAACTAAGGTGGCATATTAACTGAGCCACGAACTAGAGTAGATAAGGATAGCTATCATGTAGCTATTATTCATGGGCGGTGTACCAACCGCGTCTACAACTGACAAGTCGGTGACATAAATACACAACGGTCACCCTGGCGTATCACGAGTGGAGCTCGATATCTCAACACTCCCCCTCGAGCTCAATCCCAATTCCTGGACACCAAGCAGGTCTCTGAACTTGTGTAGCTTCTCTGCGCCCAATGCCTTCGTGAATATGTCAGCTACCTGATCCTCTGTGCTGACATAAACTAGATCAATAAGACCTAGTAAAACCCTCTCTCGCACATAGTGATAATGCACCTCAATGTGCTTTGTTCTAGCATGATAGACTGGGTTATTTGCCAAGTGTATACTACTCATGTTGTCACAATAAATGACAACTGGTCCATCTATAGACTGATGCATATCATAAAGTAGCTTATGCAACCAAGCTACCTCACATGCAGCCATTGCTGCACCCCTGTACTCAGCCTCTGTGCTCGACAAGGCAACTGTAGGCTGTTTCTTGCTGCTCCAAGTGACTGCAGCACTCCCAAAAGAGAACACATATCCACTGGTAGATCGTCTATCAGAAATACTACCAGCCCAATCAGCATCAGTGTATCCATGCAACTGTATCTGAACCCCAGTCTCATAAAATAGTCCATACTGCAATGTGGACTTCACATACCTGAGTATGCGTCTAGCTGCATCCAAATGTGGTTTTCTTGGAGCCTGCATAAACTGACTTACCAATCCAACAGCATAGCTCAAATCTGGCCTGGTAATAGTCATATAAATCAAACTTCCTACTATGCGTCTGTACATAGTAGGGTCTTCTAGAAGCTCACCTGCATCTGTGCTCAGCTTCACATTCTGCTCCAAAGGAACTGAAATAGGCTTACAGCCTGTCATCCCATTTGGACAGCATGTCCAATCCATACTGCCTCTGCAAGAGCTGTATCCCACTTGGTGATCTAATCACCTCAATGCCCAAGAAATAACGCAGCTCTCCCAAATCCTTCATCTCAAACTTCTGCTTCAATAGCACTTTCACATGAAGGATATCTTCATCACTGTCACCTGTCATAATCAAATCATCAACATAAATGACAAGTAGCATAATACCTTTCTCTGTTTTTCTCACATAAAGTGAGAAATCTGCCTTGGAAATCTGAAAGCCAATAGTGACAAGATACTGTCCTATCTTGTCAGACCATGCTCTAGGTGCTTGCTTCAAGCCATACAAGGCTTTCTTCAACCTGCAAACAAACTCAGGATGAACAGCATGCACATAACCTGGTGGCTGCTCCATATAGACATCTTCTTGCAAATCACCATGCAAGAAGGCATTCTTTACATCCATCTGATGTAAAGACCATCCCTTTGATGCAGCCATAGCAATGACTGCTCTTACGGTTGCCATCCTTGCAACCGGACTGAATGTTTCTTCATAGTCAATGCCATATGTTTGTGCATACCCCTTGACTACTAATATTGCCTTGTATCTATTCACAGAACCATCTGCATTGTGCTTCACCTTATAAACCCACTTACAACCAATTACATTTTTACCTTTAGGCAAAGGTACCAACTCCCATGTAGCATTTGCTTCCAAGGCATCCATTTCTTCATCCATGGCTTTCTCCAATTTTTCTTTTCCCGTGGCTTCCTCAAAAGATGTGGGTTTTGGTTTCTGTATCACTTTGACCATATATGCATAGTGAATGGCTGTAAATCCATCATATTTCAGCCTATCCACAGGATACCTAGCTCTCGTAGACCTGCGCAAAGTAGGTTCACTCCCAGGTGCTCTCAAAACATCCCTGGTCTTCCTTACTCCAGGTGTAACAATAGAAGGAATACCCAACTCATCATCAATGCTCTGTTCTGAGCCACTGGATTCACCATCCACATAAGAGTGACCTGCATTCACATCAAACATGGGCTGATCAACCTTCTCTTTTCCTTTTCGTGATACCTGCATACCACTATCTACAGTGCTTTGAGAAGATTCTCCTGATCTCAATCTGCCTGTCCACGGCGAAGAATGTGAACCACTGCTAGAGGACGCTCCAGATCCACTAATATTTTGTGACTGCTGCTGTGAATTCTGTGCAGCATTACCATTTTGTGCATCTACATCATCAATCACATTTACTGGTTTATACCAGCTACTCATCTCATCAAAAACAACATCTCTGCTCACTGTAAACTTACGAGTAGAAGGGTTATAGCATCTATATCCTTTTTGCTGCAGAGAGTAACCAATAAAGATGCACTTCTCAGCTTTTGGATCCAACTTGGATCTCAACACATCTGGCACATGTACATAGGCAATGCAACCAAAAATTTTCAAATGAGAAATATCTGGTTTCCTACCAGTATACCTCTCCTCTGGAGTCATTCCATGTATTGCTGCAGTGGGAGTCCTGTTCATTATGTAGACTGCTGTAGCAACTGCTTCAGCCCAATAAAAATCTGGCAAGTCTTTTTCATTGAGCATGGCATGAGATACCTCTCCAATATGCCTGTTTTTTCTTTCTGCAATTCCATTTTGTTGTGGGGTATGACTGCATGAATATTGCTGATTTATGCCATGCTCCTGCAGGAACCTTGCAAACTCATTTGAGAGGTACTCTCCCCCTCCATCTGACCTTAGGCATTTTATCTGCAAGCCTGTTTCTTTTTCAACCATAGCTATAAGAGTTTTGTTCTTTTTCATAAAATACACCCAAACTTTTCTGCTATAGTCATCAATAGAACTGACAAAATAATGACAGCCTCCAAGAGATGCAGCTTTAGTTGTCCACACATCAGAGTGGATTAATTCCAATGGCTTCTTACTCTCTTGAACATGTCTAGGAAATGGTTTCCTTGCCTGTTTTCCAAACTGACAAGCTTCACATACCTTATGCGTTTCTACAACCTTGAATTTTGGCAATCCTGCAACAATATTTTGGGCGTGCATTGATTTAAGTCGCTGTACATTAACATGACCAATGCGTTTATGCCAGATATCAATATTTGCAACTACACCGGTCCCATGTGCAAACATTGCTGCACTCAATTTAGACATGTCTGCATCCAACGTAAACATTCTGCCCTTCTTCTTTCCTTTTGCTATCAGGCGACCTTTATTTTTCATATCCTCAACAAAGCATCCATGAGGATTAAATCTGACCTGCAAGCCCTGCTCAACCATTTGACCGACAAAAACCAGATTCTTGGTGATATTCGGGACATGAAATACATCGGTCATGTATTTCTTTTTCCCATCCTGCATAGACAAGGGAATTTTTCCAATCTGCACAATAGGATGTGCAATATCATCACCAGTCTCCACAAATCCTGGTTTTTCCATTTTTCTTGCATCCTCCATCCATTCTGCATGACCTGTCATGTGGTTTGATGCACCTGAGTCAACATACCATACATCATTGCTTTCTTCTGCACTTGTCACAGAATTGTTCATGTACTGCACCATGAACAAATGCTCATTTCTGTCATCACCCTGTCTGCTAGAAGATGCATAATTCCCTTGTTGCAGTTTTCCATTCATGATGTCATTCTGCTTTTTATAGCAGTCTTTAGCCATATGACCCATTTTACCACAGTAGTAGCATTCAACATTACTGTTTGCATTTTGACCTCTTTGCCATCCACCACGACCTCTTTGGCTCCCCCTGCCTCTAGAGTTACTACATCCTCCTCCATAGGACTGGTTTTCTTGAGTTTGCTGCATATTCTGATTTCTGCCATGGCCTCCAAATCAGCCTCCTCTACCTCTGCCTCTACATCTTCCAGTATTTGAGTAGAAGACAGCTTCTTTTGAAGTTCCTCCTGAAGAAGATGCACCACCATTTCTTTGCTCCTCAGAAATTAGAAGAGCAATCAGCTCCTCAAAATCAGAAAATCTTTCAAGAACTGAAATGGATGTCCGAAACTGTGCATAATCCTTTCCTAGACCATTCAAGGTCACAGAAACTAAATCATCATCTTCCACTGGTGACCCAATGGAAGCAAGTGCATCTGCAATCTTCTTCACCTTCATGTGGTAGTCGTTGATGCTCATATTTTCTCTTTACACATTGTGCAACTCTTGCTTGAGCTGCATTTTCCTGGCTTGCGTATTTGTGCTATACATTTTTGACAAAGTATCCCATGCCTCCTTTGGCGTACTTGCATCCTGAATATGCACAATCATAGAGTCTGAAATGCTGATAGACAGCCAATACATAACTTTCCTGGCTCTCTCATGCCATGCTTTAAATGCCTGCATTTGTTGTTGATTGGGAACATCAGGAAGAACTGGTTCTTCTTCATTTCCTGCAACAAATTCCCAATATCCTTTTCCCATAAGGAAATTCGTCATTCTAAACTTCCATGCTTGGAAGTTGTTCTTGTCAAGCTTTTCAGTGACAATCTGTGAAAGAGAATCAGATGCCATTACAGAAGACTGCAAAAAATTCTGTCACTGCAAAAACCACAGCTTCACCCTCACAAGGGAAAATCTGCAAAACTGGCGAAAGTGGTATTTGACCACATAGTCACTTCCTAGTGACGATTTTGCATAAACAGGAACCAAGGATGATTCTGAAACTCCCAATGTCTCTGCGCACAAGCATACGATGCAATTTCTATAGTAACTTTTCACCGACCTGTAGAACAGTGGCTGAACAGCATAAAACTGAGCCTTTTCCTGAGTGCGTGCAGAAAACTTCCGCCTCCAAAACAGGCCCCGAAATGGCCTCAAATCAAAAAAATAGGGTCGCCTTGAGCTGAAGCCCTTTCCCGCAGCATATACTGCCCTCTTGCTTCACCGCGAAGGGCGTCTCAACCTGAGACAATGCACTCCTGCAATTTTCGGCTGTGCTACCTGCAAAGATCAGCTCCCAAAACAGAAAATGAAAGCAACACTGCTCCTCTTACCAGACCACCGTGAGCTTGGCTTGCTTTCTTGAGCTCCTTACCACGAACAAGGCTCTGATACCATGTCAAGATTGTGGGAGAGAAGGAAGGAGTCTCGCGTTAAACTTTCTTGCTTGCACAATGGGGGAAGACACACAAGGGTGGAGGCTGAAAACAGTTTTCCTCTTCTTAGTTGTGTAAGCCAAAAGAACTCAAGTACAAAGAAATAGAAGAACCCTCTATATGGGTCTCAAAACCAAACTCAACTAACTAATGTGGCATACTAATTGAGCCATGAACTAGAGTAGATAAGGATAGCTATCATGTAGCTATTATTCATGGGCGGTGTACCAACCGCGTCTGCAACTGACAAGTCGGTGACATAAATACACAACGGTCACCCTGGCGTATCACGAGTGGAGCTCGATATCTCAACAATATCAACCCAACAAAGGACTTGTTGCTTCTAAGTTGTTGCGGCAGTTTGAAGAGTGATACAACTAGCTAGATGCACTAAAGCAAAGAGCTCTAAACTCAAAGAAGGTGGAGTTATTCTTGCAAGCGGATGATCTTGCACTTCAAGATGATTTGGGAGAGCTTCTTTTGAAGACCATACATAGACTATGGGATTGATTGGCAGGATGCCGTCAATGCGGTTTCTACACTTACAAAGAGGTGAAGATGGAAGGCTCGCTTGCAGAACGGAATGTAGTCACCATCAGCAATGTCTTCTCCGACTACCAAAGATATGATGGAGGAACATTTAAAGAACTTAAAAGACCTACAAATCAAGATGACTAGAAGGGAGCAATAGCCAGCCCTAGTTTTAGTCCCAATTTCATCTACCCCTGCAAATTTTTCCATGATGGCAAAATCTCAGGGAGTCAAAGCGCTTGTTGAGGAGAAGCAAAAAATAGATGATCCAGTTTCCCAACCTTCTTATTTAGAACTAGAGCAAAGCATGGCTGAGGTTCATAAGGCGAAAGTATAAGAAGATAAAAAAGCCTCGAAGACAAAGGATCTAAAGCCAAAAAAAGCAACCTAAACTCAAGCTGCTTTCTGACATTAAGACGACTAGAGACTCGAAGAAGAGTGAGGAGATTGATTCTAATGAGGAGGTTACTGATGGTCTTTATGACGGGCTATTATGCTTGGATACTATTATGGAGGAACTTTCAACATTGCTAAAAACTGAAAATCAAAAGCTGTCATATGTCTTGCAGGTCAATTATCTAATGATGAATTGCGAGATTGCTGATTTTATGCAACAAGAAAATTTGGGTGCTGAGAATTCTCAGCAAAAAGTATTCTTTATTGAAATATTTCAACAAAAAGAGTTGGGTGTTGTTTATACACATCAAATTTTGTGTTTACCAAGGTATTTATATCAAAAGCTGAAATTTGCAAGTTGTAGCAAAGAAGTCAGAGTACATCGACAATATAAGAGACAATTGATAATAAGGTTAAATTACCTTTGAACAGTGTTGATGATTTGCCAAAGTTTACACCATTTATGGAGATGGATATGGATAAGATTGGAGTCATGGGATGGTCTGATGATCAACCGGCCAAAGATGATCTGGATGCAGTGATGATCTACGACAAGCCACTAGATGCAGAGATAATCTATCAAAACTTATCTACTTTGATTTGTCCATATGATCCGGGAGGATGTTGTGATACCTTATGCCAACTTACCTATTTGTCATATTACCCAGATGATTACCCATATGATCTTGGTGGGAACAATATTGTAAGTGGTAAATAAGTTGGCACATGCTAGAGGATGTGCATGTTTGGAGGGGGTGGATGTCATGGTGTTATACGTCCACACATGGAAATACTGTAGAATCTCTAGAGAATTTATAGGAAGCAAGAATGGTTTACTAGAATAGTCTAAAATCTCTAGTATCATGTTTAGATGACTTAATTCCCACTTTAGATGGATCTAAACATAAACTGTGACTTATTTTGAAGGGAATAAGTCATCCAAGACAAAAGAAGAAGAAAAATGATGCAATATACAAAAATCATAATTTTTATCTATTTTTTAATGGATTTTCACTATTCTGCCCACTATGGCTTGTTGACCAGATGTATTCGATTTTTTGGAGTACCTGGATGTCCAGGGTTCTTCTAGTCTCGAGGAGATTATTTTAAACTGCTCTTGTGTGGGTGTGTAGGATAAAAAATCATTAATATTTTGTGCGGAAATATTACATTCTCCCCCCCTCAGAGGAATTGAGATATCCTTATCTCGAGAGGAACTGGGGGTATTGTTGGTTGAGAGTACTTTCATCCATCCAAGTGGCATCCTCCTCGGGATAGTCTTTCCACTGGACAAGGTATTCTCTCAAGGTTCTAGATCTCAAATGCCTCTCCCTAACATCTAAGATACTGTCAGGCCATAGCTCAAGGTCTCCTTGGCTAGGCATTACAATTTGTTGATCATCAAGCACGTGTCTAGGGTTAGGTACATACTTTTTCAATAGACTGATATGGAATACATTAAGAACTTTTAGGTTCTCAGGGAGTTGAAGTCTGTAAACATTAGGCCCTAGGCACTTGAGAATCTTGTAGGGTCCACAATACCTTGGACTTATCTTTTTGCATTAACCCAAGGATAGGGAAATCTTCTTTGGACGCATGTGAATGAAGACCATATCTCCTTCAACGAAGGATCTATCTTGACGCTTCAAATCTACGTAAGCCTTTTGTCTGTCCTTGGCGGCTTGGATGTCCTATCTTATTGATTTGATTTGGTCATCCATGTCTTCCAGCATCTGCTTTGAGGCTTCAACCCTCAAGGTTGGATCCAAAAAGTCTAAAGGACTACAACAGTTGTGCCCATACAATGCTTGAAAAGGGGTCATCTGAATGCTTTGTTGGTAAGAAGCATTGTAGGCAAACTCAACTAGTGGCAAATATTGAATCCACTTTTTGGGCTCGCCGCAACAATGTGCCCTTAGCATATCCTCAATAATTTGATTGACTTGCTCTGTTTGACTATCGGTTTGGGGATGGTAAGCTGTACTGAAACAGAGTTGAGTCCCAATGGCCTCGAAGATAGCCCTCCAAAAGTGTGATGTGAAGAGAGTCACGATGATTCTTCTAGGCAACCCATGCAATTTGAATATTTCCTTGATGAATAACCTTGCAATGTCTGAGGCTTTATAGTTTGTCTTAATAGGAATAAGATGTGCAACCTTGGTGAGCATATCAATCACAACCATAATGGAGTTGTATCCTCCCTGAACTTGGGGCAGGCCAACAACAAAATCCATACTAATGAATTCCCTTTTCATTTGGGGAATGTCAAGTGGTTGTGATTTCCCTGGCATTTTGACATGTTTGGCCTTAATGCATTGACAAGACAAAGACTCAGTGACATATTTGAGAATGTCACCTTTGAGCCTCTCCCAGTAATAGCTCCGTCCTGACTGCATTGAGGGTCTTGTCATAGCCAGGATCTCCTGAGAAAGGGGAGTCATGGGCTTCTCAAAGTATCTTCTACTTGAGTGACTGGCTTGCCGGTATACATAATCTCATTCTATAGTAGACAAGTCCACTATTAATAGAGAATTCTAGATACTTTGCATGTAGCTTCGGGTCTTGATCCTTGATGGGGATCTCCCTTAGCAATATCTGATGGGTTGGATCATGGCATGCCACTTCTCTAGCTAGCTCAAGAATTGGATTGTTTGGCATGGATACCTTTGTGGCTAGAGATCTAGCTGTTGATGGATCTTGCAAAATCAGAGAATTCAGAAATGCCTTGCGATTGAGTGCATCAGCAACTACATTCTCCTTTCTAGGCCGGTATTTGATTTCAAAATCATACTCCTCTAGCACTTCAATCCATCGGTGTTGCCTCATGTTGAGCTCATTTAGGGTAAAAATCCATTTGAGACTTTTATGATCCATCATTAGGGTAAACTTGTTTCCCAGCAAGTAGTGTGTCTCCAAAGCTTGAGAGCATGGATGACAGCTAACAGCTCCAGATCATAGGTAGCATAGTTCCTTTGATGGTTCTTCAATTTCCTTGAAGAGTATGCTATAGGATGACCTTCTTGCATAAGTACACATCCTAAGGCAAGTGTGCTAGCATCAGTTATCACTTCAAACTCCTTACTAAGGTTTGGAAGTTTCAGGATAGGTGCTGATACCAAGCTTTGCTTTAGTTTATCAAAGCTAGATTGTTCAGTAGTTTACCATACAGTTGATGTTTGCTTCTTCAGTAGATCCGTCAGAGGCACTGCAATCAAGGCATAGTTTTTGATAAAGACCCTGTACCATCCTGTCAATCCAAGAAAACTACGTAATTCTTTGACAGTTGTTGGTGTTGGCCACTCCAGAACATCTCTGGATCTAGAGGGATGAAAGAACAGTTGCTCACCCCATGACTTACATCACTCAAGGTAATATTGATGGAAACACCCTAGATCTCACACCTAGTTTAGGAATTGACAAGGGGATGGTGTAGAGGGAGTATGTCCGGGTGCACAATTGATGGTGCATCAGTGCATCCCCCATCTGACATAGGTGCAAGTAGGCAGGCAGGGAGCCTTGCAGTACAGTGTTCGGAACATAGTGACATGTCCTGTGATGATGGAAGAGACCCATCCCGTGGGTGTAGAGGGAAACATAAATGTACCTGACTCCAATGGTCGCAGCGTCTCTCAATCCTCACCTCTCAATACTTGATTGAAGAAACGCCAGCCACACTCAGTCCACCCTCTGTCTCAGCTCTGTTGATAGAGCCAGGAGGGCAACCCATTCCTGAAACCCATTGATGTAATCTTCACTATCACTTGTGCAAACGTTGTATGCCTTGTGCGCTTTTGATGGTGCAATAGTGCATCCCACCCTATGCCGGCATACAGTGCAAGAAGGAAGGCCAGGGAGCCTTATGGTGCAGTGCACATGAACAGATTGTGCGTTGTGCATTGAGAGGCCCACCCCGTGCTATGTGCAACACTCCATTCACACATCTCACCTCTCATTTGATTTAAAAGAAAAAATTGGTCACTTACCCCACCCTCTGTCTCACACTTACAGATAGATATAGAGGGCAGCCCATACTCACGTCCCTATCCTATTAGAATAAAAGCTCACATCACTCAAGGGGTTGGTGATGAAGATTGTGTCGACTGTTGTTATCATGAGGATCTTGAAGATGAGGCGTACCTAGGGAGGCATTCAACAAGTCACGTACTTCAATGATTTGAAAGAAAGGTCATCTGTTAAGAAGGGCAGACGGACTGATATTGCAGAGACAATGTACCAAGGGAGGTGGCTTCAAATTACTTGCTAAAAAGGTACTACTGGTGAGTCAGCTATCATGAATTGCGGAGCATTACCATCTTTTCCACAGTCAGCTTCCTGCCCAAGGGTGTTTCCACATTTTCTTGGAACAAGGCCTGTTATGACAGGAAGTTTCTTCCATTTCTCCCATAACAGTTTTGTTTTTTTGTTTTTTTTATTTAAAAGAAAGAGAATGGTAGAAATACCATGTATCAGGACCAACCTCGCCACCGTTGTTGGATCAAATGAGAAGAGAACAAGGTAGGGTTGAGAGGTATCTGTGAGGGGCTAGCAGAACGAGACCGTCTCATGAGGAAGATCATAAGGGCTATCAAAAGCATGAAAAGAAGGACAGTGTGATGCCCAAAAGGGGGAGGGTAGGTCGACTGTGATTGTCAAGATTCCCAGGGAGCAAAGTACTTCTTCAGACGATAGCCATTGATCATGAAAGGATCATCAAAGGCATCAACGATCTACACCTAAACAGAGCCGTTTTAGGATTGACAACAAGTACCTTGTATGGGCCCATCCACCATTGTTGACGCTTGCCAGGAAACTTGCCAAATCTCAAATCATAGGCTAGGACAAGATCACCTTCTTTGAACTCCTTGTGCTTGATAAAACTGTCATGATAGGCCTTGCGTCACGCTTGAGTGGTTTCCATACACAATAGGGCCATCCGCCATATCTCATCCAAACATTCCAAGTGCAAGAGGCAGCGTTGCAGTGACTCATCATTTCCCAAGCATTCTTTAACTACCACTCTCAAAGAGGGCAATTCCAGTTCAATAGGGAAGATGGCTTCTATACCATACACTAACTGGAAAGGAGTCTGTCCTGTTCTTTAACTGGAAAGGAGTCTGTCCTGTAGCTACCTTAGGGAAGATGGCTTCTATGCCTAGAGGGCCTCTATAAGTCGATCATGTTAGATATGATCAATGCCCCACCCTCATTAGGTGCTACCAATGATCCATGGTGCTCAAAGTTGTAAGGCCCCCATTATGAGGAGAAGCCAAATGTGAGCCCGGACATTGGTTGAGTCCTGACTTGTATATCAGATGAGATCTATGTGACCGGATGGCAAAAAGGTGACTGTTGTGGGTCTAATCTTTGGGTTAGACGGAGTGGTTAAGCTGGTAGCAACTCAAGGCTCATTGCATCGAGTTGCGGTGTAAGGGAGTTAAAAGGGGCCCCTATTGTGGGGTCCGGGGGCTGCGGAAGCGGCCCCCCTGGCGAGGGTCCGGGGGCAGTGCCCCCAGCCCGATGGTAAAGGGAATATTCCCTGGCCGACTAGTGGAGGCTCATATTGTAGGTCGCCGACCTAACAACCTTCGCGGGCTATAAAAGCTAAACCCCTTCGCAGCAATCTTACACTCATCTTTCACCTAGTCAGAGTTGTTATTCCAGCTAGCCTTAAGCTCTTCACCTATCTTCTGTCTAGATCGCCATCTAAGCTTCACACAGTGGAAGCGCACGGGTGGACAGAGCCATCTTTGTATCAGTTGTTTGGAGTTAAAGAATTTACTGATTCTCCTCTTATCTGTTGTGTACTCTCTATCTCTTTCTCAGATTCTGTTCGCTGCGCTGTGTAATATTTTACATGGTATCAGAGCCCAGGGGGCTCTAGAGATCGGAGAGCGTGCAAAAGGCAAAGGCTTCAACAGCAAAGAGAAACTATGTCAACTCCGAGAAGCGGTTTTGGCACATTAAGAAGCGGTGCAGGAGGTGGTGCTGCTGTACCGGCTATTCAAACACTGAGGATTCATCCACCAACCTTCAGCGAAGGCAAGTTAGATGGTAAAAACTACACCTTGTGGAAGTTCAAAATTACAACTATCCTTGATTCTTATGAGCTTCTGGAGACTGTGCTGGGGACTGACTTAGTTACAAGCTGTTCTGACAGTGTTTTGACTCTGATTCAGCATACAACCAAAGCGTCAGATGCTTGGAATGTACTAAGGAGTCAGTATGAAACACGAAACCAAACAAGGATTCAAAACTTGGAGAATCAACTAGCAGCGGAGAAGTTTGCTGAAGGAGAGACGGTTGAAGCATTCATCACTCGGATTAAGAATCTGCGCGACCAGATGGCTGGCACTGGGATACAAAAGACTAGTGAAGAGCTAGCTCGGAGGTGTTTTCGGATTTGTCCACAAAAGTTTGATGGACTAGTAACTGCCCTTAATACTCAGGTGAGACCTCAAGCTTTGACTTTTGAGGAGTTTTGTGCATTATTAATGGAGGAGGAGTTGAGGCTGAAAGCCCGAGAAGGAAGCAACAATGGAGATGCTGCATTCTCTGCCAATACAAAAGGCAAAGGTGTTTCCTCCACCAAAAATGATGGTGACAAAAAGAAGAAGGGTGGCAAGAAGAAGTTTCAAGGAGAGTGCTTCTACTGTAAGAAGAAAGGACATGCAATTGCAGATTGTTGTGTCAAGAAGGCAGATAAAAAGAATGGTACCCTTAAAAGTAAAGGGAAAGAGATAGCCAATACGGCTGAAGCAGAGTTGGAATTATTCATGGCGACCATTGAGGAAGTGTGCTCCTCAGCGCAAGAAGAATCTACCACTGACTCATGGGTGTTGGATAGTGGGGCCTCCCGTCACATGACCAACAAGAAAGGTCTATATAGTTCTATGCAGCCTCTACAAGAATCCATCACTGTGATGGTTGGAAATGATGCTAAATGCCCTGCTGCGGGCACAGGTACTATTTCTTTTGTTGTTGCAAATGGTGAAGTCAAAAAGCTTTCAAATGTGTTGTATGTTCCCGAAATCAGGAGAAATCTCTTATCAGTTGCTGCCATAACTGATCTTGGTCATGAAGTGAGGTTCAAGAAGACATGTGCAAAAATTATTGATAGTGCTGGCACAACTGTTGGCAAAGGAGAAAGAAGGAACAACCTGTATGAGCTAAGTGCTCTTACAGCCACCACTGGAGTGGGCACAAGTAAGCTTTGGCATGAAAGGTTTGGACACATCGGATTTGCAATATTGAAGGAGATGCAAAAGCAAGGTATGGTTGCTCACCTACCTACAATAACTGAATTGAAGGAACCATGTGAAGCTTGTATGATGGGCAAGCAACAGAGAAAGGCATTTCCACAAGAAAGCAAGAATAGAGCACAGGCTCCTCTAGAGTTGGTGCATGCTGACTTGTGTGGTAAGATGCCTACACAGGCCTTGGGGGGATCTTCTTATTTTATGTTGATTGTCGACGACTACAGTAGGAAGATATGGGTGTACTTCCTTCGTGATAAGGCTCAAGCTTTTGGTAAGTTTAAAGAATGGCTAATACTTGTTGAGAATGAAACATGGAAAAGTGTGAAGAAATTTAGAACAGATAGTGGTGGTGAGTTCAACTCAAAGGAGTTTGAAGGCTTTTGCAAGAGCAAAGGGATCAAGTGTCAATTGATGATGCCTCACACACCTCAGCAGAACGGTGTTGTGGAACATAGGAATCGCACCATTGTGGAGATGGCAAGATGCATGCTAAAGGGCAAGGGATTGCCTAACCATTTTTGGGCTGAAGCTGTTAATATTGTAGTCTACATTCTAAATCGGAGCTATACAAAGGCTCTCAAGGGAAAAACACCTCATGAGGCTTACACTGGTAAGAAACCATCTGTCTCACATTTCAAAATTTTTGGATGTGAATGTTATGCACATGTTCCAGATGAGAAGAGAAACAAGCTACAACCAAAAAGCAGAAAATGTATCTTCTTGGGTTATAGTGATGAGCAGAAGGCTTACAAATTATATGACCAAGAGGCAAAGAAGATCATCGCCAGCCGTGATGTGGTGTTCAAGGAGGAGCCACATATAGTGGAGGAGGAGAAGGCAAGTTCTTCCACTTTATCATCAAGCGAAGAAGTAGTGCACTATGAACCTGTCCCGAGAGCTATCCCTATCCTTAAGGAGGAGGAAGCATCATCTTCAGATGATGAGGAAAAAGTTCACCAACCTGACATCACCCCACCGGAAAAGCCATTGCCGCGCTAGGTGAAGCAGCTCTATGACCACAATAATCCTATGCCTACATCTGTTGAGGAGAAGGCAGACGGACCAAGGAGGTCTCAGAGAATAGAGGAGCAAAGGAGGGCTTCTGCTCACATAGTCAATATGGCCTTGATGGTTGAGATTATGAGAGAAGTAAAGGAGCCAACTGACTTAGAAGAAGCACTTGCAGATCCATCATGGAAGGCTGCTATGCAGGCGGAGTATGACAACATAATGAAGAATGACACTTGGGAGCTAGTGGATCGACCAGCAAAGCGGAAGGTTATTGGCACCAAGTGGATCTGGAAGGTAAAGTACAAGGCTGATGGTACCTTAGAAAAGTACAAAGCTAGACTGGTTGCCCAAGGATTTTCACAAGTTGAAGGGTTTGATTTTCAAGAGTCATTTGCCCCAACTGCCAGAATGACCACTATTCGCACGGTACTTGCAGTGGCTGCCCACAAGAAGTGGCTAGTGTACCAAATGGATGTTAAGTCAGCGTTCTTAAATGGTGACCTCAAGGAGGAGATATACGTGGCTCAACCACCAGGGTTTGAGGCCCCCCATTCTGAGAACAAAGTGTGTAAACTGAAGAAGGCATTGTATGGGCTGAAACAAGCCCCCAGAGCATGGTACCAGTGGATAGATAGGTTCTTTTTAAACCTAAACTTCAAAAGATGTGCCTCAGATGCTGACTTGTATGTTTATAGGGATGGTAAAAAGTCTGTAGTGATTTTCCTATATGTGGACGACCTTCTTATTACAGGTGACTATGAAGATATGATCAACCAAACTCGAAAGGCTTTGAGTTCTGAGTTTGAAATGACAAACTTGGGCTTGCTACACTATTGTTTGGGGATTGAAGTCTGGCAAGAGCTAGGAAAGATCTTCATCTCTCAGAAGAAGTATGCATGGGAGATCTTGAAGGCATTTGGCATGACCGAGTGCAAGGAGATAGCTACACCTATGGAGGTGAATGCAAAGTTATCCGTCGAGGATACATCAGCACTAGCAAACATTGGGAGGTATAGGAGGTTGGTCGACAGTCTGATCTACTTGTGTAACACCAGACCAGATATCAGTTTTGCTGTTGGTGTTTTGAGCAGGTTCTCAAACAAACCTCATGAGAGTCATTGGAAGGCTGGGATGCGGGTGCTCAGATACTTGAAGAAAACTCTTGACTATGATATCACATACAGTTTCGAAACCTCTCTTGTGGGGAACTGTGACTCAGATTGGGCAGGAGACATTGATTCCAGGAAGTCAGTTTCTGGTTATTATTTCTCTTTGGGTTCAGGAATTTTCTCTTGGATTTGTAAGAAGCAACCAACAGTGGCATTCTCTTCTATCGAAGTAGAGTACAAGGCAGCTTGTTTTGCTGCATGTGAGGCCGTATGGCTGAGAAGGATTCTATGGCATATGGGAGTGCAGGATGAAGAACCAACTGTGCTGAGATGTGACAATTAGAGTTGCATCGCCATTGCCAAAAATCCAGTTTTTCATGCATGCACCAAACACATAGAGATCCAGTATCACTATGTGCGTGATTCGATGGAGGATGGGATAGTGGAATTGGTCTACTGTCCAACAGAGGAGAATGGAGCAGGTATCTTCACCAAAGCACTTACGAAGGATCTGCTTCAAGTTCATCTTCAGAGACTCGGCATTGGGACGAGGAGATAGTTCACCTATGGGTGGACATTAGGGGGGGTGTTAGATATGATCAATGCCCACCCTCATTAGGTGCTACCAATGATCCATGGTGCTCAAAGTTGTAAGGCCCCCATTATGAGGAGAAGCCAAATGTGAGCCCGGACATTGGTTGAGTCCTGACTTGTATATCAGATGAGGTCTATGTGATCGGATGGCAAAAAGGTGACTGTTTTGGGTTTAATCTTTGGGTTAGACAGAGTGGTTAAGCTGGTAGCAACTCGAGGCGCATTGCATCGAGTTGCGGTGTAAGGGAGTTAAAAGGGGCCCCCGGCCCGATGGTAAAGGGAATATTCCCTAGAATATTCCTTGGCCGACTAGTGGAGGCCCATATGGTAGGTCGCGACCTAACAACCTTTGCGGGCTATAAAAGCTAAACCCCTTTGCAGCCATCTTACACTCATCTTTCACCTAGTCAGAGTTGTTATTCCAGCTAGCCTTAAGCTCTTTACCTATCTTCTGTCTAGATCGCCATCTAAGCTTCACATAGTGGAAGTGCACGGGTGGACAGAGCCATCTTTGTATCAATTGTTTGGAGTTAAAGAATTTACTGATTCTCCTCTTATCTGTTGTGTACTCTCTATCTCTTTCTCAGATTCTGTTCGCTGCGCCGTGTAATATTTTACAGATCATCCCAGTCGTGACGATATGCGGCAATTGTTCTTATCAGGATCGAGCAGAGGATGTGATTGATGAGTTCAACTTGGCCGTTGGATCTGGGATAGTAAGGAGTGGACTTGCAATGGTGGATCTTATACAGCTTTGTCAGCTCCTCCATGATTTTGTTAAGGAAATGAGTACCTCTATCACTTACCAGCTCGAGGGGACTAACAAAACGGGTGATAATATTCTTGTACATGAACAGGGCTATGATGTTACCATCATCCCACTTCAGATCTTTAGCTTCACACCACTTTGTGACATAATCCATACATACTAAGATGTATCTGTTCTTGAACGGCTTTAGGGGAAGAATGGATTGCAGTGGCATGGCACTTGTTTTGGTGGGTTTTCCCATTTGTTGACAAGCATCACATCTTTTACAGTAGTCATATGCATCCTTGTGGAGGGTCGGCCACCAGTAATCTACTAATAGAGTCTTCCTGGCTATCGCTTCTCCTACAAAGTGTCCATCACATGGTTCATCATGGCATGCTTTCAATACTATGCCGATTTAATCCCCTGCAACACATATTCGCATCACTTCATCTTTGCCTCTTTTGTACAGTGCACCTCCTAACAAAGTGTAGGGGCTGATTCTAACAGAAGCTTCTTCTTCTCACTGCTTGAAATGCCAAGAGGATATTTTTGAGTTTCCAGGAGGTTGGCTATGTCTACATACTAGGGAGTAACTGTTTCAACTAGAAACAAGGAAGCATCAGGAAGGTCTGGATCATCCTGTTCCTCTTCTACAATTTGAGGGATCCGTGATAGATGATCGGCTACGTAATGGGAATGGCTAGGATTAGTGACCACTTCAAAGTCGAACTCTTGGAATAGGAGCAACCATTTCATCAGTCATTCTTTAACATCTGCTTTGTTCATCAGGAAGGATAGGGCTTCATGATCCACATAGAACTCGAAATGTGTTGACAGTAGGTAGTGTCTAAACTTCTCTAGTGCATACACCATTGCCAAGCACTCAAGCTCTAGCATTGTGTAGTTCCGTTCCCTATCAGTGACCTTTCGGCTTGCATAATATATTGGTTGATCTAATTTAGAGGGGCCCTTTTGACATAGGACAACACCTAGCCCTTCAACTGATGCATCGTGTGCACATGGAACTCCTTTGTCCAGTCAGGAGGTTGTAAGATAGGTGCTTGGATAAGGCGTTGTTTTAAGGTATTAAAGGCTTCTTCACAGTCATCATCCAAAGGAAATCTGCATCTTTCCTTAGGAGCTTGTGCAGAGGGGCCGGCTTGGTTGCAAAATCTGTAATAAATCTTCTGTAGTAGCCCACACGGCCAAGAAATCCTCTCAATTTCTTGAGGTTTGTTGGTGCTGTCAAGGCAGAAATCTTCTCAATCTTCATCGGGTCTATTGAAATCCCTTATGCAGAGACAATATGGCCCAAAAGAACTCCTGATGAGACGCCAAAGACACATTTGTCAGGGTTGAGAGAAATCCCATACTCTCGGCATCTATCAAAACACTGCTCTAGGTGTCCCCACTGCTCTATCAAAACACTGCTCTAGGTGTCCCCAATGCTCACGGATCAAACTATAGATACAAAATTCATCAAGATACACCTCAATGAAATCATGCAAATGATTCTGGAAGGCAGCCATCATTACTTGTTGGAAGGTGGCAGGAGCATTACAGAGCCCAAATGACATCACTCTTTAAGCATAGGTTTCCCATTTTGTGGTGAAGGTTGTTTTGGATTGGTCCTCTTCTACGATTTGGACTTGGTTATCTCCGCTGAATCCATCCAAGAGGGAATACAACTCATGACATGCCAATGTGTCCAACAGTTGGTTTGTAAAAGGGATAGGGAAATTGTGGGAGCTTTCGCTCAACCACCAAGACCCGCGGACCGCTTATTGTTTCAAGTGTTCCAAGTGAGCTCTAATGGCTATCTCTCACCTAGCCGATGCGCCATCAATCCTATGAGTGTAGTGAGCTTACCTTGATGCTCGATCGAGTACCCTCCTCTCTCTTGCACTCCAGTAGCTCCATGATTCTTGATGCTAGCTCAAGCATCCTCAAGCCTCCTCCATCTCCAAGCTCCATCCTCCATAGCCGCGCCTGCAAGAGAAGAGAAGAGAAGAGAAGAGAAGAGAAGAAGAGAGGAGGAGATGGTGAAGAGCTTCACCCTCTTGATCCCTCACTCTCACACACACTCACTCCCTCACACTCTCACACTTCCTCTCTCAAGAGCACACACAAGCAAGGAGGACGGTCAAGGCACCTTTTTCTGCTTTTATCTTGCGCCTTTTTTTCTATTTCCATTTTTTTCCATTTTCTACTCCTCTGTGCTGCGGAAACACGGTAATATTACCCCCCTCCTAGCCAAGTGCTAGTCCCATGGCACTGCGGTGGGATGTAGTGGCTAGTTAGGTCGGCTGCTAGTAGGCGGAACAGGTAGGTGGGTGGTTGGGGAATGATAGGTGATGAAGGTTGGGGACGATGACCAGGAAAGATTCCGGCATGCTTTAGGCTCCATGAAAACACTCGGCAACTTTCACATTGTTGTGGCGCCCCTTATGTAGCCGGTCATCTTTTGAGTATTAGAAACGCTTAAAGCAATAAGCAATCCCTTAGGAGGATGGTATTGGAGGGATTTATTCTAGAGAAACCCCCTGAACATTGTTTGTCTTGAAAACCCATGGCTGTGATTGAAGATCCTTGTCTTTGAGTTGAAGGTCTTTAGGCTTGTGTTCTCCTCTTTCAGAGGTCAGCTGGTATGTCAGGCACTTGAGTTCCTCCTGCTGCTCCTCCATGCCTCATTTTCTTTCTTCATCCCTGGCATTTAGCTCCGCCACGAGTGCATCAATCTGAGCAGATTTCGCAGCAAGCTCCTGGTATTGCACTATTAGGAGCTTGTGCTCTCTTTGCATTTTTACTAACTCCTATGTCTCGTTTTCGAGCAGCTGCCTCCAGTGTTCCTCCCTCTCATCCTAGCCTTCAGTTCTTGTCTAAGATCTGCCATCTCCCGCTGCTGCAAGGCTATCATTCTTGTCTTATCCAGCTGGAAGGTGGCCACTGATTCCTTCTCGGCTGTCAACTCAGCCACAACTATCTTGTGTTCCTCCTTCACTTTCTCCAACTGGGAGATCACCTCGGCAACGTATTCGTCGTATTTAGCCGATGGCATCATCGTTCTGTGAATGGGCGAGGTTGAGGCTTCGACTTTTTGCTTTTTGGGCTCTTGCCTGGACTCTGCATCCGTGGCTGGCCTCTTCTGTCTTATGGCCGTAGTCTCTGTGCTCTGTCCCTGGCCCATTTCCTTGTTGATGAAATACTGCATCCATGCCACGAAGTTTGATACATCTGCACTAGTCGGGCTGCTGGGGGTGATGGTGGTGAGTTCTACGGAAGGCACCAGGAGGGTAGGGATCGGATGGAGTGGGGCCTTGCCCTTGCCTTCAGGGACTGGAGGTGGCACAAACTCTGGCCCCTGTGTGCTAGACCCTGGCCCCTCTTCTCTGCGCGGGCTCAGGTTCCTTAGTTCATCTACTCGGCACTGTTGTTCAATGGACCGGCGGGTGGCCTCCGCCAGGTCCTCTTCCTCCTTTCTTCATAGCTCCTCCTCTTCCTCATCCACTTTTCTCTTCCTTTCCTCCTCCGCTTTTTTCTGCTCTTCCTTCTTTTTCCCTTTTTGTTTTTTTTCCCTCCTTTTCTCCTCTTCTGCTTGTTTTGATGCCTCCTTTGCTTTCTGTAACTCCTCTTTTTCCCTCTCCTCCTCTTGTCTCTTTGTTCTCTCTCTCTCCTTTACTTCTTTTAGGGATTCCTTCTTCGTCGTTTCCAAGTCTTCCCTTTCCTTCTTCCTGCCTTCGTCATTCTTCTTCTTCCTCTGCGTCGCCTTCTTCTTCGTTGTCCTGATTGTCTTTTTACTAGTCTGTCCCTCCCCTTCTTCTTTAGTTTTCGTTCTGTCGGTGGGCCTATCTTTGTCCTGGCGAGGAGGCGACCTCTCCAGCGTTTCTCCTTCTCCCTCCTCCGCCTCCTGTGCTTCCTTTAATTAGAAGCCGGAGATTCTCCTCCTGTTGGTGCACTTCCTAGGGCTAGCGCTTTGGCCACTTGATCAATCGTTTTCCGCACGTACCCATTCCAATCTACTTCGTCTAGGGTGTGGGTTGCTACATTCTCCAACACTGGCATGCTAATGTGATGCATTAAGGAATTGTAACGCTGGCTGGAGAAGAGCACATGCACCAACTTGGCCTATAACCTGTCTTCTGTGTCAGGGATGTCCTGGATGCTTATGCAATCATTCGTGAGCACCTCTTCCTTCTTCATTTTCAGCAAGGCATAAACATCCCTTTTTTGTCTCCTTTCTCCTTTCTGTCCTTGGTACCAATCCCAAAGCCTTCTCCACCAAGGCTGGATCCAACCGGACTTGTACCTTGCTGCTTTACACCCTCTCCTCAGCCCACTGTTACAATGCCACCTTCTTGGTCCGGGTTGTATGTTCTGAGGAATACTACGCACTTTAGGTGATCCGACTCCTGTGAGAATTTTTCAATATACTTTGTGAGGTTGCATTGTTCCACTACCCTCCTGGCTGCTTCCTCCTTGGCCACCACAACTTTGATGTTGTGGATGGTTCGAAACTTGAGCTTGTCGAAGGCGCGGTTCTCTAGATGGATGTGATACTGCTCCCGTTCCTCGTCTGTGAATGGGAGTCGATGGGCGCGGTCTTGCTGCGACATTTTATGCTCCTACCATAATTTGTAACTTTCATTAGCATTTTCCACATATCACTTTGCTGTTTACGTGAGAATAAAAACTCTTGAATGAATTTCTTAGGAAGCCATTTTTTATACTATATGCTTATGCTTTTCATTACCTTTACTTTACTGTACCCCCTTTTTATTCATTTCCTATCTGATTCCTTTCACCTTCACCACATACCCCCTCCCCTTCTGGCTTAGAAAAGAATACTTCCTAGGATTGGGGGTTAAAAGGTGAGGGGATTTGGGCTTGTTGGGGTAGGAGTTACGTGTGAAGAAACCATGTGTAGAAATTTGGATTGTATTCCGGTTGAGCGGCGCGGTCCAGATCAAAGGGTCGAATTCCTACGTGTGTGATGTATGTGAGGACATCTGTGAGGAAGTCACCAGAGTCAACCTGACTTGCGATGTGAAGCTCTTCCTCTGTTAAGAGGTGGTCAAGATGGGGATGCCCCATGATATGCTCATCCATGGGTCAGCCCTGAAGAGTGGTTAACACTCTATATGATGTAGGTGAGACGTAGGTGGGATCATACTCTGCCATTTTGATGGCTCGGCGTTGTTCGGAATTGGTCATTATGCGACATCCGTTAACCTCCCATTGCAACGTATGAGCGTACCAGTGCCTCAAGAAGGGTGATCCAGTATCAACAAGGTGGGATAACCTTGCGATCTCTTGGTTAGTGATAGTAGAAGTGGTCCATGGATCATATGACGTGATGAGGCGTTGCTTAATGGCTTGCTCTTGGGAGACCTCGCTATTGAGCAACTCGGCACATCAGAGCGAGAAGCCTGTGCAAAGGCGAATTCAAAAGTCTCCCAAGAGCAAGGCATATTGCGCACTTCTGTTGCAAAGGATTCTCCTAATAGACCCAAGTCCAAGCGGTCATAGTTGAGGGCTAGCGAGACAAAGGTGGCATTGAGCCATTTGATGCAGTCCACCACATCATCTCTGGTGTCCTCTGCAAGGTCAACGGCTAGCGCTAGAAATGACTTCCGTTCATAGGAGGGCGTAAGGCCGACGGGTGATTGAGGTTTGCTAGAACTAGAGGCTCTGACAGTACATAGTTGCGGTTGGGAGTCTCCTTGAGCCTGCAACCGGGCTGTTGGCAAGGTGGATGGGTTAGGGTCAGTTGCAGCAGCTGGGCTGCTGCAGTCAGCTTTACTGTGGAGAGTCAGGTTGACTTGGTTAGATGATGCCACCTGTGACGGTGGCCGTTGCTTGGGCCGATAGGTTTGTGCTACTCTCTTGGGCCAAAGCGTAGACGAGTCAGATGGTTGGGGCTCTGGAGAGCACTGTAGCCTATGGTCTTGAGGTGTTGGGGGACGTGGGTTGATCAGGCTTGAGGGTGGCGTAGGACTAGTGCCTTTGGCCGTAGGGGCCTTAGGGATCCACAGTGAGGCATTTCCCTCATAGTAGCCTTGCGCACACAAGAGGGTTTTAGGGACCCATATTTGCTTAATCACTCGGCGCTTCCGGTGATTGCATCTTAGCCTCGTAGGTTTAGAGTTGTGGGTCTTATGTGGACAGACGCATCTAGTCCTAGGCGGTTCTGGAGGCTATTTAGGCACCCATTGGAAGCGAGGCTATTGGGCCCTTACTTTGGTTGCTGCGGTCTGCGGTTTATGGGAATCGGGGAGCAGTAGACACGCACTACCCCCTCCTTAATCTTGCCTATGGATGTTTCTATCGGTGGCCCTGTGGACGGTGATGGTGTTACGCATCCCTTGCTGAAGGCTGTGACAATGCGCACGTTGCTGATTGCTAGGTGGATGCGCTACAACTCATAATCAACATTGCAGTGAGTCTACTTTTTGAAGGTTCGCCTGAGCAGGGACTCCATGCTTGCATCCGTAGCACTCGGCAACACGTAAAACAACATTGAAATAGTCTCAGACTCGATAGAAACGGCGACTCTGCACTTGTCGAGAAGTGCGTAAGATTGAGCCCCATATGGGCTTAGTTTGGCAGTTGTGGGTTGAAGTAGTGGTTTGCCAAGTTGGATCCAATGCTTGTGCGTTAAGACATTGGAATCTGCTCCTTCATCAATCAAGGCGTTGAAGGCGTATGTTTGCTTTTGGCAGTGACCGTAACACGGAGGTAGGCGGGTTCTACAGCTTCTTCATCATCCTCATTGATTTCAGTGATTGTAGTTGCTCGTATTTTGATGGGAGGTTCTAACATTGGTGGCTCATGCAAAGGATGAGCAGGAGGGTAGTACTTCTTGACACGGCTACCATTGAAGAAGCCTATTCCTTCACCGTCCAGGGTCTCAAGCTCGACATTACCGGTTCCGCTGATTGCCCGAACCTTGAAGGGTCCGAGACCTCTGAATTTCATCTTTTGCTTATGTCCTTTAATTGAGTAGAGGAGCACTAAGTCACCTATTCAAACTCGTGTTGCTTGACATGCTTGTCAAACGAGCTTTTACGTCGGGCTTTCTCGCAGATAAGCGTGTGGATAGCTAGAAGACGAGTCTCTAATAGGCGTTCCAGCTCGACCAAGTGTTGCATCCATGCTTCCTTCCCTTCCCATCGTTCTTGGAGTGCTATTCTCAGGCTCGAGATGAAGAATTCTAATGGTATAATTGCTTCAGACCCATAGGTCAGCCTAAAGGGGGTTTGGCCGACAGCCGTTTTATAAGCTGTGCGGTAGGCCCACAAGGCTGCCATCAACTTGTTGTCCTAGTCGCTTCGTGAGGCTAAGACTACCTTAGTCAGGACGTTGATAAGAATTTTGTTAGTTGATTTTGTCTGGCCATTAGCCTGAGGGTAGTATGGTGAAGATTTGCGATGGATGATAAGAAAGGTGGATAGGAGATGTGCTATCACTTCTTTGATGAAGTGTGTGCCTTGGTCGCTGACCAGTTCGATGGGGCAACCAAAGTGCGAGATCACTTGCTCCCATAAGAACTTGGCAGTCATCTTAGCGTCATTTTTTCATGTGGCTCTTGCCTTTGCCCATTTCATGAGGTAATACGTGGCCACCACGATGTACTTGGCTTGTGAGTACTGCGCCACGGGGCTGATTGGTCCTATGAAGTTAATTTCCCATTTTGCAAAGGGTTGGCAAGTTAACTCCATTTGATCCTTGCGAATCAGGACTTTTGCTCATTGGCACTCGTCATAATGATTGACAAATCGCTTGGGGTCGCGGAAAAGTGTGGGCCACCATAGTTGGGACTGCAGCACCTTCCATGCTATCGTGTCTCCACTAAAGTGTCCTCCTGCAATGCCATTGTGCGCTTCCAAGAGCACATCGTGCATCTCTTGCTCACACACGCACCTACGTAGCAATCCGTCTTGCCCCAGCCTATAGAGTTGGTCTACAATCAGCTGGTAGGGCTGGATCTTCAGGATCAAGCACCTAAGTCGTGCCTTTTCTATTGGTCACTCAGGTAGTCCGTGCTCGAGCACTTGGACTACGTCGTCTGTCCATTATGGTGTTAGATCAGCCTTAAATAGATCTCTCTCACTGGACAGGTGGAATAAGTGGGCGTTAGGTAACTCGTCAATGATGCCTTGTCCAGCGGCTTCTCCTGTGGGTATACGGGACATGTGATCAGCCATGAAATGTTGTTTTTCCTTTCGTACCACCACGGAGAAATCAAACTCCAGGAGCAGGAGGAGCCATCAAGCTATGCGTCCTGTAGCACAAGGTTTGTTCACTAAATAGAGCAGGGCTTGATGGTCCACGAAGAAGATGAAAGGTGTGGCCAATAGATAATGCCGGAATTTCTTCACTGTGAACACCATGGCTAGTCCCTCCCTTTCTGTTGTCGAATAATTCATCTCCGTCTCAGTGAGTTGTCTGCTAGTAAAGCTCACTGGGTAATCTAAGTTATGCTCACCAGGTTGGCACAACACTGCCCCCATGGCAAACTTAGAAGCATCGATGTGCACGTGGAAGGTAATGGTCCAATCTGGGGCTCGTAGAATTGGTGCTGTTTTTAGAGCCCTTTTCAATTCTTCATATGCCCGTTGGCATGCCTCAGTCCACTCGAAGACAATTAGCAGCTTATATAATGGTCTTGCAATCAGCGTGTAGTTCAGCACAAACCGCCGATAGTATCCTTTGTGACCTAAGAAGCATTGAACTCCCTTGTAATTAGTTGGGGGTGGAAGGTCAACAATAACCCTGACCTTCAAGAAGTCAATGGCAATGCCATTCTTTGACACCACGTGTCCTAAGATGCATCTGTTCTTCACCCAAAACTGACACTTCAAGGGGTTCAAGGAGAGATGATATAAGTGGCACCGTTCAAAGACTGCGCAGAGTTTGTCTAGGTGTTTGATCCAGGTTGAATGGACACACAGATTGTCGACAAAGATCTCTAACTCCTTGCGAAGCATGTCTTTAAAGATGGTGCACATGAGGCGTTGGAAAGTGCAAGGGCATTGGTCAACCCGAAGGGCATGACTATGTATGCAAAGATGCCCCACTTAGTGGCAAAGGTGGTCTTGTGCCTTTTTGCAGGGTGCACTTGCACCTGGTTGTACCCTGAGAAGCCATCCAGAAAACTGTAGGCTTTCTTGCCTGCCACCCTCTCAAGCATGTGCTCAGTGTACATCAAGGGATAGTTGTCTCTCTTCATAGCAGCGTTCACCTTCTTGTAATTGATGCACACTCGAATTTTGGCGTTCTTCTTCATCACAATGACTATGGGCGATACCTAGTCCATGTGCTCAATTTTGTAAATGAATCCAGCTCTCATCAGCTTGTCAATTTCCTCTTTGATAGCATGAGCGTGTTTTGGATTCATGGGGTACGGTCGCTACTTGACCGGCATCCGGCCTTGCATCCGATTTCATGGGTATGTTGTGAGTCACAACACTCAGATCTACCCCCCGTAGCTCTTCTAAGGACTAGGAAAATACATCTATGTACTCCCGTAGGAGAGCGACAAGGCTCAACTCTTCTTAACAGTCAAGTCATCGGCAATGCGAGGTGACTCCCCTTCCAGGGCTAGGTCTACCTCCTTGGTCCTTCGATTGGTTTGCTTGTCTGCCCTTGACGCTTGGCACCTAGCAGAACCACTACCCTATCCCCTTTTTTGAATTTAGTGAAGCATTTAGGGAGGTCCTACGGCTTTCGTTGTTCTTCTGATCGTGCATCCCTGGGGTGCTTTGCTTTATCCTGCCTTAACCATCTGTGCCTCAGGTGGATGAGTAAGTCTCCCTTGGTGCGTCTGGTCATGGGCGGCCTAGGGATCTCTGGTTCGCTATCCGAAGTAACTTCCGATTCAGAGTCAAACCCTCCATCTTTGCTAGAAGAGGTGGTCTCCCCTGGTGGCCGCAGTTTGGATGGCGATTCGGTTCTAAGTATTGATGTCATTCCTGATTGGGCTAGGCCTGCTTGCTCAAGGTCTATGGCTCCCATACATTCCAACCACGCACGATCACATTTCATGCGCATTACTCCTTGCTTTAGTCTAAGGGCCTACTTTTTCTGCGGCTTCGCGTCTGCTCATATCTGCTCAATTCCTCGTCCTTCAGTGTCATATTCTATGGTATCCACTTCACCCTCGCTCTCATCACTGAAGGATTGGTAGTCTTCGTATTCATCGCAGACCTTGTCATTTGACTGCTCGTCATCTCCTAGGGCTTGGTATGCCTCGTGTCATTGGTCAGGAACCAGGGCCTAGTTATACATGAGGTTCAACTCGTGCACCCTGGTCCATTGCCACTTGGAATCTTCCAAGAGATCCTGGAGTGGTCTGAAGTTGGCAGCTGGGTTGCCAACTAGCTGGTCCGTTAGGTATTCCAGTACCCCCTGGAGTTCCCTTTTGTTGGATGGCACTTGGAAGGTGACAAGCTTTGGCTTTCCATGGAGGCTTGCTGCCATCATGTAGACTAGTGTAGAGAGTGCTTCGTTGGTCTTGTCAATCGTTTTGATGGCCTGCTCATACGCCTCATGGTCTGAGAATGGCAGGTCAATTGTAGCGAGGACGTGCATCCAATCCCACTCATCCTCTGGGCATGGGATATACTTGGTCAGGGACCCATAGGGCTCCTTGACCTGAGTGTTCCCTTTGAGCATAGTAGAGATGGCATCTAGGTGGACTGGTGAGGTCTTCCAAGTGTCCATCTCCATTCTTACGGCGTTAGTTCTATTGCCAAGGAAGATCAAGTTGTTACCCCAATCTTCGATGACTCTAGCGTTGCGCATCCAGGGTCGGCCTAATAGGACATCGTAGTCCACTCCCTTTATGACTATAAAGTCGACAGAGAACCGGACACCTGCGATCTTCACTGGCCAATTCTTCAGTACCCCGAATGGCTTCACTCTCATACCGTTTGCTAGCGTGACGTTAAACCTAGCAGCTTTGACTGGCAGGTTTTCCCAAGTCTGAAGCACTACATGGCTAAGCACACTAACCCCGGCTCCTGTGTCTACGATTCCCTTCCTTGTTGTGTCACCCACGGCTAGGACCAGGACTGCGTGCATCTCAAAGCCTTCCCAAAAGGCATTGACGTGCAAAGATTTAGGCACGGAGTGTAGCGTCAAACTTGGCAATTGTGTTTCTGCATCGTGGTCTCGAGGGTCTACCATGACCTGCTCTTGTGATCCCTCGACCCACTGCTTAAGGTCTTGCCATAGGACAGGGTGTTGCTTAAGCAGATCTCCCAAACTAAGTATTATAGGGGTGGTCACTAGCGTGGTCAGGAGATCGTTAGATACTCATCCTTCCTTTAGCCTAGACTATCCGGGCCAATGGCCGCGACTGATTTGCGGCTCTATTGCGTCAAGGCTTGGTCTCAGGAGCACTGCTTGCAGCACCATTGCTTCAGCCAACTTAGGTTGAGGTGGTGACATTGGCGTGCTTATGCTAGAGAGATCATCGTTCTCGTCCTCTATGATGGGTTCAGCATCCTTGAGATGCTGTTGAGACTCTGTCACCCGTTCCTTCACCTTTTCTATGGCCTCTAATTGTCGCTTTAGATGAGGGTATTCCCCTACCTTAGCGCTTCCCTTTTTGGTGGTCTTATGGGGTGAAGTCTCTGCCTTTGCATCCGAGACTTTCTTCCCCATGGGTAGAGTCGTAGCACTCTCGGTCTTTAGTGCAACCTTAGCTTCCGATCTCTTCTTTTTCCGCCTGCGGCTTTTCTTCCCCATCAAGGCTACGTCAAGATAGCTAGGTCCTGGTAGAGAGATGCCGGCGTGCTATGTTTGGGCTCGGGTCATAACTCGCAAGGGAATGGGTGTGGCCTCCCCATTGGGGTTTTCAACACCAAACAGCCCCAATGGACAGATGGAAAATTGGCTGAGCTAGAGGGCGGCTTCCTCTTTGGGAAGTCTATGAAAAGATGGGTGATTCTGCACTCTGCGCACCTTTGGTCAGTCTTGTCCGTGTTTTGCTGCTCTTTTTTGGGGCAGTGTGATGAGACATGCCCGGGGTGTCCGCAAGTCCAACAAGTGACTGGATCCTGTGGCTGCCCTCCTAGGCCTCTACCCCATCCTCGTCCTAACGCCATCACCAGCACGGGCCAATAATCCATGAGGACCACGTTGCCCTCATTGTCATGCGAGACGTAAGGGTATATGTAGGTCTCTTCATCATTCGGCTCCTCCACGTACTGTACTGGAGCGTCGCTCGATGGATGGGTCACATAAGGACTAGGCGGTCTAGGAATGCTTGTAGGATTTATGTCCATTCTAGGGATAGCTAGTTTCATATCATTAGGTGCGGGTAGAGTCAATGGGGATCCCCTTCCGAAGAATGGCTGCGGCCTGTTAGCTAGATAAGGCTGGCTGTAGGGTTGCAAGTATGGAAATTTTCTTGGTAGTCTGCAATGTGCGATATCATGGCCGAACCTACCGCAGTTAGCGCAAGGTCTTGACCTAGGGTTTTGACACTTGGCCGGCAAGTGGTTATCGCCACAGTACACGCATTGGATGTGCGGGCGCGTTGGTCATCTCAACATGTCTTGTATCTTGGCTAATTCCATCTTGACCTCAGCTGTCTCGGTGACATGCCCCTTATCCTCAGCCAAGCCTTGGTCTGCTGTCTCAGTGGCTAATTCCATGTTGACCTCAGCCAAGCCTTAGTCTATCTTGGTGGGATGCCCCTTATCTTGGGATGATGGGATTGACCGCTCACTAGAGGCCGACGTTCTCTCTAAGCTTCGCGGGTTGGTCTCTTCTAGATTTGAGCTCCTAGAGCTCCGCTCTTTCAACTGGTCATCGACTATGATGGCTTCCTCAAAAACTCTAGTCACCACATCCCGCTGCAAGCTTGAATTGCCTGCCAATGCCTTATATAACTCCTCATCTCTAATTCTGCTGATGAATACAATCAAAACTGCTTTGTCAGTCGCTCGCTCACCTAGAGGGATTCTCTTAAAGAGACTCCTCACATGGGTTACGTAGTCGTGGATGTCCTCCTTCTCTTTCTGCTTGACATTCATCAAGCTTACTAGCAGGTTATTGGAGTATCCGGGCTCAACAAACCTCTTGACGAAGAGATCCTTAAGATTATTGAAGTTGGCTCGTTCTACGGCATCCAGGCTTGTATACCACGTCCTACCCTTGTCGCCTAAGCAAAGCCCAAATTCTTGTGAACATTGAGTCTGGTCATTGAGGCCGTTGGCTTCATAGACTTACTCAAACTGCTCCACAAAGCTGTATGGATCGTCGTGCGGTTGGTACTTATCGAGCTACTTGGCAACAATGGGTATTTTGGTCTGGCTCTTTGAGCCTTGGTTTGCCCCTAATCCTGTGAGCAGAGACGTCGCTAGTGTGGTGGCACTCTGCTCCACTGCGGTGTTATCGAGCAGCCATTTCATGAGGAGCTTGCTCAATGTCAGGTCTCCTTCTAGTGCTCTCTCATGGTCTGTTCGGTTTCAGCCGGCCAAGTTCAGCACCTGTTGCACCTCATGCAGCTCCATGCTTTGCCTTTGGCTCATAGCCTATTAATCCCTATTATAATCAGCTATGCCCTGCAATGCCTTGCGGGCTAGCCTTCTCTCCTCATCTAGGTCTGCAATGATTGCGTCCGCTGTCCTACCGCGGTGCTCGTACCGGGCGTGCGCATCGTAACTGCTCACCATCTGCTGTATAGCATCTGGGAATACACTCAAATTGAGCTCCTCATTAGACCAATGGTCTGAGCTTTCTTCCATCATGGTTGAATTCTTGCATCCTGCTGCGCTGTCGATCAAGTTGAGTAGTCTTGACAAATCATCGCCATTGGTGCTCCTTGCTTGGTCCTACCCTGCGCTTCAATTGTTCGTCTATGTCTTGGGTCCTCTCCTATTGGTGGGTTCCTTGAGCGATTTATCTGAGTGAGTTCCTTTTATTATTGAATACAAACCTCAATTTATGGTCACTCGGTGAGTGTGTTGTTTCTCGTGCCATTAGGGCCAAAAACGCTTCAAAAAATGCACTTTTGCTAATCACAGGATTAAGGAAAGGGCCAAAGAGAGTTCGCCACGTGTGTAAGAATATGGTATTCTTGTCTCCTCTTTTTTAGAGATAGTGGAGTCCATTTTGTGATTCTCTCTTCTTTTTTAGCCAAAATCCCTAAAGTTTGACATGTTTTGGAGTCCTAAAGACATTATTTACTTACAAATCTAACAAAATATGTGACAGAGATGTGATGAAATTAATAACGAGTTTTTTGAAAGTAGGAGATCTTTCAATATTATTTTTGGCACCCAATACATACTCATTTGTGTTCTTGGCGCTACTTTTTAGTTTATTCACCCCTCTTTGAGCTTCTTTCTCTGTGCTTTTATTCTTTTCATGGCTTCCTCTAGGCGCCCTTCTCGTTTAATACACTCTTGCACAATCTATAGCTAGGGAGTAGATGGAAATTGGGAGCCCAAAACCTTTACTGTAAACGATTGGGTTACCATGCTGCCATCTTGCAAGGGGTCTCATAAGGTGAAAAGAAGAAAACGAGATGATATAAAACATCACTGGAAGGGGCGCATCATTGCCTTCAAAATTATGCCCGAAGGGTGGTTTGTCAAGGTGCAACATGTTTACATGGCCAAGGATATGCACTTGCCTCCAAACGAACGTGTTCCCCAACAAACACATTGTAAGTTATTAGTTGAATAACATATATAATTCTTTTCCATTTAAGCAAGTTCTAACAAACGGTTCATCATTGTAGATATCTTTCCGTCAACAAGTATTGAATGGCAACCTGTGGAAAGCCTAAGTGGGACTTTCCATGCCATTCATAGGGTATTGGTAGACATTATTTATGTTGATCAAACTGTGTCTTTTTTTAGTGAATGCAAGGTTTTTATATATTATGCACAATATGTGGTTCCCTCTACAGCGGATAGGTATGGGAATATCAAAGATCTGCCATTGCCAAGCCTTTCATCTCTAAACTGGGAGATTCTTAACAAGGTAACGGTGTAGAGTTTCAAATTCAAAATATCTCAGGATATTCAAAAGTCCATGACAACTGGAAGGATCTCAAGAAGAATACATTTATCATCGTTTGTACCCCTCCAAATCTTCATGGCTTGCTTCAAAACAACAAATTTACAAAGAACGAAGGTATCCTGGCTAAGTAGAAACTTTTCGGAAGAGGATTTGGACAACACTATAGGGACGCTTTGGAAATCTAGAGAGTGCGACCATAAGGGTGATATGTTGAGGTGCAGTGCATGCCCTCAATCCTTGGCTTTGGCTTACAGTATCCCTTGCCAAACTCTTGCTTTGGGCTTTGATTACATGAGATACAAACTAAGATTGGGTATTTGGGTTCCCTTGGATTCCGATACAAATTGCACACCATATAAACTTGCGGTGCACGCTTTGCCACATGAAGAAGTAAAGAAGGTGAATGTTACTTCCAATTGGAGTCTGAAAGATGTGAGGGATACCTTGGAATTGCTAGACAATACATCCCCTAGATATAAGTTCAAAGTGAATGGCGTAACAATTGGTAAAAGAGCCGAGCGCTTTTTCTCTTGTACGAGTTGTTTGTCTCCCACAATTGGGAGTTTTGAGCCTTGAGAATGAAAACTTTGCAGGAATTTATCTTAATAGACTGTCCTTAAGATATTTTTTAGTGGGAACTCATAAGCTATCATGAAGCAAGTTGCCTTTCGAATGTATATAAATAAATATACATTACATTCGATTTATAAGTGAAAAATTTCGTTACATCATGAGGTACAAAAATGTCATATAAATGTACAAAGCCAAAATAATAAGGCTTGTGTATGCTTATGTTTGCTCTTTTGATTCTTTATCTGTTGCCTTCTCCTTTGTTGGCTTTGTGGCTTCTTTATCGATTTCTTCAAAGATGTTTTTTCTCACAAGGCCTTTCTTTGATTGTTGAAAGAATTTCACCTTTACAGGTAGTCTCTTTTCTTGGGGTTTAAGAGGGGATGGATCAAATTCCAGAGGAGAAAGCATTGGCATTCCTTCTTTTTTAGACTCTGCAGCAGTGGTCCCATTGCCATTGCCATTGCCCTTGCCCTTGCCCTTGCCCTTGCCATTGCCATTGCCCTTACTATTGCCTTTACCCTTTCCCTTGCCCTTTCCCTTGCTTGTGCCCTTGGCCATTGAAGTTTTGGGAGGAAGAGGGGAGTCAGGATCATATGGTGTGATTGCCTTGTCCGAAATCAGCTCAATGCATCTCTCCCTTATCCACTAAACATATGAATTAGGATAGTCTCTACACTGTAAGAATAAATGTTATAAGTTAGTGAAAAGAAATCATGATAAGGGTTACACAAAAATCAAATGACATTAACTTACATTCTCTCCTTCTATTTGTAACAACTTTGAATCCACTGTTCTGCAAATATTTGATATAATTCTCCATCCACAAGAATGTGCATCGCTTTGCAATGGAACTTCTTGTAGAAGAAACGTATAAGGCTTTTGAGGATCAGCAAGATCCTCATATGTAGTGTCCAAAAATGTAGAAACAAGTCTACCAGCACTGCAAAAGGAAGCTTTGTAAGTTCAAAATATTTTTGTAAATATAATCAAAGCAAGTAATTTTCTTTCAACATACATTCGTGCTTGGCCATGAACACCGCTGAGAGAGTTCATAAAGATAATTTCTCTAGTAAGACAATTAATATAGATGAGACTCCAATGCCCTCTGCAAATTCAAAATAGAGGTGAGCACATGGGTGAAAGCAAATGAATGTAAATTTTCCTTTACAGAAAAGAAAAATACCTTTCTACATAAGGGAAAAAGATGTGGTAATTTATCACACTATCGAAAGTACGAAAGAATGGGGCAATATTAGACCCAGATCTTGCAAATAGTTCCACAGAGAGAAGTGGATCAACAATATATATGGTTCTACGGATATCGAGAGTGAGAGAGGAGACGAATGCCTTGCATTCAATAGCAAAAGCTATCTGAATCGATCAAAATCAATACAAATTACATATAAAATATACTTGAACCTATAAGCCTTACCTTATGCAAAAATATATATATATATAAGCCTTACCTTATGCAACAAAAAACAACGGAGTTAGATAGTTGGACATCCCTTTTCTCCAACATGGGCTTATTCTTGGGAGATATACTAAGGTATTCCTCCTTAGGTTCTGCAGAAACATTCACAAGTATTTGCCCATACACTTTACCCATCCTCTCGTTGTTGACAGGAGCAAGTGATGCGGCTTTCCTCTTGTAAATTTCGTCTTCAGTTTCCAACACCTCCTGAATTTTTTCACTCAAGAAAGACTCCTGCTGGGTGGCATCCCTTGTAGAGTAAAGGTGGGTTACATCCTCCCAAAAGTTTTTTCCCTTTCCTGGGCAATTTCGGGGGAATGTTAAGGATTTCAAGGGGCTTTTGATCGTTGGAAGGCAAGGGCCTCAACACTTTATCGAACCTATACCTGATTCTGCTGATGATGCTGAAATCTTTATTCATAAGGGTAATTCTTTGAGCATGCGTAGTAGCAATGTAAGCATCATTCATGAAATCAATAACAAAATCTTCTACAGCCTCTTATAGAGCAAGAATGGCTGAGAGTTGCCACTTCTTATTTAGACTAGAGATAGTTGCCACTTGAGACAATCTATCAGAGATCTCTTTAACAACTCTTATGAAAGTAGCCTTTGGAATCACATACTTTGTAGCTATTTGGGCTTTTCTAATCTCACTGAAACACCTCTGCATGTAGAAGAACCGAGACTTCCTCTTTTTCTTTTGTGGCTTGGGAGGGTCAGTGGCTTCAACAGATGTAGGCTCAGGTGCAATTGGAGGGGATGAATCCTTCATAGGGCAAGTCTCACCCTTTGCTTTTTCAACATCAGGAGAAAAAACATTCACCGCATTGAAATGCTTTAACTCCATGGAAGATGTTAGGCCAACACCTAGTGTAGGGGGGATTTCTGTGGCAAAATGCTCTAGGGCCTCTGATGGCCCAGCTTCAGCAATATTTGAAGAGGGCTCCTCCTCAGATTCATCAAATTGTAACTTTCTTCTACCCCCATTGTCCTTCCTATCCACATACACTCTTCTTATAGTTTGCTTTGTCCTTGCCATACAGAGAAGAAAATAGAAGAGCTAGAAAGACAAAAAGTAATATAGGAAATTTCTCAAAAATCTGACAACGCAATAGGCCCAATACAGCGCGAGAAGGAACAAACAAAACAAACGAATCGTCACATTCACACCGTATCAGAGAGGAGAAAAAAAATACCGGTATGGCACGAGATGGAAATTCTGAAGATTATGAAAGGATGCCCTCGCTCCGTATCAGAGACGAGGACAAGAAGGCCGATATGGTGCGAGATGGAGGTTAATGACTATGGAAGGACGTATTCGCTCTGTATCGGTGCACCGACTAAAGACCACCGAAGTGAGGAAATCAGCAAAGAGATAGTAACCGATACAATGCGAGAGAACAAAAACACAGTAGACGCAACACTTGGATCGCACCGTATCGACAAGCAAGGCGCGAGAGCTCAAGAAATGTAAAGTGTACACGTAAGCAAAATAACCCCTTATATATCCTCGTCAATCATGGCACGTGTCAGACACATGTCTCGCACTGATTGTGCCACGTGTCCGCCTATCTTCCATATGCTACGTGTCAACAAATGATCGGTCCACGTGTTTGCCATGTGTTTGTCGGCCAGGTGTTGGTCAACGGCCAGTGCCACGTGTCGAAGCCCAACAGCTACTGCCACGTGTCGAAGCCCAACGACTAGGGCTAGGTGGCATTATTGCGCGCCTATATAAGGGGGTGTCCCTCATCCGTATGGCTTTTTTTGCTTTCTTTGTGGACTTCTGTTTCTTCTCCTGATACGGTGTGAGAGCGAGTGTTTCTCTTTTGGTGCTTTCGTCTGTTCGCGTCGTTTTGCGCTTTCTTATTCTCTAGAGTCTTCCTTTGGCGTGCCTCCTAAGCTGATAGTGCTTGAGGTCGCGTGATCACTGATTTTGGCTCTGCCTTCTTGCATCGTTACGGTTGCAGCCCTTTGCTTAAAGTTGCTAGTTTGAATTACCAATATGGTGCGAGTACAAACATCCGTGTCTAGCATTTGAGTCTTGTCACGCCGTATCAAGCACAAGTTGGAAACATGTCTGAACCCACAGATTTTCTAGGTTCCAAGGTTTTGCCAGGAACTAGTAAAAGAAGAAGGCTTTCAAAAGGCTCAAGGGCTTCAACATGTGATGAGCCTGTGCATTCTGTTTCTTCTCCATGCTCTGCCACCAGTGTCAAAATGCCAAGCACATCTCCAGGGAAGCGAAAGTCGGCAATGAGAGGTCTTGGAGTATCAGAGCTTACTGATGTAACTCCATCAGAGAGGCTTCTTGATTTTATCCTTCAGAATGGCATGGATCTCTCTTTCTATGGAGTTGTGAAGAATGTCTTTAATCTTGATTGGGACCTTGACAATGTTTTGAAATCTTGTAAAAAATATATTTTGGAGGACTTTTTGGAGTTTGAAAATCTAGCAGATCCTTCTATTGAAGTTGGTACAAATGAATATGTCCATGTTCCCATTGGGTCAACAGGAAATGAAAAGTCAGTGTTTACTAAGAAGTGTGCTGCCCACTCTTTGGATAGGTTTTATGCAAGAGACATATTGTGCTCCACTTATTCCAAAAACTGTAAGATGATGACAAAGTCTGTTGCTTTTATTGTTTTCACCCTTGTCAAATATCCTCTAAAAGCTGATGAGCAACAGTTGGAAGGAGCAAAGTCTGCTAGCTTTTGCATGTTAGATGATCTGGCAGATGAAAAGGAAACAGAGGAGGTTATAGATGCAGATTTTGAGGCTTCTGAGAATTTGGATGTTGCTCACTTCAAAGCTGAGACTATCATTGAGGAGAGACAAGGAAATACAAACCCTCCAACTGATGAGAGTTCTCACCATACTATTCCTTCTCTACCATCTATACCTTTCAAGGATAAGGAGTACATTTTACTGTCAAATATTCAAAAACTTTTCAATCTCAGGGAAGACTACTGTCTAGCAATTATTGCAAAGGCTTTTGATGATGCAAATGGGATAATTGACACAGAGAATGAATCAAAGGAAGAGATACTCAAACTTGATAAAGAAACTCTAGACGATAAGTTTATTAATGCTGGTGAGGCCCTCTCTCTTTGTTTTGAAAAGGCCAAAGAAGCTGAGAAAGAGTTGAGTATTACTGATGAGGACTTCGATCACATTCAAAGCTAACTTGGGATTTCCAATTTTGGAAGAGAGGAGTCTGAATATGTTAAAGAATTGATTAACACCAATGAGATATCATCATCAATAAATTTATGGAATCCAGTTAAATTGGAGTACGATGAAAACCAAGTGGTAAGATAATTTTGAATTTGCTTTTACACATTGGTAGGTTTGCATTTCACGCTCATTTAGTATGGGTTTTATTTGCAGTTGGAGATTGCTGATACAGATAACTTCTTGGGACGTGGCAAAGGATCGAGAGCTGGTAGTAGTACATTGAAAGACATTGCACTCGGCCACTACTTGGCTAGGATTGACCCTGATTCCTTTTTAGTACTTCATAGTAGTTTCTCAGAGGATGCAACATGGCCCATACTTTGTATTAAAGCTCTTACAAGGCTTCTAGGTTTCTCAAGATTACAATATAATGCCCACAAAGTAATGTTTTTGGAAAAGACTGCAGCAATTAGTATTTTTGGCTACGGTCCAGGTTACTCTGCTTCTAGAGCAGGATACTTTTTGGCGTTCACATCCTACGCCTTGGCTGCAAACCGAACTGATGTAAAATCTATAACTGGCTACAAGAGAAAAAAATTCTACGTTATAGAGGAAAGATTCCTGTGAGGAGGAAGAGAATGTGAGAGTTTTGGAAAGCTAGCTTTGTATATATTCTTTCTTATATATAAAAGTGCGATTGCTCATGTGTCATGCCGTCTTTTATCTGCATTCTTTGAAGTTGTCGTCGAAAAAACCAATTGAATAGCTCCTCCAAAGCATTGCTTTTTGTAACTCCTCCCCCATGCCTTGTGCTTCGAAAATAACTTGTGCGTGCTTGATAGTGGGATTTTTCCATGCCTTGGTTACTATAAGTTGCTAAGGGGCCATGCTCCTCCACAAAGTAAGGCCCATGAATATGAAGAATATGCTGCAATACAAAGTAGCACTAATTTTATACCAATTGAAAAACCTGTCAAAATAAACCCATATTAAATAATTGTTACTTTACCAGATAAAAAGTGATATCTTTTTCTCCCCACGCCTCTTTTATCGCCTGAACAAGATTTTTGATTGATCTTTTGAACTCTTCCGCATATGTATATGTTGTCTTATGTTGCCTGAGGAGTTTCAGAAAAACATCAAGGTGTATCTAGACCTCCATTCTAAGAAACGCAAGCCTCGGCGTGCTTGCAACATTTGTTGTGATCTCACATAGCTCTCTCCAACACTCCCAAGCCGCATTCACCTGCTTTCCTAAATGGTTTCCGAAGAATCGTCTAGCTTTTGAGCCTCCCATAGAGACATCAGCCAAGATATCTCTTGTTTTTCCTGAAAGTATTGGATTCTTTCTCAAGTGAACTTGGCCCCCATGAAATCCCATTTTCGATAGTAATGCCTCGCATTTATCAATACATTCATCTGATAAAGATAATGGATTAATGGAATATGCGTAGTCAAGATGCAACCTGAGAAGCTTATCGATTATTCTAATCTCTGCATGCAAAGTACAAATATGAACATTCTTAAGAGAGATTGAAAGAATGGGATCCCAAATGTGTTCTATGTTTTTAAATTTACTCAAATCTATAGAGTCTCTACTTAGGGCTCTTCTTACTGGTCGCAAACTACTCCAATCTTTGGATCCAATACTTTCCATGCAATAAATGCAAGGATATTTTGCATTTGCACCATTACATATTCCAAGCATACATTTGATAGTTTTTAAATCAACACTCATATGCCATTCCACATTAAAATTACCAACCCCATCAACTACCAACATTTTGCCTTCACTTTGAGACTTAATGATATTTGGAATACGTGTATGGTTGAACAACCATTTCAATGTTTGATGATTTTCAATTGGTACCTGGGCTGCACCAATCCACCAAATCTCCATCTCGGACTGGATCTTATGCACTGGAGCTTGGCCCTCACCATTGCTATGGTCCAGTGCCATGTTCATGAGGCAAATGCTAATTCTTTCCATCTTCTGTCTCTTTTGAATCTGTGCTTCATCCAACTTCAAGGCAAACTTTAGAACACCATAACTTTCTTCTATTGTGATTTTATGCATGTGAACCATTGCAATTTGCACCTTTTTTAGATCAACCCATAGATTGTTAAACGCATTGTAATAAAAAATTACCTTTTTTTTTTGTTTTTCATAGGACATAGACCTTTCGATGTGAATGTAATCTCCAAAAACATGTGGAATCTTGCGATTCATGGCAATTCTTGCAGTCGAAACTGCAAGGGATCGGGGCAATCCAAATATAGTTACCCTATTGCGTTTAAGATTTTTAAACCATAATCCAGAGATAGCACGATAACCTTTTTGACTTATACCCACAATATCACATGTCTCTACAATTTCATTTGCTTTCACTGTGCCTTTTAAGTCCTTCATTAACTCTTTGAGAGTTGGACCTCTCAAATCCGCATTTTTGGGTGACTTAAGAATCCTCGAAATATCTTTCTTATTCATGGTTTCCTTCCAAAGTTTGATTCTTTCCTCATTCTCTCGGATATTGATGCCTAATATGTTAGATACATATTTCTTTGTAAGATTTAGTCTCCTTTTCTTTGCTCTCTCACACAAGTTGGTTATATTTTTTAATGGTCTCTTCCTCTCTCTAAATCCTATTGGAGTTTCTCTCAAGTGTGTTAGCTTATCCTGCAATGACTTATTAACATTTTTCAAAACATCAATCTGACTTTCAACTCTAAAATATTTATTTGTGTAGTTTCTAGTGTTTTTTTCATTGCGTGCAGTTGAGCTATATATGTGTAAGATTCAGAGTATAACCTCATACAGTAGCCAAGCATCCCATTGTAACCTTCTCCAACATATCTTATATAGTCATGGACAATGAAAAAAGGAGGTGGTTTACCTGTAGAAGGATCTCTGGGATAAATATTTCCGTCCACCCACAAATCTATATGCTTCATTCCTTGTGTTCGCAACCTGTTGGCTTTGATCTCATCTATCAATACTCGATGATGTATACTTCTCCAAGATGTGTAAATCGGATCTAGCTAAACAATTAGCTTGTATTTACGTGTGCTTGTGCCTATGTTATTTGAAGAGGTATTGCTAGACATTCTAGCAAATGAACCAAGCAAGAATCTCACAGTGATAGGAAGCAAGTGCAACAAAAAGAATGGCAAAAGAGAATAGTGTGTAAAAGGAAAATGCGGGAGTAAACAAATGAGAATTTCGTACAAAAATCTCAAAAATACAAAATCTCTCGAGTTCCAAGACAAAAACGGCCGAAAAGGTGACCCTTGACCTGGATTAAAAGATGAGGGAAATTATTGGCCGACCTCTTCAATGAATCAAATATTCTCTCATTAATCACATCTGGACAACCAAATTTAGAGGTTTTATTCTTCCTGAACCTCAACTAATTAGCAACTTAATCACTTTCTTACAAGTGCCGTTTTTGAAGTGTTTTTGGCCCTAATGTGACTTGTGCCCAATCAGGCTTTTAGCTTTCTTAAGTGTACTTCAAGTGCAGAAATTCAATGTGAGTGCCGCAAGCAATTCCTCGGCGTCTTACTCACTCTCGCTCGTTTCGGGCCTGATAGGCTTGTAGGTCCATTTTTCGGCCGTTTAGTCAGGGTTTAGGGTTTCCTTGTATGTTGCCTTGTTCGCTTCCGATCGATCAGGTTTTACAGTTTAGCGGCTTGCGTCCAAGTCCTTGGGTCCCTCAACTGTCTACTACTAGCCGCTAAGCGGCCGTGTACTACAATTTCTCTTATCACGTGTGCCAGAATCAAGTTCTGAGCACCCGAAGGGTTTCGACAAGTTGCGTTAATGGATATTTGCCAAGTCGGGTCAAATTTCTGACAGATTTGACAAAAAGTTGCACTCAGACCAACTGGTCCGAATTGCAAGGTCCGAGTAGGTCACTCGGATGGGCCGAGGCACGGGGTCGAGGGCCGAATTTTCAGATTTGACTTAGACGATTTTTATTCGGATGGGCCGAATGGCAGGTTCGAACGGGTTGAACGGCGCTTGGCCGAGGGTCGAATCTTGGATGTGGCCAAGTGCCGAATTTGAGACTCGAACGGGTCGATCGGATGGGCCGAGGCCAGATGTGCCACGTGGCAAAGAGCTTTGACTCGAATGGCCGATTGGGTTGACTCGGACAGCTACCTCGGATGGTCTAAGGGCTAAGGGCCGACTAGGGTTTGGCCAAGTGGGCCGAGGGACAAGGGCTGAGGGCCGATTCTGGGACTCGGCCTAGGAGAGGCCACTCGGACGGGCCGAACACGGCGCACGTAACCCGCGCGAATGTGATTTTGATCATTTAACCTAATGTAGGCCGGCGCCATGGTCATGCACTTCTAGATCCTATCTAGGGAAGTAGAGGGAGAGGTTTGTATACCTGAACGGGCCGGTAAGTGCATCGGTGATGCGATCGAATCACACGTGCTGGGGCTCTCTAGCTCTCTCTCTCTCTCTCTCTCTCTCTCTCAGTGAAATGGCACAAATGAGCTCTCTTTTGGTCTCCTGGCTCTTATATGCCTTCCCAAATGTGGCGTTGACGCCCCCAATCACTCTCTTGTCAATCTTAGGCCTCATTAGCGAGCATTTTGCGCATTTTGCATGATTTTTTTTCCTTGTTTTGCCCTGTTTTGAAACAGTAAACCCTACCCTTTTCCGGTTCTATTTTCTAACTCTAACCTACACTAAATGCAATGAAGATCAAAGGCAAAAAATTGAAATAGATCCTTCATGCTTTCCAATCATCAAACAACCAAAATATCCCAAAATACTTACTTGTTTTGAAGATTAAAAACACCCAACTTCTTGCCTATCTCAAGCTCCGTTTCGGGGATGAGTACCCTACTTCGATGCTTGATATAAGGCGTGCAAGTGCTCAATCTTGAATCCGTTGGTCCCAAAAACGGAACCAAAATGTGGGAGCTTTCACTCAATCGCCAAGACCCACGGACCGCTTATTGTTTCAAGCGTTCCAAGCGAGCTCTAATGGCTACCTCTCACCTAGCCGACGCGTTGTCGATTCGACGAGTGTAGTGAGCTTACCTTGACGCTCGATCGAGTACCCTCCTCTCTCTTGCACTCCGATAGCTCCATGATTCTTGATGCTAGCTCAAGCATCCTCAAGCCTCCTCCATCTCCAAGCTCCATCCTCCATAGCCGCGCATGCAAGAGAAGAGAAGAGAAGAAGAGAGGAGGAGATAGTGAAGAGCTTCACCCTCTTGATCCCTCACTCTCACACACACTCACTCCCTCATACTCTCACACTCCCTCTCTCAAGAGCACACACAAGCAAGGAGGAGAGAAGAAGAGAGGAAGAAGAAGACTCTTTTTTCCACACACCAAAGAATGAGCTTCTCATTCACTTTTCAACTTTATATACAAAGCCCTAAATCCTTTTTGGGCAGTCATCCCCTTTTCCCTCTTTTACATGGCCAGCCGTAGCCTAGGCCCTTTTTCCCATTTCCCACCATTCTAATTTATCCTATTCCCAACTAATGTGTACACTTTGCACAGGAGCAAGCCCGGCACTCTTTTACAAAGATTCGCGGGCGCTTCTGCATTTTAATGGTGTGCCCTTTTTCTCTTTTGTTGTCTTCAACACTGAAGCTTTCTGAGGGTCGTGCCTGAAAATTTGAATTTTTCAGGGACTGGCTACCGGTCAAGGAGCCTTTTTCTAATTTTATCCTACGCCTTTTTTTATATTTCCATTTTTTTCCATTTTCCGCTCCTATGTGCTGCAGAAACACGGTAACAAAAATGATCCTTCTTTGTCTTTGAATTGAGCTTTCAAAAGTCTACACATATTCAAAGTTTCCCGTTCTTCTTGGGTACAATCACAATGGGCGAAACCCATTCACTATTAGCCACATGATAAATGAACTCAGCTTCAACAAGTTTCAATAATTGAGCCTTCACCAGAGCAAAATAATTAGGATTCATATGCCTTTGTCTTTGCCTTACAAGTTTGGCATCGAGCTCTAGGTCAATGTGATGTTGGCATACTGTGGGATCAATCCCCTTTACATCTTTATATGACTAAGCAAACACATCTAAGTTCTCTTTGAGTAGATCTTAGAGGACCGCTAGTTCCTCTTCTGGAAGATTGAGGCCCACTTTCAGGTGACGTTCGGTAACATCAGTATCCAGAAACGTCACTTGTCTTTCACCTTCCACTTCGCAGATGAATGTCCCACGGATTGCTTTTGGATAGAGGTCTGACTCTTTCAAGAGAGTAGTGTCCTCGTCTGATGTTCCACTAGAACCAGTGTCCTCCTTCTAATCAGATGACTCATTTGTTTGTTTTAATTGCTAGAAGGGTATCAGAGCTTTGTTTGCTTCTATGTGAGTGGTGATTCTTCTGGACTTAGGGATTCATCTTCAAAGGATGCATCTAGGAATGTCACATAGCATGGACCTTCTAGAAGCCGAGGCTTTGATAGCTCTAGCTTCTGTTGGCAGGGGGCATCATCATCATCCTTTCTCTGGACTAAATGGTCAAGGCGACCGGAGCCACTGGTGAACTTAATTTTTAGGCCTTTGATCCATTGCTTATGCAAATTCTGCATACTTTGTGGTCCATTGGTCAACCTAAATGGAACCATTATCATTCCGTCCAACACCCCAAGATCTTCAGCCTCCGAGGTCTCTGTAGGGACATTGACAAGATCATTCACTATTAGAGGATCTTCTTCATCTTCACTTTCATATCCTGCTTCGTTTTCTTCCTCATCATGTCCATCCTCTTCCTCTGGAGGCTCTATCTCTACTTCTGTAGAGGCTCTATGTGAGAAGAACAGATCTTCTGCCTCTGCGTCTGCTTCTGCTTTTGCTTCTGTTTCTAGCTCTGCCTCTGCTACTGTCTCTACGATTTCCATGTAACAGGGAGAATAGTACATCCATGCTTCTATTTCACTGTCAGAGGTGATTTCAGAAGTCAATTCTAGTTGAGGCACGAGGTATTCTCCCATGGACAATGACTTTGCTTCCTTTGGTAGTTGGCTTATAGTGCCCATTGTTAGGGACTATGCCTCTGTTTTGTTGGGAAAGATTTGCTTAACAACCTCTTCGTCTCCTGATGTACCATCTGTTACTTCATTGGAGGAGTCAGTTATGACTTTGATGGATGTGGATCCATTGCCTTTTTGTGATCCATACAACTTCAACACCACTTTTTTTGGTTCTCTGCCTAGGGTTAGGGTTCCTTTGAACCAAACCATCCTTGCTCTTGCTTCAAAAAGCCAAGGTCTTCCCAATAGTAGAGGGTATGAGGTCCCATAATAATCTGGTTTAACCACTAAATAGGTCGGCCAATAATATTTTCTTGCAAGGGTTGTTTTGACGTATGAGAGGATGCCCAACGGTTTAATCCTGCTTTGGTCTGCCAATCTGATAAGCTACTATGTAGGTTGAATTCCTTGCAACCCTAAGTCCTTCATTGTCACATCCGTCATTATGTTTACTGATGAGCCTCCATCAATCAATGCATCTGAGATAAAGCATCCTTCAATCCATACACTAATCTCTGGGGTTCCAGGGTCTAGGAAGGCGTTAGCCACATCTACTTCCTTTACAGGCTCCGGGGCCTTATTGGTCTTGGTCGTTGTTGAAGGAGCTATCCTTAGTCCATGTCTTCTTGTCAAGATGCTTTTGAATTTCTTTTGATAGCTGGGAGATATCATCAGCAACTGCGAAAATGTTAGATTTGGTTTAAAAGTGTCTAGGTCTTTTACCAAGTCATATTCTTTGATAGGATCCACGGGCTTTTCCAGCCTGCTTAGAAATGGGGCTACATCCATTTTCATATTTCCTTTTTCTTCTAGCAATGGCAGCATCGGTACTTCTTCTGTTTCTGGAGGTTCTTCTACATTGTCTATCTCCTGGACCTCTGGTCCTATTTCTGGGACTGTCTCTGTGACTCTCTATGGCAGTACAGTGCTCTGTACTGCACTGTTCTGTCTTGTACTCCTCTATCCCTCTGTTGACAGGTTGAACTTCACAGTCTTGGTAGGGGAATTATTTTTGTTTTGAACAACTAGTTCCTTCTTCTTCTTCACGCACTTGATAGCGACAACTTTCAATTCTACCAAATTGGAGGCATGCTCTTGTGCCTTTTGTTGGCCTATCAGTAGCATTGGCCTTGACAGGAGCTGGACTTGGACAGTCCTTTGCAGTGTGGCCTTCTCCTTTGCATTGACTGCATAAGGGCTTGTAATCCACATATCGTCTAGGGTTTGGACAATTCGGGGAGATATGACCCTTTTCTCCACACCTATAACATTCCACCTCTGATCTCTGACCACCACCAGATTGTTGTCCTCTGTAACTTTGAGAGGGAAACCTCCTTAGACCGAAATTAGGACCAAACTCCCTAGGCTTTGGTCCAATATCCTGTGTTGTCATTTTGGATTCTAGCAAGTTGAATCTTGCATTTTCATCCTTCTATCTTCGTTCATGCATCTCTTTCAGAGAGCAAATATCCTTTGTATGGTTATTCCACAAACAATAGGAACATAAGGCTCTAGGAATGGTTGGTTTTTGGATACATTCAGTGGCTAAATGTCCCCCTTGATGACACTTTCTGCACCATGTATTAGAACACATCACATCTCTTCCAGCTCCCGCAAGAGTGGATATATTGGCGGCATTCACCTTCAACATCTGTAGCTGCTCTGTAATCACATCCATAAGCTCTTTCTTGATACTTGCAACTGAGTTGGATAAGTAGTCCTTCAGATTTTCACCTCCTGAAGTACTTGTAGTAGGGTTTTGGGAAGCTTCTGTAATTATTGCATATACTGGTTGGGTTGATCCATAAGGTTCACTATTCTAGTTTTGATTCAGAGCTCATGTTGAGACTTGGGATTGTTGATTCCAGTTGGTAGAGTTCCACTGTTGTTGAGTTGCCATTGGAGGAATTGTTTGAGGCCACTGTCGTTGTGGTTGAACCATCATTTGAGGCACTGCTGTCTGTGGTGACCACAGTGGATTAGGTGCACTATACTGTGGCATTCTTTGCATTTAGGGATAGGGGTCGGGAACTGTCCCTGGGACTGCATTTGGTGGGTATACCATTATTGGCATGGGAGAAGGTAAGACTCCTCTTCTTGGAGTCATTAACAACCTTGCTTCAACTTCGTCATACAATCTTGCACCTTCCATTGCAACTTGCAGATTGACTAGTCTTCTCAATTCCACGAACTTACAAACTTCTGGTTGTAGGCCTCTGAGAAACACTCCTTTCTGGATACCTTCGTCCAAATGATGGTTAGTCCATCTCTTTAAGATGGATTCCATTTGCAAGACATAAGCTTCTACTCTTTCTCCAGAGGATTGACTTAGGTTCACAAACTCCTCTTGCATCCACTCTTCAAAACCTTCACGCTTGAATTTAGTGAGGAAGGCCAACTTTAGGTCGTCCCATGTGCTAAAAGTTCATGCTGCTTGTCTCTCATACCACTGAAATGCCTTGCCTTTGAAAGTGACGGGGAATATTGCTACCCAATGCTTAGGGGATCTGGCATTGTTAGCCACACATGCTACCATAAACTCTGCTACATGAAGATCAGGGTCTTCATTGTACTCTCCTTTAAAAATTGGCAATGGAACTACATTTGCTGGCCTGTCATCAATATTTCCAAGACAAATCTGACTAGGAAGGGGACCTTGAGTCGCCATGGGGACTTCTGTAAAGAGTGCTTTTAGGGCGCCAAAGGAGACTTCTGCTACAAGCTCTCTTCGTATGTACCTTTGGACTTGTTCTAATGCTTGCCTCTTGATTGTGTCATTCATCAGGGGCTTGGCTCCAACCAGTTGTTCAAAACTCAATAGAATAGAATCAGAGGGGTCTTTAGTCTTTGGGGGATTCTCTGGCCAACATCTCCTCTACTTCCTTCTTTTCAATATCTCTGAATTTGGCTTTTAAACCACTACAGAGGGGAAGATATTCCATTCTGAAAGTATCAAAACTCATTCTTCTTAGGATCGTTGTTGTGCCATTATAATAATGCCAGCTTCTTATGGTTTCAACAGTGTATGTTGTGAAAAACACTCTGTCTACCAACTTCCAGTGGGTTGCTAATTGGACAAACAGAAGATTGTCAGAACACCAAGTATCCCACGTATCTTGCTGTTGAGCATCCACAAAAAAATTCCAACTCTTTTTCTTATTGTTTTTGTGAACATCCACAGAACATGACTCCTGAAGCTTCTTCATGATCTCCCACTTGATGATGCCTCGAAACTTCTCAATAAATGCAAAATCTTCCATGAATGGTCATTCTCTCTGCTTCTACCCTTTAGTTTGTTCCCAAACAATTTGCCACCAAGATGCATGTCTATGTTGCTTCAACAAGAAGAGGAAATAGTCCACCGCATAAAGCTTGTATTATGATGGTAATATGTTTCCGCCATTGTGGGATGAACTTCTTGTGGAAAATGGCTTTGGCAATAATAATCTCCAACTCTTTAGTGGAAGAAGGAACTTTGCAAGCATCCATTGAATTCTTCTTTTCTTGGCAATGCGATTTCCTTCATTTTGAGCCTCTTCTGATGCTTGTTGATGGCAAGTTTTCCCCGACTGCACACCAAAAACATGGAGCCCTAAGAGGAACAACAAGGAAAAGGGGATTCTACTACAAGAAAATCTATCTTGTAACATCAACAAGCTTTTATTTCATTCTTTTGATAACCAAAACAAAGAAAACAACAAATCTTCATGGATTTGATAGAATTAACCATAATCTTCAGCATCTTCATAGAATCCATCAATAGAACAAGGAACATAAAAGAATACACCATTTTTGAATGGAAATCAATCACATAGTATTCATCTTCAATGTCTTCATAGTTTTCTCTCTCAATCTCTCATATAGAAAAAGGAACATAAAATAATACACCATTTTTGAATGGAAATCAATCACATAGTATTCATCTTCAATTTCTTCATAGTTTTCTCTCTCAATCTCTCATATACAGATACACTGTTTTGATAGAATTGGCTATCTCTGGCTCTCTCTCTCTCAATAGTACATCATCTCCTCACTACAACACTTAATAATGACTCTCAATAATCCTTCTTAGGTCATGGATACATCTCCCAAGAGGTATGTTTGATGCAAAGAGACACCAGAGCCACTACAATGTATCTTCATAGCTCACTACTGTCACTGTCACTTCAGTCTTCTCTTCAGTCTTCAACACTGCTTATTCCATTTGTTTTAGCTCTTTTGAACTTAGATTCATCCTTTCCAAAAGGTAGAAAATTTTCTCAAAGTCACACGTACATTCTACAGAACACTTACAGAAGATCTACAGAACATAATATAACAAGAATAGAGCAGAGACACATAGCAGAGACAGAGGCTCTACAGAAGGTTTATAGAGGGTTATAGAAGGTCATCAAAGAACATCAAAACCTCATAACTCATACTAAAACCATTCCAAACTATAAAAAACTATTAAATAAGCTTCCAAAATATTTCAACCTTCATCAATCATCAATCCATGCTTCATACATAAGAAAATCAGAACAAAACAGAAGCTATACAGAAGGTATCAGAACCAATCAGAACCTCAACCGAACCTATTAGAACATCACAAAGCCTCATATTTCTACTAAGAATCATCATGAACTTCCAAAAAATAATCAATATCATCCAAAACACTCTCAAACACTTCAATTAACAACTATCATCCAAAACACTCTCAAACACTTCCATTAACAACTATACATCACTCTAAATCCATAAAAAATCAACCATTCAGACCTCAAAAACAACAAAAATCAATCAAAAATTCAATCTTTTTTCACTCTCAACATACGTAGGTGGCATGCGATTTTTTTACACAATGCATACACTACATGTGAATGCCAAGAATCACGTGGTGGGGGGACTTGCTCAAGATGCTGCACCGAACACACACAGAATGCACAAGGAGAAGCTCACTCAAGAGACAAGAAGAGAGATGGAGGCCAAAACGTTTTCTTGCTGGTTTCTTCTTCTTATTCCACACACTTCACAATGTACACAAAGTATAGATAAGATACAACATAAAGAAAAGTGGCCTACTAAGTCAAACAATGCATAACCGACTACATTAGTCGACTGGCGCTATAACTATGCCAGCTGTAAATAGGTGTAACAACCTAAATATAATAAGTAATGAGTCAGTGGCCATGTGAGAGTCATAATGACCACCGACGTGCTAAGTGTAGATGTGTGGACCCATCTAACCAGGCGGTCCATCATCAATGTCCGCATGTGTTGAGCTTGTCATCTCAACACACCCCCTCAAGCTCAACTGCATCTCTACAACTCCAGGTAAGCTTCAAAACTTTTGAAGCTTCTCTGTACCCAATGCCTTCGTGAAGATGTCAGCTATCTGATCCTGTGTACTGACATACACCAAGTTAATCTCACCTGCTAGTACCTTCTCTCTCACAAAGTGGTAGTGTACCTCAATATGTTTTGTCCTGGCATGGAACACAAGGTTCCTAGCCAACTGTATACTACCCATGTTGTCACAATAAATGACAACTAGACCTTCCACCTGCACATCCAATTCAGCCATTAACTTTTGTAGCCATACTACCTCACATGTTGCAACAGCAGCACCTCTATACTCAGCCTCTATACTCGACAAAGCAACTGTAGATTGCTTTTTGCTGCTCCAAGCAACTGCTGCACTACCAAGAGAGAACATGTATCCGCTGGTAGATCTTCTATCAAACATACTACTAGCCCAATCTGCATCTATGTATCCAAACACCTGTACATCTGTACATGCCTCATAGAAAATTCCATAATGTAATGTGGACTTCACATATCTCAATATGCGTCTGACTGCATCCAAATGTGGCTTTCTAGGTACTTGCATAAACCGACTCACAAGACCAACAACATAGCTCAAGTCTGGCCTTGTAATGGTCATGTAGATCAAACTCCCCACTATCCTCCTGAACATAGTAGGGTCTTCTATCTCATCCCCAACATCAGCACTCAGCTTTACATTCTGCTCCAACGGGACTGAAAGTGGTTTGCATGCTGTCATACCATACTTGGACAACATATCCAAGCCATACTGTCTTTGGAATAGCCATATACCATCATCACATCTGATCACTTCAATGCCAAGGAAGTACCTTAGCTCACCTAAATCCTTCATCTCAAACTTCTTCTTCAAAAAATCCTTGACTTCAGCAATCCCATTATCACTATCACCTGTAATAATCAAGTCATCCACATAGATGACTATGATGACCAAACATGCATCTCCCTTTCTCACATAAAGTGAGTGATCAGCATCAGAAACATAAAAGCCAATATTGACAAGATACTCTCTGATCTTGTCAGACCATGCTCTAGGTGCTTGCTTGAGCCCATAGAGTGCCTTCTTCAACCTGCACACATACGTGGGATGCTCTAAATCTTCATAACCTGCTGCTGGCTGATCCATATACACTTCTTCCTGCAAATCACCATACAAGAAGGCATTCTTCACATCCATTTGTTGCAACCTCCAACCTTTGGCTGTTGCCAAAGCAATCACACATCTGACAGTTTCCATCCTAGCAATTGGACTGAAGGTTTCATCATAATCTATGCCATATGTTTGGGCATAACCTTTTGCAACCAGCCTAGCTTTGTACCTACTAATAGAACCATTTGCATTGTGCTTAATCTTATAAACCCACTTACATCCAATAGCTTTCTTGCCCTTCGTCAATGATACTAGATCCCAAGTCTTATTGGCCTCTAATACAGCCATCTCCTCATCCATTGTTGCATCCCAATGAGCATGACCAACAGCCTCCTCAAAACATGTGGGCTCAACATCCTCAACTAGTTTCACCATATAAGCATAATAGTAAGCTGCATAACCTTCAAAACCAAATCTTTTAACAGGGTATCTGACCCTGCTAGATCTGTGTACCACCGGATCACTCAATGGAGCCTTTACATTATTATGAGCTCTCTGTACACCTGGTGTCCTCACTGAAGGAATGCCAAGCTCATTATCCAAGCTCTCTGAGCCACTAGAGTCTCCATCAAGAACTGCATCAATGCCTTCTGACACTTTATTCTTTCCTTTGTCTTTACCTATAGTGCTACTAGATGCACCTGAAGATGTAGAGCTACTCCTTAGTCTCCCAGACCAAGGACTACCAGATGATGTCTCTGGTCCATTAAGAGCCTGTGATTCTTGCTTTTCAGCCTGTACATGAGTGTCATGATCATCATCATCATCTAATGCATCACCACTTGATGCATATCAACTACTCATTTCATCAAAGATGACATCCTTGCTCACTCTGAACTTACATGTGATAGGGTTATAACAACGATACCCTTTCTGCTCTAAAGAGTATCCAATAAAGATACATTTTTCTGCCTTTGGATCAAGCTTCTTTCATAGCTCATCTGGCACATGAACGTATGCAATGTAGCCAAACACTTTCAAGTGTGAGACATCAGGCTTCTTACATGTAAAACATTCTTCGCGGGTCATACCATAAATTGCAGATGTGGGAGTTTTGTTCATAATATAAACAGCAGTATGAATAGCCTCAGACCAAAAATGCTTAGGCATATTCTTTTTAGCCATCAAGGCACGTGCAACTTCTGCAATATGCCTGTTTTTCCTTTCTGCAACCCCATTTTGCTGTCGGGTATACCTGCATGTGAACTGTCTCTTTATCCCATGAGACCTCAGAAAATCACTGAACTCATTCGAGAGGTACTCTCCCCCTCCATTTGACCTCAAGCACTTTACTTTTAGGCCTATTTCTCTTTCAACTGCAGCCTTGAAAATTCTAAAGTGCTCAAACGCTTCACTCTTTTCCTTCATAAAATATATCCACAACTTTCTAGAACAATCATCAATGAATGTGACAAAGTATGAACTGCCTCCAAGAGATACATTTTGTGTAGGCCCCCAAATGTCTGTATACACAACATCAAGGATATTTTTGCTTACATCTCTGTCATGTGAAAAGGGTTGTCTTTCTTGCTTACCAAACTGACATGCTTCGCATACCTTATGAAATTCTGTAACTCTAAATGTAGGTAAACCTGTAACCAACCCTTTGGATTGCATTAATTTCAGCCTTTGTACATTTGCATGTCCAATGCGTTTGTGACAAATTTCAATATCGGCAACACCTTTTCCTTTAGCATACATAGCACCATTCATAGTAGGAATTCCAGCATCCAGAGTAAATATATGTCCACCAACTCTACTTCCCTTTGCTACCAACCTGCACTTGTCATTGAAGTCTTCTACGAAGCAGCCCTTTGCATTAAATCTAACTTGCAACCCTTGCTCTACCATCTGACCGACTGACACCAAGTTCTTTGTAATAGATGGCACATGTAATACATCTGAAAGACTCTTTGTCTTACCATCATGCAAGGACAAGGGAACTTTTTCAATGTGTGAAATTTGGTGGCATGAATCATCACCCGTCTGCACATAACCTGCATTTTGCAAATCCTGCATCTCCCCAAACCATTATGCATGGCTGGTCATATGATTGGATGCACCTGAATCAACATACCAAACATCATCATGTGTTCCCTTTCCTGTAACAGCATTCAACATATACTGCATAACAAATAGGCGTTCATTTTTATCTTCATTCTGTCATGAAGACGATGCATAGTTTCCTTGCTGCAACTTACCACTGCGAATATCATCTTTCTTAGCATAACATTGGGCTGCGATATGACCTGTTTTGCCACAGTAGTGGCACACAATACCAGACTTGTTAGTGAGAGTGGAGTTTTGATGCCGAGAAGTGCTTAAAAATAGCTAAAAATTACGAATATCAAGGGAAAAATATTCAACGTCGAAGGCGGCGGCTCTAGCTAACTAGGACGATTTTAAGCATCAAGTGCTTTAAAGGCGCCCGAGCGACACTTGTTGATTTTTGATAATTTTTCAGAATGCTGTACGGGTTGTCACGAGTTTTCAGCCAATGCGAGATGTCAAGCCGAATGCCCAGAAAATTTCAGAGCTTGATTTGGACACCGGACGAGAAAATGGCCAACAAATGGTCAAGATATGAAAAGGTTGACACTTGGGAGGCCAAAATTGGGCATGCCTTTTGAGTTCCCCCCCCCCCCCCCCCCCCCCCCCCCCCCTAAAATTTTATGCACCTTATGAAGCAAAAAACGTGGAGAGAGAATGAGGGATGAAGAAAAAACGTGGAGCAACATGGCGGCCGTTTTTTGCGCCCTCTCATGATGGAGATGGAGTATGCAGGCTGAAAGCAACCCATACAATTGATCATGGGGCTGATCTTCCCTCTCTTGGCTGGTCTTATCACCTATCTTCGCTCGTACAATGGTGTCCTAAATGAAAAGAGCCAATTTTAGTTTTTCTCTCTCCTCCCTCTCTCTCCTTTAAGGGGTTGTTCTTGTGTGGAAGAAGACAATGAAGAATGATGGAGAAAAGCTTGTCCGGGTGACACCGGATTGCTTCCGGATGGATGAAGACATGAAGAGTGCTGTTCTTGAAGATGCTGAGCATTAAATGCATGTTGCAAATCAGTCCTGTAACCAAGACCAAGAAACCGAAACCTGAAAATAAGCGGTAATGCTATTTTTATAAAGAAAAATAATCTTTTTATGCTATTTGCTTTATGAAATCTTGTTTATATGGGATGAAAGTTCATTATGATATTGGTTGCTATGAGTTTCAACAGTTTGCAACTTGAAAATTAGAAAATGTAAGGCTACATGGCCAGAATTAGTGTCAAAATACATGAAAAACACGTGTTTTAAGGGTAAAATTGGAGGTTTTGCTATATAAATGAGAAATATGATATGTCACACCAACTAAATATGAGTTTTCGCTGTCAATGAACCTAAGGGCCACATCCCACAATCAATTTTCATTTTTAATCATTATTTATTAAAGAAAAATAGGAAAAAAATACCTAAAAATAGAAAAATAGATTTAAAATTAGGAAAAAATAGAAAACAGGCTGAGATAAATTAGGGAAAATTATATCTATGTTTATGCAATGTATAAAAATGGCAAAGCACGAGGTTGGCCTCGATTTGTCCCCTTTTCTATGTTCTGTGCGTATTTATTATTCTTTTAAAAGGGGAAAATGCATAAAAACCCTATCTAACTGATCAATGATGCAAAATGCTAAGAGTTGGATGAAAAGGGGTTGAAACGCTGGAAGATAAAGAAAAGATTTGATTTATGCATTGCACTTGGCATATTAGAAACGGTTTAAATAAAGAGGATGGTAGCATGAGTATATGGCTCGGTGCCTCCTTTCAATGCAACACGCGTTAGTGAAATCCATGGAAAGAATGCTTGATGCACTATGCACGATGCTGATCTTTCTTTTGTCTGAGCACATAGCCATACACGATTTGCATTAAGCATAATAATTAAAAGGTATCAAAAAAACCTCCTGGATGCATGGCACCTGTCTTCCTTAGGTTGTGACCAACGATGAGCGTGAGAGGATGTCCTAAACTATAGGTTAATCGTTGGGTCCTAAGGGAAAATTGTAGTGAGGAATGGTACATCCTAGAACATAAAATATTGGTACCTTGAGAGGAGTTTGTGCTCGTTTGTGTTATATGTTTAGTAGTGCATCAAAAGGCCAATCCCTATGATGTAGGAGAGCTGCAGTGGGGCTCTCGGTGGAGTGCCTTATATGTATGTGTGTGACGAGGCGTTATGCCTAAGTACTTTGGGATCTCCCTTTGAGGAGTTTAAGGGAAACATTGGACTATAGAGTATAAACGCATGAATTAAGATTTAGGGCAGTTTGTCCTTTAGCATTAGATTGATGCCCCTGGTGCCCGAGGCCGTGAGGGTGTTTGTGTGTCATGAGCAGGAGTCCTACTAGTGCCATAGCCAGTGCCGGCCCATTTTAGGTCCCATCAGTGGTCTGTTTGTCGGGAGATGTCGATAAGTGGCGGTCTCCGAAACTTGGTCTCATAAGGGACCTGTTAGCTTTATTCTATTGGTCGATAGCCGCCTTGAAGCGGTGGATATCAAGTTAGTCTGATAAAAACCTTGGTCATCAGTATGATGGTCAATCCAATAAATCCCCAACACCCAAAGGATACTTTGTCTATCTTGAACAGTCTAGTGGGATCTTTGATACGTTGGGTGATTGACTGTTTTACCCTTTGCCCTGACAGTGATACTATGCTTGAGTTTGGGTCACTATGGGAAAACACCCATGAAGCTACCTCTAAGATTAACAGCCCATGGAGATTAGAGAAAAGGGAAAGTGAAAGTAGTGCTAAGATGACACAGTCATTTATGATCATTCATGATGATAATGTCATAGAAAAGACTGTGATAATGATGGTTAATATGCACATAGGAGGACATGATGATTATGATCTAAGGATACATGCGATGCTAGTGCCCGACACAGTTGGGTACCTTAGTGTGATTGCCAAGATTCATAAAGCATTGGATGATGTCCATGTGTGTGGGAAACCATTGTTAGTAAGGAAGAATTCATTAGGACCTATCCTAAGTTCTAGCAAAGTGGTGGCAGATGAGAATAGGCTTACTAGAACACCACTAGCAGATGATGGGATAGATTCCCTATTGCATAGTGTTGGACTGCCTATACCACTTTGTGAGTTGGCGGAAAGGGAAGTTCATGGAATTAGTGAATCTTCCACACCAGTAAAGGTGGAATTGGAAGAGATTAAAGACCCTAACACACTGGTATTAGGTCAAGAGGAATACGAAGATTTTGATGACCCAGTCTTATTCCCAAAGGAGAGGACTAAATGCCCTCCTCTTTATAGGGATCTCGCAGTGTTTTATGGGTTGCCAAATGAGGATCTGATGGTGCATTTGAGAGAATACGACCTAACTTTCTTCGGAAGTAGGATTGACGATATACATCGGATGCTTGTATTCCCAAGTACCCTAAAGGGAGAGGCAAGGAAATGGTACTGGAGCCTCCCAAGAGGGTCGATCAGATCATTTGAGGAGACTTGTGATAGATTTCTAGATGAGTATGAAAAGCAGCTCCCTATGATTCACGTCTTAGGGCAACTTATGCAGTTTAGACAGGAGTCTTATCTTTTTGTTAAAGAGTATGCTAGAGCCTTTGATAGTACTCTTAGGCTTTGGCCAAGAAGAGCCAGCGCACTACCAGATGATGTGCTATGTGAGCTCTTTCTGAATGGTTTAGATATTAATACGCAAATCCAAGTGGAACTGCGGAATCCTAAGTCGTTAAGGAAAGAAAAAATGCATGCCATTGATTATGAGGGTCATATTCAGAGATGTTGGGAAAACTTTTGGAGTTTTTCCCACTCAGTACAAGTGCATCCTAGCTTCCAACCATTTTTGCAAGAAGTCAGTTCACTTGGTGGTACCAAGGTAGCCTATGAAGGGAACCTTGGTGGCCAAAATCTCAAAGTAGAAAATGGCCATCCTATGAGTAGTAATGACATGCCCTCAGTGAAAAGGTTCTAAGCCATGTAAGTCCCATTGGGGCTTGCAACACTTCCATGAGAGGTAGTTGTGATGGCAACATGGATAGAACCAATGGGCCTATGAGTGCTGATAAGAATTCTGTGTGTGGTTTTAATTTTGTTGCTAGTAAAGCTTTTGAGAGACCTTTATCGCCTCCAAGTGAATCATGCTTCCAGGTGGATGTTGTTCCCTTCAGTGAAAGCATGGTTCTTATGAAAAATTTGCAATATGGACGTAAACAAGTAAATACATCTTTTGCAAAGAGAATGCAAAATGCTAAAAGTCCACCTGTGCTTCACAAAGGTCATAAGGATGTGAGGCCATTTGGCCATAGGGATAAGTTTGCATTGAGTTCGTTAGACCAGTGCAGCAAATTGAGGGAATGCAAGAATGTTAAGGGAAATGTGAGATGGGTTTGGAGACCCAAAATCTCCAACAGTATGGCAGGAGTGTCAGATGCAAGGCCAAGGATCCCATCTAGATATATTGTGTCGAACCACCAAGAGGATAAGACGATTGGATATACATCTAACGATATACACTGCCTTGGGATACACCCATGTGATGTGCCTAGGCTTGAAGCTCTACCTAGGTTGGTCGCAGCACTGATGTATGTGAAAATCCAAATAGGGGAGGTTCGAGTGAGTACAAAGCTATGATTCTTTCTGCTGAAGGAGTCACTCAGCTGCTTGAATGACCAGTTTATTCGGATGACAATAAATGTGGGACATGCGAGCCCACTGAGGCCATTCATTCAGCTCATAGTGCCCAAGAAGGAATCGGTCTTATTGATGAGTTATTTGTGGAAAGGCTTGGACTTATAGCTCTACAAAAACCTAAGATAAAAAAATACAAGATCAAGCTTTTAGCTAACTTGCATGAGTAGCATGGGGTTAGTCGACCTATGATATGCTATCCTTGGCATCTTGGGTAGTCTGATAGGGTGTGATGTATATGCCACGGATATCAGTATTACGTGGACTAAAATGACCTATCTATTTTTAAGCTAGGAAGGCTAGCTGCCTTGGATATTACGTCCAGATTTCATTAGGCCAAGAGGACCAATTGTCTGTTTAGTACAGGTGCGGTTAATGGTTTCTTGTTTTAGTTTTGTGCTAGACAGGCTCGAAGAAGAAGAGCTTGGAAGGAGCCTTTTGTTGCGCGGAAGCTTCTCGTGGCCCTATCCAGGTGATATCTCTTATTTACAAGTATCGTGTTTTTATGCTATATGTGTCTATGTACTTATTGGGGGATTTTCTTTTCTTGTTGGGGACCGGAGTCCAAGGTATGAAGTCCCAAGTTTAGGTTCAGCATGTCTGAGGGAGGTTTGAGTAGTCGTTGCCTCTTGTAAAGACATTGTCAAGCATCAAAATACCTGTTTTAGAAGGTAGTCCTAGTGACCCTGTTCTACTAGCATGTTAGGCATCCATTCTAGGAGTTCTTGTTAGTTGTGAGGCAGTTAGAAAAGCCTGCAGAAGATAAATCATTATGATAGAGGGAAGAGAAACCTTGAATATCTTAAAGGCAATAAATATATACAAAGGTGTGTAAAAAGGGGTTCTAACACCTATCATAGAAAAGAGAAGAAATGAAAATTTATGAGCAGTTGATCATCACCTTGCAAGGGCTTGGTAGGTTCCTGGGGCCGAGTCAGACCCGGGGCCGATACCTTGTCTTCCTAGGGGTGGCATCTTGCTGGAAAAGAAGAAAGTAAGGAAGGTTGGAGTGAAAATAAAAGTGAGCGTCAGAAAAGGATTAAGTGTCGCCTCGCGAGGGCTTGGTAGGTTCTTGGGTACCGAGATAGGACCTGAGGCCGATGCCCTGTTCTCTTTGGGTCACTATGCTCAGCTCCCTCCTTTTTACATGCCCGAGTATGGAAAAATAAAAATCCTAAAAGAAGAAATGTGCTAAAAGAAAATACTTCTTGATCAGGCTATAGGAGTCCTCGCCTAGTAGGAGCTCCTGGTTATGTTGTCCTTAGTTAGGTAGGTAGTTGAGACCACCACTTAGGGCAACCTCTTTGATAGTTCTTTTTAGTTTGGCCATGTTGGAGCAGTCAGTTAGTGGCTAGCTTTGGACCTTCTATCAGATTATGCTAGGCCTACTCCTTGTGGATGTTATGCCTTTGTTTTGTCAAGGGGTAGGGTGAGCATTGTGATGTGTTTTAATATGTATCTATCTTGTATCAGCTTGATGCTTCCTTTGGTTGTTTTGTGCAGATCTGCTGTGGGATTCAACGGGCTGAGTCGCCCTATCTTGTGGTCGCTAATGAGAGCAGAGTTTTGATGTCGAGAAGTGCTTAAAAATAGCTAAAATTTACTAATATCAAGGGAAAAATGTTCAACGTTGAAGGCGGCGGCTCCAGCTAGGACGATTTTAAGCGTCAAGTGCTTTAAAGGCGCCCGAACGACACTTGTTGATTTTTGATAATTTTTCAGACTACCGTGTGGGTTGTCAGGAGTTGCCAGCCCAATGCGAGATGTCAAGCCGGATGCCCAGGATTTTTCAGAGCTCGATTTGGACACCGGACGGGAAAATGGCCCCAACAAATGGTCAAGATATAAAAAGGTGGACACTTGGGAGGCCAAAATTGGGCATGCTTTTTAAGTTTGGCCCCCCCTCTAAAATTTTATGTACCTTATGAAGCAAAAAACATGGAGAGAGAATGAGGGATGAAGAAAAAACGTGGAGCAACATGGTGGCCGTTTTTTGCACCCTCTCATGATGGAGATGGAGTATGCAGGCTGAAAGCAACCCGTATAATCGATCATGGGGCTGATCTTCCCTCTCTTGGCTGGTCTTATCGCCTATCTTCACCCGTACAATGGTGGCCTGAATGAAGAGAGCCAATTTTAGTCTTTCTCTCTCCTCCCTCTCTCTCCCTTAAGGGGTTGTTCTTGTGTGGAAAAAGACAATGAAGAATGATGGAGGAAAGCTTGTCCGGGTGAGATCGGATTGCTTCCGGATGGATGAAGACATGAAGAGTGTTGTTTTTGAAGATGCTGAGCATTAAACGCTAGAAATCAGTCCCGTAACCAAGACCAAGAAACTGAAACATGAAAATAAGCGGTAATGCTATTTTTATAAAGAAAAATGATCTTTTTATGCTATTTGCTTTATGAAATCTTGTTCATATGGGATGAAAGTTCATTATGATATTGGTTGCCGTGAGTTTGAACTATTTGCAACCTGAAAATAAAAAATATATAAGGCTATATGGCCGGAATTAGTGTCAAAATACATGAAAAACACACGTTTTAAGGGTAAAATTGGAGGTTTTGCTATATAAATGAGAAATATGATATGTTACACCAACTAAATCTGAGTTTTTGTTGTTAATGAACCTAAGGGCCACAGCCCACAATCAATTTTTATTTTTAATCATTATTTATTAAAGAAAAATAGGAAAAAATGCCTAAAAATAAAAAAAATGGGTTTAAAATTAGGGAAAAATAGAAAACAGGCTGAGGAAAATTAGGAAAAATTATATCTATGTTTGTGCAATGTATAATGATGGCAAAGCACAAGGTTGGCCTCAGTTTGTTCCCGTTTCTATGTTTTGTGCGTATTTATTATTCTTTTAAAAGGGAAAAATGCATAAAAATCCTATCTAACCAATCAATGATGCAAAATGCTAAGAGTTGGATAAAAAGGGGTTGAAACGCTGGAAGATAAAGAAAAGATTTGATTTATGCATTGCACTTGGCATATTAGAAACGGTTTAAATAAAGAGGATGGTAGCATGAGTATATGGCTCGGTGCCTCCTTTCAATGCAACACGCGTTAGTGAAATCCATGGAAAGAATGCTTGATGCACTATGCACGATGTTAATCTTTCTTTTGTCTGAGCACATAGCCATACACGATTTTCATGAAGCATAATAATTAAAATGTATCAGAAAAACCTCCTAGATGCATGGAACATGTCTTCCTTAGGTTGTGACCAACGATGAGCGTGAGAGGATGTCCTAAGCTATAGGTTAATCATTGGGTCCCAAGGGGAAATTGTAGTGAGGAATGGTACATTCTGGAACGTAAAATATTGGTACCTTGAGAGGAGTTTGTGCTCGTTTGTGTTATATGTTTAGCAGCGTATCGAAGGGCCAATCCCTGCGATGTAGGAGAGCTGCAGTGGGGCTCGACTATTAGTCGGTGGAGTGCCTTCTATGTATGTGTGTGACGAGGCGTTATGCCTAAGTACTTTGGGATCTCCCTTTGAGGAGTTTAAGGGAAAGGTTGGACTATAGACTATAAACACATGAATTAAGCTTTAGGGCAGTTTGTCCTTTAGCATTAGATTGACGCTCCTGGTCCGCGAGGCCTTGAGGGTGTTTGTGTGTCATGAGCATGGGGTCCGGGCTAGTGCCATAGCCAGTGCCAGCCCATTTTAGGTCCCATCAGTTAGAACCTCTGTTCTGCCATCCACCTCTTCCTCTAAAGCTCCCCTTGCCTCTAAAGTTACGACGACCTCCTGAAACCTACATATCGCCAAATTGCTGATTCAATCTATGTTGCTGGTTGTCACTACCGCGTCCTATACCACGTTCTCTTGAAGAGAACCTGCCATGTCCCCTTCCTGAACTGGAGTAGAAATCTTGGACTTGTTCACCACTTCTTTCAGATGTCTCACTCTACATCTTGATCTCTTCAGTGATCATAAGGGAGACCAACTCATCGAAATCTGGAAATGACTTTCTGACATATACGGAAGTTACAAAAGACTCCCAAGCCTTTTCATTGTTAAGTCCACCCAAGTAGACAACACCAAATCATCATCATCGGGCATTGCATTAATCGCTACCAATGCATCTGTAATGCTCCTTACCTTCAGTGCATACTCATTGATAGACATCTTCCCTTTCTTCAATGTATTCAACTCTTGCTTGAGTTGAATCTTTCGTGCCTTTGTATTTACAGAAAACATACTTTCAAGTATGGTCCAAGCACAAGGAGAAGCTCACTCAAGAGACAAGAAGAGAGATGGAGGCCAAAACGTTTTCTTGTTGGTTTCTTCTTCTTCTTCCACACACTTTACAATGTACACAAAGTATAGATAATATACAACATAAAGAAAAGTGGCCTACTAAGTCAAACAATGCATAACCAACTACATTAATCGACTGGCGCTATAACTATGCCAGCTATGTAAATAGGTGTAACAACTTGAATATAATAAGTAATGAGTCAGTGGCCATGTGAGAGTCATAATGACCACTGACGTGCTAAGTGTAGATGTGTGGACCCATCTAACCAGGCGGTCCATCATCAATGTCCGCATGTGTTGAGCTTGTCATCTCAACAGTGAAGTCACACTGGCCTTTGCAATGACTTCTATTATCATGTCAACACTTTGACTTTAGGTCAGCTACCGCTTAGGTCTAGTTGACATTCTTTCCTTTTCTTGATCACTAGGGGTTGATCATTCACTAAGTGCTACGATTCTCTTAGTATTTCTAAACATGTTGTTCTCTTGCTGCATAGCCCTAGAGCTTCTCTCTCTAAGCAAGTCATCCACTCATATAGCCTCCTCAAAGACTCTTGCTAGCACATCCCTTTGTAGGTTCGAGTTGCTAGTTAAGGCCTTATAGAGTTCTTATTGTGGATCTTGTTGATGAATACATGGAGACCGCTCTCTCATTGGGTCACTTAGCTACAGGTATCCTCTTATAGATACTTCTCACGTGACTGATGTAGTTTCGTATGTCCTCTTTGTCTTTTTGGCTAACATTCATAAGCTTAACGATGAGGTTGTTGGAGTATCTTGCTGCCAAGAATATCTTGATGAATAGATCCTTTAGATTGTTGAAATTATTGCATTCGGTAATATCTAGACTGGTGGTAGACCAAGTCAATTCCTTGTCTCCTAAGAAAAGGTTGAATGCTTATGCCTGTTGAGCGAGATCCATGAGGTTGTTAGCCTTGCACATTTGCTCAAACTACTTGACAAAGCTATAGGGGTCATTGCTTGCTTGATATTTTTCAAGATGCTTGGCAACTATGGGTATCTTTGTTTGGCTCTTCGTATTTGGGGTGACTCCTAGTCTAGTTAGCAATGATGCTGCCAAGGCTACTCCACTTTGCTCGATGCTTGTGTTGTCTACCAATCACTTTGTGAGTAGCTCACTCATGTAATATCTAGTTCTAAGGCTCTCTCTCTATCGGCATTTTCTCCTGTCCTATTTCTACTTGAGATGGCTAAGATCTTGTGAACCTTATAGAGCTCTCTCTCTTGGTGTAACATCCACACTTGTTGTTCCTAGTTATAGCTCATTATGCACTGTGGTGTGATCCTTCCTAGCCTCCTCTCCTCCTCAATATTGGCTATGATATTATCAGCTTCAGGTCTTTCATGATGTGTTATCCTTGTTTATTGGTTATACTATGCAATAAGTCACTGGATGTCATTTGAGTACCCGGATACATTAAGGTCAAGGTCAAAGTTGAGGTCATTCTCATTCAAATTGTTACTAGCCATGGTGGTTGTCTCTTGACCCACTAGTATTGCTATGAAGTTGACTAGCCTCTTGATTAAAGATGTGCCTCTAATCTTGGTGGTTTAGTCCTTCCTTCCCTCAGGGGCCTGATGGTTCTATCTTCCCTAGATCTTTGTCTCTGATGTCTTGGGTTACTCATCTAATTTTTGGGATTGCACTCCTACTAGTGGGTTCGTTTCTTAGCTTAATCCCCTTTAGTGTATTCCTTGTTAATCCAATCAATTTGTAAGTGTATGCACACTTACATGCTTGAGCAGTGTGACTCAATGTGAGCTGTGCCAAATTAAGCTTTTTAATTTTCACTTTCACTTAAGTATCTATGATATGGGGTGCAACCTTCAATGAAATCAATCACATCCACACTCTCACCAATCAATTTCATACAGTTATAACTCTTTCACATGAATTGTGATTGCTATTAATAGTTGATTTTGGGTCCCTTGTGGGTTTTGATACGTGGTCTGATGGGTGATCAACCCCCTTAGAAGTCAAATTGAGTCTCTATCAATGAGTAAAAAACTAGTGGTTGGTAATTTCAATCACTCTTGGACTGTTAGGTAAAAATTATGGTGACAATAAGCTCTATGTTTTCATATGTAGGTATGAGTTCCAACCTGGATTGTTGGGTAGCTAGATGTTGGCCTTAATAGGTCATAGACTTGTCAAAATGGTAAAAAAGTGTGTTTTGGACAACCTCTCCAAGTCCCAGATTTTTCCATCTGAGTCCCAGACTTGACCATCTAAGTAGACTTGGTGACCGTTCGAGTGGTCACGACGAGGGATGCTCGGTTGAGTGTCCGAGTTGGCTGTCCGAGTGGAATTGTCCAAGCTTGAGTGCACTTAACTTACTCGGATGTCTGAGTGACAGGGAATATTTAGCCATCTCAGTCCTTGAGACAGCATGCGAGCGGCATACAAAAAATGTCGAATGATAAAAAGTGATTGAACCAATTAAATACACTACTTATTGCTGCAACCAGTGTCTTGACTTCATTCAATAAACATTAGGGAAGACTCTAAGCATACTTGAAACATGCGAATGCGATGACACCAGGGATTGATGCTATTGCTGCCCTCTTGGCTTGTGTCTCTCTCTCTCAATCTCTCAGTGTCCAAATGAGCTCTCTCTCCCCCCTTTCTCACCTTTTCTTTCACTCTTTCTTCCCTTACTATCTACTTTCCTTCCTAGGTATTCAAAATCTATTTTCCTTTCTTTCTCGGTTCCCCTATTTCCTACTAGCTGTTACAAAGACTTATCTTCTCTCTCATTTTTTCTTATTTTCCAAAACTTAATGTATCTTACTAATGCAAAACCACATAACACTGATCTAACTAATGATCCTAAATATTCCAATGCCTAGACTGTCAAGCAAAGGAGATCAAATACCCTATGACTCTCTCGCTTCCTACCTAAACCAAGCACCATCTTGGAGACAAACTTTTACTCCTTTGCTCGATTTGGAGTGTGCAAGCACTCAAGACTGAATTAGGTGGTCTTAGCAATGGAACCAAAATATTGATGCTCTCATGAGCACACAATTAAGACCCTTGAATCAATTATTGCTTCAAGTATTTCAAGCCGAGTGCTATGGCTATCTCTTACATAGCCATGTACACTCACACATACAATTGTAGTGAGCTTATCTTTGAATCCAATCTAGTTGCCTCCTCCCACCAATCCATCAAAAGCTCCATGATCCAAGATTTACTTTCAAGAAAGCTTCATCTCCAAGCTCCAAGATTTAAGCTCCATAGCCATGTGTATGAGAAAAGAGTAGAGAAGAAGGAGAAGATGAAGAGAGGGAAATAAAAGCTTCTCCATAGTCCCTCACTCTCTCACACACACTCTCCCTCTCTCACACTCCCTCTCTCCCTCTCTCATATACAAGAATGAAGTAAGAAACAAGAAGAGAGCAAGTTTGGTTACACACCAAGAATGAGCTTCTTCATTCACTTTTTGACCTTTATACATGCCCTATCTCCTCCTTGGGTGGCAATCCCCTTTTTGGTATATTCCTTCTCTTTTTTCTCTTTCTTTCCTATTAGCATGGCCTTAACCCTACCTCTTCGTCTTTATAACTTGTATGGGAGAGAGCCTGTCTCCCTTTTACAAAATAAGTTACAATACGCTTGGTGCTCTTTTTGCAAAAATATTAAGGTACACTTATTCTTGTGTGCCTCCCTCTTACATTTAGAATTTTTTTCTACACTTTGTGTCTTCAATATTTTTTTAGTGCACCTTTATTCTCTATCTTCCTCTTGCCTTTGAACTTTTATTTTAAAAAAATTCCACATTCTTTGTCTTGGTCTTTTTGAGTGTTAACAAATGTGAAGAAGTTGAAAAGTAAGTCAAAGAGTTACTTGAGATGGATTTTATTGAATTGATTTCTTCCCCTTATGCATCTTCCATCCTATTACTCAAGAGGAAAGATGGTTATTTTTGCATGTGCATTGACTACACGGACTTGAACAAAATTATAGTTAAGACCTGGTAGCCCATCCCACGGATTGATAACTTGTTGGATGAATTGAAAGGGGCACACTTCTTCACTAAGGTTGATCTGTGCTTTGGCAACCATCAAATACACATGAGGAAGGGTGATGAGATTAAAATAGCTTTTAGGTTTAATCATGGGATTTATTAATTTTTGGTGATGTCTTTTGGGTTGACTAATACCCCGCCACATTTCAGAGCCTCATGAATAAAATCATCCACCCCTTCTTGTGCTAGGCTTGCCTCATGGACCCAACTTCCTTCAAAAGAGGAAATCCTATTTGAACACTATAAACTATGCCCATACAAAATGAGTGAGTATCGACCCTTTCCACCAACCACACTAAAGAAGGCATGTTAGTGCCACTCCATCTATAACATGGCTAAAGACTTGGCAATGCTTACTCAAAAGCCAACATTTGATTGGTTCATACAACTAGACTCCACATTTGGCACTTTGAGCAAATTATTTGGAATGATAGATTTAGGTTTGGCCAACATAGACATGCTCTTACTCACATCTTAGTGGCACTCCACTTGGGAGGAACACGAGCACCTTGGATTAGTATAAATGGTCTTCCCATGTCTGATAAAAGGCTCTATTAAAGCTAAATTGTATATTCACAAATGAAGAAATAGACTACTTATGTGATACTTGATCTTCCTTTGTCCCTTTTAGCAATGAAAAGACAAATTGACAATAGTTGTTACTTAATTTCTCAAGCCACAAGGCACCCAACACTATAGCCTCCTTAGAAAAATAATTTGATCCCATGAGATCACTATCCATTTTTAATCCTCCCCATGGGACCATACATATACTCCAAAGAGAGCCTCAACCTTTGAGCATAAAGTATGGGAAAGGGGATGATAGCTCCAACATAAGTAGCTAAAAATGAGAGGATTGTTTTGACCCCACTAATAGCTTTCTTGTAAAGACCCCAATCTATCCTCTCCAATTCATATTTTCCCTTTGACTTTATCAATAAGCCAATTAAAACTATGCTATATTGTGATCCCACATCTATGAGGTATCCCAAATACCATGGCCATTCAATTCTTGACAATTTTTAAGCCAAGTTTGCCATTCAAGTAGGGACTTTCTCATAAGGGAAAAATATGGTTTGGAACCCAAGGTAATGGAAGATTACTTGTAAACATGAAAAGCACATTTAATATTATATTTCTCACCCTTAATAAAGTTATGTTGTCACATGCAATGGAATACAACACAAAATGCTCACCCCCTATAATAGCAATACTTTTAAGGCAACCTTGGAGAGAGAGAGAGAGAGAGAGAGAGAGAGAGAGAGAGAGAGAAGAAAAAAAGAAAGTTATATTAACGTCTTCTAAAGACCAAAACTAGCCTATGAGACAAACTATGATACAACTGATGAGGTCCAGCTATCCAAAATAAAAGTGCTGAATGAAAAGCTAAAAATTGGAAACTGAAAGTACGGTGCTGTGAGTGTGATAAGTGTCGTGTATGTGTATGTGTGCGTGTAGCTCTGGTACTCCAGATAATGGCTACAAAAGGGGAACAAATGTCGGCTGTGATAGGGAAACAACTATCGGTTGTGATAAAGTGGTGCAATGTGTATATGTAACAGATGCAGGGAGATATACTATCCTGGGATGTAGTAGCAGTCGTCGAAGTCACTAATAGCAGGTGATCCCTCTTGGATGCAGGATGTGGTACATCGGCGGTGGAGAAAGAGCAAACTGGAGATTTGAGATCCAATGTGTTGAGTGTCGTCGGATCTCAATCTGCTGTCGATGTAGATCAAGAATCCTCCGGATCTCCTGTCGGTGTGGCTGTGGGGTCCAAAACCCACGGATCCTCGTGCGGCATCGGGTACGCTGGTCCTCAGCCTACTGTAGTGTGAGCCCGGAGGTCTGGCTGGAGGCTGGTACAGTAGCTCTCACTCTGTCTGTCTGAAAGAACTGTGTAATAGTCGTCTGGGTGGGCCCCTCTCTGACTGGGACCCGCTGTGTGCTCTGCTCTCTGATGTGCCATGCCTCTCCCAGAAAACGGCTGAGAGAGAGGGAGGGAGGGAGGGAGGGGGAGGGAGGGAGGGGTAGAGAGAAATAGAGAGAGAGGGAGGTAGAGAGGGAGAGAGAAATAGAGGGAGGTAGAGCATTAGAGGGAAAAAGGGAGAGAGAAATAGAAATAGAGGTAGAGAGAGGCAAAGAAGGAGAGAGAGAAAGGGAGAGGAAGAGGGAAATAGAGAAAGAGACAGAGAGGAAGGAAGGGAGAGAGAAATAAAGAGAGGGAGAGGGAAAGGGACAAAGGGGGAGGGAGCAAGAAATTGAGAGAGATCAAGAGTTCAAAATAGAGAGAGAGTGTGAGGAATTGAGAGAGAAATGTATTGCCCGTTATATAGAAAAAGTGATCGATGATGATGGCCATGATGCTAGAGATCAAGAGGTATATGCCAACCAACATGTCCTACGTTCTTGCACTCAGTGCAAGCTTGCAATTTGATAAAAATACCACTTTTCTATAGACCATGTATGATGGTACGGTGAGTTTTAGCTAGAAATCATCAATTAAGCAGTCTTGGACTTTGAATTAGTAGTGAGAAAAGTGTGCACTTGTCATGCTTTACAATAAAACTTTGATTGAAATAATTTTCAATAATATTAATCCTTTATGGAAAATCTCATAGAACACCATATTGGGGAATATGGGAATTTCCCATAAGTTTGGGACACGTGGTCAAATCTTTGGATTTGTCATAACTTGTGCACTATAACTCCAAATCGATCGCTCTATAGCTCAATAGATTCCATTTTTCAAGCACTTTTCAATGATGGGTCACATCATATGGTTCTGAGAAACTCATGGGCATGTTATCCGGATTCCACCTTTTTAGTATTCAAAAAATGGGAATGGGAAACTCACTAATACTGTGTTACAGGGGGTGCCGGTATATCCCAAGCAATGGATGTATTGTAACAAATAAGAAGAGTTCATACACATACAATAATGGAAGGAGTACTCGAGCCAATAAACCCACTAAAAGGAAATTTTTCTAGTGTATCCTTGGTTGGAGAATATATTGGGGGACCTATTGGACCTTCCTTAGATCTTAGAGCTTGAGATGGAAGCAATGATTGAGATGCATTACTATCCGTGGATGCTGAGTCATCTGATCCATTGAGAGAGGAAGTGTCTATACCATTATATGATGGATGCCAGATATCTCGCTTAAAAATGCTTCTTGTGCTTCTAAGTATATAGGCAAAGTACATATGATGGAGTGATATAGGTGTGACTAAGTTGTTTAGGTACACAATACACTCTTTTGGTTTTGCTATATTAAAAAGTTTTAAAATTTTTTCAACATTTTGGGATTTTTTAAGATTACCAAAATATTACATTTTTTCATTTGAAAACATGATACTCGAGTCTCATGTGATGATGCACAACAAGTGTTGCAAAAGCTAGGTATGGATTAAAATAGCATTCATGCATGTGTTAATGATTATGTGCCCTTTTGAGAAGAATATGAGTCCATTGAAACATGTCCAAATTGTGGTGTTTACGGGTATCGACAACATATATAGGGCCAAACTATCCCTTAAAATTTCTCATAAACTTTCCTCTCATGCCGCATGTCTGTCATACGTTTCTCATGCATTAGACATGGCGAGCTTCATGATGTGGCATGCACAAAATAGGTCCATAGATGGAATCCAATGCATACTAATAGACTCACATGCATGGAATCACAGTGATTTCAACTTTCATAGCTTTGCATGAGAGGCAAGGAATCTTTAGCTTGGTCTTGCTATAGATGGTGTGAATATGTTTAAACTCTACTCAATCTCTTATAGTGTGTGGCTAGTACTCCTTGTCAACCACAACATTCCACCATGGCTTTCTATGAAGAAAAGACACACGATCCCTAACTTTCTCATACTTAGATGCTATAAAGTCAAGAATATGGAGGTCTATCTCCATCAGTTCATTGATAAGCTTAAGATATTATAGAAGTAGGACATTATTGTGAAAGACATGAACAAGCATATTGGGAGGCAGTTCATTAATATATAAGCCATTCTTTATGTGGACTATGCATGATTGTTTGGGTCTCAAGGAGTACTCAGGTAAATAAGCCTTTGTTCTCATTACTTTTTCTAGCATTGCACGTTTATGTTTGTGTTGACTAGATGTAGATGTCATGGTAGGCATGGTTACCTTAGGTTACCGTGTGCATGTCCATTATGTGGACAAGTTGGACTCTCAAATGTCATGAACAATGAAGAAGATAGTTTATCAGGGGCACCCAACATTCTTATCGGAGAGCTATGATTTGAGAGAAGGATTCCTTGGACTCTCTTGAACGAATGAATGCCCAAAGCTGGAATGAGTGAAAAATGGTTCACAAAGTATCACTTCCAAGCAGAATACAATGGTTCTCAATTTTCTATGAGTTGCCATATTGGATCCATTTACATATCAACCATCTGATTGTTGGATCCCATGTACATTTTCAAGAATATTGGTAGCTTATGGTGGAACTATATCACAAGAAAGAGAGAAACTCTAGGGGGGCAAGGATAGACTTGAAGGTGATATGTAAGATGGAGGCATATTGGCCATAAACGACAATATTTTCAAGTGGAGCACATTGACAAATTGCACTCAACGATGGATTGTGATGTCATGGTTGGAAAATTTTGAGCAAGAAAGTTGATGGCCATAGGTATGAATATTATAGTGGACACTATAGTGTATTTTGGCAACCTATAAAACATAATTTCAGTAGATTATCATAGCTTCTCCATGATTATATTTTATGTATAATGGTTTAAAGTGGTGCTAGAAGGAGAAGGGGCAACCATTTGACAAGGGCTGTCTAGGTTCTTGGAGGTAGGTTATGAGAAAAGATGGAATGATTTATGAGACACGTTTGTCTTGCTGGGTCATTGAGCAAGTGCATAGCTTTTATGAAAAAGGTTACCTTAGAAAAATGAAGGTCACAAATATCTTTTTACTTTATGATATGTTCTTAATTGATTCCAAATAGTTGTTCTTCTAGCCTAACCCATAACAACCTCATTAGTGGTATGTTGTGTCTACGACACGTCGAATGACTCGAGTGTATGATAAAAGAAATATCCCTAGCATGCACGTGGAGAGTATGTAGGTAGACGAGTCATTGTTGTGGGAGGTGGAGGATGAAAAAGACTTGTCGCATATGGAGGTGACAAGCATGGGAACTCCAAGGAGGAGACATGATATAAAAATTCTTCAAGAATGGAGCAGACTCTTCTTTTTGTGGGGATCTCTCCATAAACCTTCCAATGTATGTTGAGTTATGCCAAGAGTGGAGCCATAGGATTGCTCATATGTACATCCATTTTTAATTAGATTAATTGACTATTTAGTTATATTGGTACTTTATTATATGTTTTTTAACTTGCATACGTATTTGCAAAAATATATTATTGTTCTTCACTTTCACCCTTATATTGAATGTGGTAATATTGATTTTGGTTGTACTGATCATTATAGACAGTCTAGAGAGTAGGATGAGCCAACAATATATAGATGAGGAGCCATACGATATTTTCACACATATGTCTCTAGATCAAATCACACACTTCATGGATATACTAGATGAAAAGTTTTCTTAATTAGAATCTAGGCATTCTATGCATTTTTTTCTTGTCATGCTTTGATGTATTAATCTCTAGCAAGAAGTGTCGACACTGTAGGTTGACCATGGAGGCAGGTAGCTTAGGGGTCCCTCACTAGGTCGGTGGAGGTGGTAGCAGGTGGATGCCTTGGGGAGCCGTAGGCTTCCTCTCCTCCCCATTCTAGGGGTGTTTTTGGAGGTTTCTATGGAGATATAAATGTTGTGATACCATGACTAGTTGCTACTCCTCACTCTTATCTCACTTCTAGAGAGACTATATTTGGTACCTGTTATAGAGACATTGATGTAGTGTCCCTCTCTTATTGATCGAGTAGACACTTATCACCTCTTGGATTTGCTATACTATAGGCACTTCCACTCTTGTGATGCCAGGGTTTGCTTAGCCATTTGTGGCACTCCTATGCTTGTTACTTTGATAGGTACCACTCTTACAGGTACACTAGATATATAGAGGTCTCCTAGTTATGCCCATGAGCATATCACATGTGGGAGAGAAAGCACCTTAAATGCACCCCACTAGGGTATGGGTACTTAATATATAATAAAATTAGTAAATTTTACATGAATGATGAGAGGAAGAGACTAATTGCATGCATGCGTGAGTTGTGCCAATAGGTTTTTAGGCACAACATATTGGATCATTGAAGGAATACAGAAAAGGCCAGCAAGGACCAAGTGATAGTGTCCTTGCATGAGGAGTTTGCAATATCCGCACCGGTTTATCAATATTCCATTGGTTGGACAATGGAGCTAATGCAGGTCTACATGTCCCATAGACAATCGGATGTTTGGAAGGTGGTGAAGATTAGTGCACTAAAGCATGAGTGGCTAGATTTGAGGAGACTCAAAGAGGAGGAAAGTAGCTCTTTAGGGCAATGGCAATAGCAACGAGAGGTAGCAAGGGCATGGCTAGAGGTGGGAGCCATGTGCCATTTTGGGAGTGGTTGCCATAGGACCTACTTTGAGGAATTTGTAACTTCTCTATTAGTTATGTTCACTTTCTTATTTTATATATTGCTTGGTAGTAATAACCTTATTCTAACAATGCTACTTTGTCTTTTTGCTACAGCACTCAATTACAAATTGCAATCCTACAGGATTGTAGACCCAATATGCATAAAGACACAATGTTACTATACTTATCGACAAGTTATATATGCTAGCTAGTTCAGTAAGTCATGTCTCTTTCATGTTGCCAATTTTTAGTTATTGTGATGCATTGTATACTCTAGATTGATCTTTGGTTATGTTGCAAACTAACACATTAGAGAGACCCCTATTTCCCTCTCAACCCTCTTTTTGGTTGGGGCTTATTGATAACCACCCTCCAAAGCATTAAGTTGATCTTGTAGGATGGGATGGCCCTCCACACCCATGTAATCCTCCTTCTCCATATCCTCACCTTAGAGCATAAGCATCGCTTTCTCCAATAGGCCACTACTTTGTCCATCTAACTTGATTTCTTTCTATAGAATTATCTTCTTCTTTTTCACTTCCATAGCGGAACCCTTGTATCTAGCTATGCTATCTTAATTAAAGCTTGATTCAATCCCTTAGAAAATATTTCTTTTGGCCTAATTTTATTGAGCATATTACAAAGGTCTTCAATATGAATCCCATTTGGCCTAGGTGATTTTTCATTTTTCATCACACTCATAATATACTATCATTTCTCCTTTAAGAAAGGTCTTTTAAGTAGCAATGCTTTTTCCTTTTTCTAATTGTCAGGACCTAAAACGGGCCCAAAACTGGCTATAGGCACTAGCCAAGGCCTCTAATACTATGGGATCTTTCGCTCAACTACCAAGACCCACGGACTGCTTATTGTTTCAAGCATGCCAAGGAGCTCTAATGGCTACCTCTCACATAGCCAATGCGCCATCCATCCTACAAGTGTAGTGAGATTACCTTGATGCCGATATGAGTTTCCTTCTCTCTTGTACACTCTGGTAGCTCCACGATCCTAGATGCTAGCTCAAGCATGCTCAAGCCTCCTCCATCTCCAAGCTCCAACCACCATAGCCATGTGCGCAAGAGAAGGAAGGAGAAGAGAAGAGAATAGGAGATGGTGAAGAGCTTCACCCTCTTGATCCCTCACTCCCACTCACTCACTCCCTCACACTCACAATCACTCCCTCTCTCAAGAGCACACACAAGCAAGGAGAGTAGAAGAAGAGAAGAGCTCTTGTTGGGCACACACCAAAGAATGAGCTTCCATTCACTTTTTGAACTTTATATATACAAACCCTAAAACCCCATGGGCACCCGTCCTTTTTTACATGACCCCGGCCATTGTGGCAAGGTCCCTTTTTCTAATTCCCTCTTTTTGCTTCATGCCCTAGGCCTATATTCGACTATTCTTTTACATCTCGCATAGGAGAGAGCCTGGCGCTCTTTTACAGGATTTTTTGGAGTTTTTGAGGCGCCTTTTATTTAAAACTACGCTTTTGGCTCCAGCTTAGCTTTAGAGACTACATGCATGTCTTTGCTCATTTTCCATCTTCTTTCTTCTTTTTCATTCATCCTTCCGCCTTCTCGGCTTGGGGTTAACAAATACTCTCAAGACAACCCCACACGACCTCGTGGCCAGGAGCGTCCAAGGGCCCACTACCCTAATCGTTGCTAGAGAGAGATATTGTGTTTCTAATGGAATGTAGTCCAATGATTTTCCTTCCTTACTCCTCAAAGGGAGATCCCATACATCTTGGTATAATATACCACGTAAAACAAACATGGAGGAGGCAACCTCTTAGCTGAATGCATTGGCCCCATTGTAGCTCTCCTACAATGAGAGGATTGTCTCCTCAATGCACTGCTAACACAAATAACACAGATGTGATAAGCTCCACTCTTATTTCGAACGATCCAGGAGATAGAAATTTCCTCACTTTACAATCTCTCAAGGAACCCAAACGCCTAAACCTACAGCCTAGGTGCCTCACAACTCAGTGCAGGTCATGTAATTGGCAATCAATTGCAATGCATCCATGAGTTACCATGTCATGCTCAATGCAAATGTGGATGATCATTGTGCTCAAAAATTTTATAAATCAGCATTGTGTAGTGCAACAAACATGTCTTTCCATGATTTCGGTCTACATGTCATGCTTCATTGCTAAGGGTTAGCCCCTGAGCCTTCTCGTGCGGCTTAACCCCCTTTTAACTTAATTTATAAATGTCCTATATGGTATGCATAAACAAATAGAGCAGAATTTCATATATTTTCAGCAACTAATCAGCATCAAAACCTCTCTTCCCCCCTACCTTTTAGGTTTTGTATCGTTAATAGATGTGTTTTTCTAAGAAAAACCAATAAAAATAAACTTTAACATGAAGACACAATTGAATTGAGGCTTATTCCTCATGCTGCAGCCATGCCATACATTCACATACATAAACCTTATTTTTTTCTAATTTTCTAGCAAAAAAAACCAAAATTTTCCATTATTTTACTATTTATCTTCATTTATTTCTTCATAAAAATGTGATATTTTGGAATTATGATTTCTCAATGATCAGTAACACACTAAATTATTTTCATATCAATTTTTATCTCATACGATCCCAAAACGGTCAACAAAAATCCCAAATTCCATTATTTTTTATCAAAATCGCAACTTATGGGTTTTTGCAAGAAATTATTATGTCATCATATTTTCTTGTTTTCTTTCATATTTCAACGAGAATGCAACATGAGAAATAAGGAACAATCAAAATCAAGCACTTTCTCTAATCATCTTCCATAAAACACAAGAATCGCTTACTTATGCATAGAAACCACGATTCTGAGGCTCGTATCTTGTAGGCGAGAGGCCACTGATGCACTCTCTTAGCCCAATCTATATCCTCTATCACTCCAGCATCATCAGTTGCTCTAGATTTGTCATTACAACCCTCCCTCTTCTCTCTTGAATTGATGCATATGAACAGCCGCTAAGAGGAGAGAAGAGAGAGAAGAGAGAAATACTTAAAAATGAGATTTTTTAAATCCTCCATTAAAATGGGCAAGCTTACAGCCATGCCGTTCCTCTCTCTATCCTGATCAATAATCTCTCTCTCTCTCTCTCTCTCTCTCTCTCTCTCTCTCTCTCTCTCTCTCTCTCTCTCTCTCTCTCTCTCTCTCTCTCTTCTCTCTCTCTCCAAACGGATGTGTATCAGAGAGGCACCAAGCGATTTGGAAGGGGTGGAAATTTTATTCATCAAATTTTCATGAGTTTTTAGGCTTTTATTAAGCCAAAGTTAAAACTTCAAAATAATGAGTTCAGCTTTTTGTGTTCACACTGCTCGCAAGTGGATATTTTGATTTTAAGGGGACAAACACATTCAAATTCAAGATCCGTCTGGACATGCGACTTTGCACATCGAAATCTATAAACATGGCCTTCGTCATGCATTTTTTGGCTCCCGGATCTAGTAGCTGCTTTATAATGCCAAACCTTGCAAGGATTAAATGGGGGGTCAAACATACTTGGATTGACGAACCAAGACTTGTGTTGGATTCCTGACGTCAAAATGCATCTACGAAAACTCCAACTCGGCTATCTGCCACACCGTTTGATTTTTCATGAAAATTTGGTCTCTAGCACTTCCCGAGTACTTCTTGCTCAAAAAACGACCTCAAATGCTTCAAGCAAGGCTCACAATTGACTCCTGAAATCCAGCTCTCATTAGTGATCACGGGACAGGGCGACTCAGCCCGTTGAATCCCACGAACAGATCTGCACATGCATAATTATAAAGAGCATCAAGCTAATACAAAACATATGATTAACAAAGCAGAAAAATAGCTCTCACCCTATCCCTTGACAAAATCAAGACATGAAAACCCACAAGGGATAGAGGCTAGCATTATTTGATAGAAATCGAGAGCAAGTCTCTAACCAATTGCTCGAACACGAACTGGCTAAAAAGCCTATCAAAGAGGTCATCCTAGTGGTGGTCTCTGAACCACCTACCTAACTTAGGACAACTGGACTAGGACCTCCTATTAGGTGACGACTTCTATAGCCTGGTCATCATATTTTTCTTGTAGCACATTTTTCGTTCAAGGTTCCCATACTTGGGCGTGTAAAAAGGAGGGAGTTGAGCATTGAGTGACCCAAGGAGAACATGGCATTGGGTCTCAGGTCCTGACTTGGTACCCAAGAGCCTACCAAGTGCTCGTGAGGCGACACTTAATCCTTTTTTAATGCTCACTTTTATTTTCACTCCAACCTTTCTTTCTTTTTTCTTTTTTGTTAGTTGCTACCCCTAGGAAGACAAGCAGGACTTGTCCCCACGAACCTACCATAAGGCGATAATCAACAACTTATTTGTGCTTTTTCTTTTCTTATTGAGGGGATAGAACCCCTTTTTACACACTGTTGTATTTTTTTCAAAAAAAGAGATATATTTAGAGCTTGCTCTTCTTTTAATATTTTGGAAGGATTCTCTAACTGCCTGACACTAGCATGTACTCTTAGGACAACTTCCCAGCAAGTAGGAAGGACATGGTCAGAAGGACTACCCTCTAGCATAGGTTTTAATCGCCTGACGATATCCTAACATGAGGTAGACAACTACTCAAATCTCCCCCAGATATAGCACCAAACCCTAGGACTTCATGCCTTGATTGCCAGTCCCCAACAAACGAAAAGAAATTAAACCCTATATACACATATAACATTATCTACTTAAGGGAAAAACTCAAAGGAGACTGATGGGACCTAAAACGGGCTGGCACTGGCTCATGCACTAGTCGGACCTCTATCATGCGCTCAACAATCCCACGGCCTCGCGGCCAGGAGCATGGATGACACATACATCATCTTCCTAAACATCCTACGTTAGTATCACGTCTCATAGTCCAACTCTAACCCAATTAACACTCCTCAGAGGGAGTCCCTAGCACATTGCCAAATAGCACGAAGTACAAACATAGGAGGTCCTCCCATGGCTGACTGCCACTAAATCACTGCGACTCTCCTACACCTTGGGGATTGGCCCCTCGATGCGTCGCTAAACATATATAACACAACATTGCACACATATCCACTCAAGGTACCAATTGATCGTATCCAGGAATGTACCATTCCTCACTTTCTTTCCCCTTAGACCCAACACCTAGCCTACAGCTTGGACAACCTTACTCACTCAACGTTGGTCATGATCTTCTAGAAAGCAATTGCCATGCATCCAAGAGGTATTGTTTGATACTTTTTAAATTTCATGCTTCATGCAAATTGTGACTGTCCACATGCTCAAACAATTAAGAAAATCAACATTGGTGCACATGTGGAAAACATTTCTTTCAATGATTTTTGACTATTGCTCGTATGCGGCGTTGCATGAACCTAGCACCGAGAAACCCCCCTGCTACTAGGTCCTTAATTTTTAATTATCGACCAACCTAAATGGTATGCATAAAAAACCAACAACCTTTTCATCATTTCATTCAGCATTTAAACACCTTTTATACACTCTACCCCCTCACCCGTTTAGGTTGTGCATTATTGATTGGTTTAGGGTTCATTTTTCACATTTATATTGTATAAAAAGCCATAAAAACTCACTAGAACATGAAGGTAGGGCTTAACTGAGGCCAAACCTCATACTTCAAACCCCCCATACATCCACAAACATGAATCTTATTTTTCCTTAATTTTCGGCACTCAAAATTCATTTTTCCCTTTTTTTTTCCATTTCCCCTATTTTTCTTGTATTTTTTGCAATATTAAATGACTGAAAATACAAAATGAGTTGTGGGCTATGGCCCTTAGGTTCATTTGCAGCAAAAACACAAGTTTAGTTGGTGTGTCTTATTACATTTTCCATTGATATATCAAAAACACCCAATTTCCCCATATTTCGCGTGTTTTACAGGTTTTACACTATTAATTTCATCCACAACACTTATGATTTTCTGATTTTCTAATTTCAAATAGTTGGAAGACATTGCAAACAACATTATAATGCATAATCATCCCATGGGAACAAATATTCATGAAGCAAAATGCATAAGCCATCAATTTCCTTTGTAAAATTGAGATTACCGTTCTTTGCGGGTTGCGGGTTTTTATTTGCCATATCTCGGGATTGATTTCCAGCCACCATTAATGCTCATGACTGTCCACAATCAGCAATCTTCCTTCCTCTTGCACCACGAAGCAATCCGGTCTTCATTGGACAAGCATCCGTCATTCATTCTTCTTCTTCTTCTTCACCACATGAATCTGCCCTTAGGGGAGAGAGAGGGAGGAGAGAGAAAGACTGAAATCAGAATTCTTCACAGAGACCACCATTCCTTGGGCGAGAGGTGGTGATATGATTGGCATCTAGGAGGGAAGCAAGGGCAATGATCAGTGATGTGGGTTGTTTGCAGGCAGGGATAAGCATGATCAACATTTGGGCGCAAATTTCGGCGCCCTTCTGCTCACGCCCTCTCCACGTTTTTTTGCATGCCCCCTCTCCCAAACTTTCATGTGACATTAAATTTTGGGCTCCCAAAGGTCACTTGCCCATTTTGGCCAAATTTTGTCTACCCCTTCGCATCTTGACCGGTTTCTTGGCCATTTCCCCGTCTGGACTCCGAATTGAGCTCTGAAAAATCCTGGGCGTCCGGCTTGGCATCCTGCATTGGCCAGTAACTCTTGTCAACCGGCATGACAGTTTGAAAATTTATGAAAAATAAACAAGTGTTGCTTCGGCACCTCTAAAGCACTTTGGCGCTTAAAATCGTCCTAGATCGACGAGCCGCCGCCTTCGACGTTGAATATTTTTTCCTTGATATTCATAATTTTTAGCTATTTTTAAGCACTTCTCAATAAAAAAATTCTGCTCTCATTGGTGACCATGGGATAGAGCGACTCAGCCCATCGAATCCCACGATAGATCTGCACAAAACAACAAAAGGAAGCATCAAGCTGATACAAAATAAATACATACTAAACACAGCACAATGCTCTCCCTACCCCCTGATAAAACCAAGGCATGACATCCACAAGGAGTAGGCCTAGCATAATCTGATAAAAGGTCCGAAGCGAGTCACTAACCAACTACTTCAACACAACCAAACAAAAAGAGCTATCAAAGAGGTTGCCCTAAGTGGTGGTCTAAACTGCCTACCTAACTAAGGACAACACGACTAGGAGCTCCTACTAGGTGAGGACTCCTATAGCCTGATCAAGAAGTATTTGCTTTTAATACATTTCTACTCTTGGGGCTTTTGTTTTATTGACATACTTGGGTATGTAAAAAGAAGGGAGCTGAGCGTAGTGACCCAAGGAGAACAGGCATCGGCCCTAGGACCTGTCTCAGTACCCACAAACCTACCAAGCCCTCGCAAGGCGACACTTAATCCTTTTCTGACGCTCACTTTTATTTTCACTCCAACCTTCCTTAATTTCTTCTTTTTCAGCAATATGCCACCCCTAGGAAGACAAGGCATCGGCCCCGGGTCTGACTCGTCCGTAGGGACCTACCAAGCCTTTGCAAGGCAATGATCAACTGCGTATACATTTTCATTTCTTTTCTTCTCTATTTTGGGAGGGGTTAGAACCCCTTTTTACACACCTCTGTATCTATGTATTGTCTTTAAGATATTCAAGGTTTTTTTTTTCATTATCCTTATTATTCCTTTTCCGACAGGCTTCTCTAACTGCCTCATAACTAACAAGAACTCCTGGAATGGCTGCCTAGTAGGCTAGCAGAACAGGGTCACTAGAACTCCCTTCTACAACAGGTCTTCTAATGCCTGACAATGTCTTCACAGGAGGCAACGACTACTCAGACCTCCCTCAAACATACTGAACCTAATCCTGGGACTTCATGCCTTGGACGTCGGTCCCCAATAAGAAACCAAAAACCCCCTTAACAAGTACACAACCACATATATCATAAAAACCATAGTACTCATAAAGGAAATATATCACCTGGATAGAGCCACGAGAAGCTTCCACGCGACAAAAGGCTCCTTCCAAGCTCTTCTTCAAACCTGTCTAGCACAGAACTCAAACAAGAAACCATTAACCGCACCTGCACTAAATAGACAATGGGGCCTCTTGGCCTAATGAAATAAAACACTTCACTACAAAACTGAATCGGCCCTCTTGGCCTAACGAGATCAAACAAAATAGCACCTACACATCCTTCCCTGGAAGAATCCAGATATACAATAATAGGTATCTCCCAAGGAGGAAAAACAGGCTCGTAGCCCTAAACTAAATGCATGAGGTTATGACCCATCCCTCCTGCATAAATAGCAAGAGGCGTATGCATAAGATGTTGTCTAATCAACCTAGGGGTCCTAGATAATAACAGTAAATTGGTCTCGGCTACTCTTTGCATCACCCATATCAACCATTGTCTGCCATATATTGTATGTTCTGATAACATTCCCCACAAGTGACCGGGTCCTGTTTCATCATTGATAACAATATCCAGACTAGGACCACAATTAAAGAAGAGGTCTTCCTCATAAGCAAGATTTGCTAATGATTCCGCAAACTAATTCCAGTAACGTGGAATCAGCTAAAAAGACACTCTCTCAAACTTCTCAAGTAGGGTCATAGCAGTCCAATGATACATACAAAGAATGGGATTCCGCACTGTGTATGTCCCATCTAGCTGATTCAGGATCAACTGGGAATCCCTTTTTACTAACAATCGACGTATACCACCTTGTTTGGCAATATGCAGTCCCATAATCAAGGCTTCATACTCTGCCATATTGTTAGTGAACCCTACCCCGAGATAAGCAATTAACTTCATTGTCACTCTACATCGGGGATCTCGGATTACTACTCCAACACTTCCTTTTCTATTAGGACCCCGGACGCTCTGTCAAAGTATAATGTATACGTCCATAATGGGTTTACATAGCCGGACATTGCGAACTCCTCTATTCGTAATTACGGTAATTAAAGTTTAGCATGTTGAGAGGATGAACTGATGGCTCCATCCCACCTTATTCATTGAACTCAATAGGGATACTCATCAACAGTCGTAAGCAGTGATGGCAGAAGACTTTGATCTCCCACACAAAGGTTCCGTCTTCTTGCTCAATCACTTTATATCCTTTGCTCCACCAGATGAGTTTCCCCTGATGGTATCTTTGCTTCAGATATGGGTGCTCCAAATATGGGATTAACCGACCCATCAACCGACTTTAAGCTCTTCCACAAGTCTCAAACCATCCCCAGCATGGACCTGCAATGCATTTTCCTTGTATTAGCAGACTTAGAAATAATAAGGTTTAATCTTATTAAGATTAACCTTATTCTTAAACTCTACTCCCTGTAGATCAGCTAATAGGGTCGTAGACCGATTTTTCCCTAACTTAACAATCTTGTAGGGGCCATCCCATTTAGGCTCCAGTTTTCTTGGAAACAACTCCCTACGCGCATCATAATACAAAACCAGTTGTCATTTCTTAAAGGTATACTTATTCGCTTTTAGGTCATGCAACTGTTTCATGCGACATTTAGCAACCTCTTGATGTAATAGACTTTGCAACTTAATTTCATCTAGGTGTGCTAAGGTCGTAAATCGCTCTAATAGGGCGTCCTCATTACCCAAAGAATGGTTTATTGCAAATCTAATGGTCGGCAACTCAATTTCTAAGGGTAAAACGCACTCTTCACCATAAACTAGTTTGAACGGCGTGTGGCCAGTGGCTCGCTTGAACGTGGTATTATATGCCCATACTACCACATATAGCTTCTTATCCCAATCGCATTTCTTTTCAAATACGACTTTTGATAGGATACCCACAAGCTGCTTGTTGGTACTTTCAACCTGCCCATTCGCTTGCGGATTATAAGGAGTCGTTTTATTGTGCTTGATTTGCTAAGCCTCTGTCAAGCTTTTGATAACCTTGTTCAGGAAATGGGTTCCACGGTCCGACACTAATTCTTTCGATGGACCAAAATGGCATATTATCTGCTCTGAAAGGAAACTAGCAATTTCTTTAGCATCATCTTTCCTTGTTGCACGTGCTTCTGACCACTTTGTGAAGTAGTCAGTTGCTACAATAATATACCTCTTTTGCGCAGTCGATGACGGAGTAATAGGACCCACGAAGTCTATTCCCCGCTTCTCAAATGGAAGTATCACCATAATAGGGGTGAGTGGTCTTTTCCTATTCTCTCAACTATCATGTCGTTGACAAATATCGCATCTCTTAACATACGCGAACGCATCCCTGAAGGTGGCAGGCCACCAGTAACCTGCTCGTAAAGCCTTTTGTGCTGTAAGCCGTCCAGCAAAATGACCTCCGCAAGCGGAATCATGGCACTCTTCCAAAATGAATGGCACCTCGTCAGGCATCACACATCGGTGATAGATATCATCAACCCCTTGCTGATATAATGTACCTGTGATCAAAGCAAACTTTAATGCCTGCTGCTTAATTTTCCTTCTCTCAGCTTTAGATAGTTTTGATCTAGCCTCTCCTGTCGATAAATAATGCATTATTGCAGCATACCAGGAGGGAATAGATGCCGTATCTATTTTAAATAACAACTCCATTTCACTACCTTCAGCACAGATTCTTTTGGCTCCCCAAAGTCCACAAGACATTCCACAATACCCTATAACCTTGGTGGCTTACTCCTGATCTCATAATCAAACTCCTGCAAAGTGATTAACCACTTCCCTAGACGATCAGGCGGCTGCAGCTTATTCATCAATAATCAAAGCCCCTCCGCCTTCGTATAAAGCACAACTTTCTCATAGAGAATATAATGCCTGAATTTCTTAGTCCCAAAGATCATCGCCAGACACAACTTCTCCATGTAGGTATAATTGATCTCTGAAATGCCCAATTTCCGACTAGCAAAGGCTATCGGATGATACAACTTTTCCTCCCAGATTTGGGCTAAGTAGCAGCTGATACTATGCATGGTGGCTGCTGAAAATATATAAAATACCTCACCTCTTTTGGGTGCTTTTAAAAAGGGAGCTTTTACTAGCTCCTGCTTCACATCCTCGAATGCTACCTAACAAGGGTCACCCCATACAAACAAACAGCTAAAGGACAATAAATTTGTAAGCGGCAACATTCTTTCTGCCAAGGAATTTATGAATCTACGGTAATAAGCAACCGAAGACAGGAAGCTATGAACTTATTTTGGAGTGCGTGGTGGACCCATGGCAACTATGACTTTTACCTTCTTGGGATTTGTCGCAATACCTACCAAACTGACCACATGGCCCAGCAAGAGCCCATAAGGTATACCAAAAACACACTTCCGTGGGTTTAGAGTGATACAAAATTGTTTACATCGCTCAAAGCATTTTCTTAAAATGATCAACTGCCTTTCTCTCACGGTGGTGGCCCCTAAGTCATCAATAAACACCTTCAACTCTTCGAGGGATATGTCACCGAATGTCTTATCTGCTGTTTGTTGCCACGAACTAGGCACATTGCATAAACCAAAGGCCATCACATGGTACGCAAAAGTACCAAAGACAGTAATAAAAGTTGTTTTCAACTTGTCCTCTTCTGCAATTGCCATCTGGTTATATCCTGCAAAGCAATCCATAAATGAATATATCTCCCTACCCACTAATTGATCCAAAATCTGGTCAATGAATGGCAACGTATAGTAATCCTTAACCGTCTGCTTATTCAGCTCTCTAAAATCTACACATAATTGGATTTGATTATTTTTCTTCTTTCTGATCACAACTGGTGAACACCATTCTGTGTGTTGCACAGGAAAAATCAAACCCGCTTTCCGAAGCTTCTGTAACTCTTCAAACAGCCCGTCCCTCAGTTTGAAAGGCATACCTCTTATTTTCTGTCGTACAGGGCGACTGCCTTCTTTTACAGGAATAGTAAGAACAGCCAGGCTGGGAGGGATGCCTCTCAGCTCATCATAACTCCAAGCAAAGATATCGCGGAATTCTTGAATCAAGGACACATAGTCCTCCCTTTCTGCTGAGCTGAGCATAGAACCTAATTTAATTGGCCGCAAATCATTTGGCGTGCCAAGGTATAGCTCGATAACATCTGCATCTCTTATACGATCTTGGGCCTCTATCGGCTCGTTCAAAGTGATCTGATAGACGTCTTCTGTGGTGGATCCCTCTTTGGACTCATCACTTGATGATGTCTCACTGGCGGATAAATCCTCTAATGTCTCCAATTCTGTGGAAGATAGAGGAGCTCTCTCTCTCTGTGGGGACTCAGGATAGGAATCAATCACCACGCGCTGGGCACCTCTGCCAATATCAGTCGACCGGCGGGTATATCCACTTGGCAGTCCACTTGCAAGATCCAAGGTCGTCCAAGTAATACTTGGTAACTTGGATGCCCTGCAAAACGAATCACCCTAAAGTCCAACATGCATTCTACATTTGCAACAGTGACATGGACCTTAGTAATGCAGCCTTCCGGCTGTCTCAAACTATCATCCACCATTCTGAGAACTGTGGAGGTATCTTTCTAGATCGCAAGACCCAACCTTTCCATCAGTTCAGAACTCATAATGTTAACAAATGATCCCGTGTCGATAATGGCATAATCTACTAATATCCCATCGACATAGGCTGCAACCCTTGGGCAATGCTTCTCAGCATGCTCGAACCAGTCATCACCAACTCGCGCAATACCCAAAGGTTCTACGATATACCCGGTACGCAAGATCTTTCTAAATTCCTTGCATACTCCAGGGGAAAGCTTAATAAGTTGTAAAAGGTTCACATCTGGCTTGACTTTGCAAAGAGAGCTCGCCAAATCGAATTCATGATAGTTCGGTAGAGCTCGCTTTTCACGCCAAACCATCCACTCTTTAGGTCGCTGAACTGGCTTTATTGCCTCTTTTTTAACGTTCACCTTCTTCCTCGGTGGTTCCTTATCCTTCTTAACATCGGCTTTACTCTCCACGGGCTTCAGAGGTCCCCCTTCCATGGCAGGATCCAAAACTTGCTTTCCTTTGTCACCCTGTTTAGGGTTTCCGTCAACTCCTTGTCAGCCTCTCTACCCTTTTGATCTCTTGTAAGGACAGCTCACAGATTAGAGGTTTCAGCGTCATTAACACGCACAGCCTCAATCAAACTAACCCCACTACCACTAGGCAGCTCCTCCACTGTAGTCTTTGGTTGTTGGAGTATCTGTTTAGGCCCGTCTTCTCGCTGGGAAACACTTCCTTGTGCACGATGATTGACAGGCCCTGGTTTTTTGACTACCTCGCTAGAGGGAACTAATCTTACTCCAGCAAGTGGCTACTAAATGGCCGGATTGTCCACAAATGTCGCACTTGACATTTGGGCGATTTCATGGATAATGTTGCCCACCACACCATTTGCAGCTAAACCTTGAAGGTGCACCCTCATCTGGGTATATACTTCCTATCAAATTTTGTTGTTTTTTAAGAAAGTTGAAATCAATGGCTATTTGTCGATACTGCTCCGTAATCATGTCAGTATAATGCTTCATCATGTCCTTAACCTCGCCAAGAACATTAGAAGCGCTCGACTCGTAGCCTTGATCATTACCTTGTTGTTCCATCGGCCTAACAATTCGATTAGGCACTGGTTGTTGAACCACAGTCATGGCATTAGGATTAACTGCCTAGCCTCCACCATTTGGAGCCATTTGACTGCCCGTGGGCATCGACATGCTAGGGGGAGTTGGTAATAAAGGCACATTCTGCATCATGTTCCCTCTCCCATTAGGAGTAGCCATCGCTATCCCTTGGCTACCACTGCCATTGGCTATCGCCATATTATTTCCCAATGCTAGACCCATATTCGAATTGCCACGCGAGGCATAGGCTTCTTGTAGTCGGGATTCCACTTCTTGTGCTCGTGTAATGGTAGTATCTATATCCCCCAAAGGGACACTACTCAACTGCAATTGGATATTAAAGTCCAAGACATGCAGAAAATATTGCAATTGGGCAGCTGCGGGGATAGGAATAGAGGTGTCCAACTTACGGAAAACCTCTTTTAGTTTCTTCACATAAGCACGAATATCCTCATGTAGTTCTTGGCGGGTCACGTTGAGTATACGCAACCAATATTGCCCACCCCTTTTAGGGGAAAACTCCCTTCGAAAAGCTCCATAAAATGAATCAATATTCAATATGGTTCCGGCTTCTAAGCCATGATACCATATGGTAGCTCTTCCTTTGAGAGTCATGTTGAAGAACATCATTAAATGTCCTTCTTCTTGGACGCGACAGTTAAACATCAGCTTTTGAAACTCCCTGATGTGGAGTTCCGCATCTTCCTCAACTAGCCCATTAAAAATGGGTAGCGGGTAACCTAGAGCCGGCAAATCCATCATTCTTGCAAGAATTGCAATAGACTGCGCCATGATGGAAATTGGATTTGCACTAGAAATAAGGGACGGTGGGGTTACACCTCCTGCACTTGATGTAGGCTGGCTTATGGAAGAAAGGGGAGCACTAGAGCTTCCACCTTCTTCTAACTTACTGCTTGTGGCACCAAGACCACTAGATCCACTCCCTCATAAGGGTTCAGCACCGCTACGCTTAGGGAAATACCTCCTAAGAATTTTAGCACGTCGCCTAGCTCTTTCGTCTCTCTCTTGCTTTTGGATTTCGGTTAGACGATGTTTATCAATGAATAACGGATCAATCTCAGTATCCTTTGGCATAAACTGCTAACTGGTCCCTAGACAACCAGGATTCAAGGACCTCCACTTCTAAGTGGCTCCTGGCAAACGCACCACTGATAGGACCTAAAACGAGGCGGCACTGGCTCATGCACTAGCCGGACCTCTATCATGCGCTCAACAACCCCACGGCCTCGCAGCCAGGAGCGTGGATGACACATACATCATCTTCCTAAACATCCTGCATTTGTATCATGTCTCATAGTCCAATTCTAACCCAATTAACACTCCACAGAGGGAGTCACTAGCACATTGCCAAATAGCACGAAGTATAAACACAGGAGGTCCTCCCACGGCTGACTGCTGCTACCTCATTGCGACTCTCCTACACCTTGGGGATTGGCCCCTCGATGCGTCGCTAAACATATATAACACAACATTGCACACATATCCACTCAAGGTACCAATTGATCGTATCCAGGAATGTACCATTCCTCACTTGCTTTCTCCTTGGACCCAATGCCTAGCCTACAGCTTGGACAACCTTACTCACTCAATGTTAGTCATGATCTTCTAGAAAGCAATTGCCATGCATCCAAGAGGTATTGTTTGATACTTTTTAAATTTCATGCTTCATGCAAATTGTGAATATCCACGTGCTCAAATAATTAAGAAAATCAGCATTGGTGCACATGTGGAAAACATTTCTTTCAATGGTTTTGGGCTATTGCTTGTATGCGGCGTTGTATGAACCTAGCACCGAGAAACCCCCGTGCTACTAGGTCCTTAATTTTTAATTATCGACCAACATAAATGGTATGCATAAAAAACCAGTAAGATTTTCATCATTTCATTCAGCATTTAAACACATTTTATACACTCTACCCCCTCACCCGTTTAGGTTGTGCATCGTTGATTGGTTTAGGGTTCATTTTCCACATTTTTATTGTATAAAAAGCCATAAAAACTCACTAGAACATGAAGGTAGGGCTTAACTGAGGCCAAACCTCATACTTCAGACCCCCCATACATCCACAAACATGAATCTTATTTTTCCTTAATTTTCGGCACTCAAAATCCATTTTTCCCTTATTTTTTTCCCATTTCCCCTATTTTTCTTGTATTTTTGCAATATTAAATGATTGAAAATACAAAATGAGTTGTGGGCTGTGGCCCTTAGGTTCATTTGCAGCAAAAACACAAGTTTAGTTTGTGTGTCTTATTACATTTTCCATTGATATATCAAAAATACCCAATTTTCCCATATTTCGCGTGTTTTACGGGTTTTACACTATGAATTTCATCCATAACACTCGTGATTTTCTGATTTTCTAATTTCAAATAGTTGGAAGACATTGCAAACAACATTATAATGCATAATCATCCCATTGGAACAAATATTCATGAAGCAAAATGCATAAGCCATCAATTTTCTTTGTAAAAATGAGATTACCGTTCTTTGTGGGTTGCGGGTTTTTATTTCCCATATCTCAGGACTGATTTCCAGCCACCATTAATGCTCATGACAGTCCACAATCAGTAATCTTCCTTCTTCTTGCACCACGGAGCAATCCGGTCTTCATTGGACAAGCATTCGTCATCCATTCTTCTTCTTCTTCTTCTTCACCACATGAATCTGCCCTTAGGGGTGAGAGAGGGAGGAGAGAGAAAGACTGAAATCATAATTCTTCACAGAGACCACCATTCCTCGGGTGAGAGGCGGCGATATGATTGCATCGAGGAGGGAAGCAAGGGCAATGATCAGTGATGTGGGTTGTTTGCAGGCATGGAGAAGCATGATCAACATTTGGGCGCAAATTTCGGCGCCCTCCTGCTCACACCCTCTCCACGTTTTTTTGCATGCCCCCTCTCCCAAACTTTCATGTGACATTAAATTTTGGGTTCTCAAAGGTCACTTGCCCATTTTGGCCAAATTTTGTCCACCCCTTCGCATCTTGACCGGTTTCATGGCCATTTCCCCTGGCCATTTCCCCGACCGGACTCCGAATTGAGCTCTGAAAAATCCAGGGCATCCGACTTGGCATCCTGCATTGGCCAGTAACTCTTGTCAACCCGCACGATAGTCTGAAAAATTATGAAAAATCAACGAGTGTCGCTCAAGCACCTCTAAAGCACTTTGGTGCTTAAAATCGTCCTAGATCGAGCCGCCGCCTTCGACGTTGAATATTTTTCCCTTGATATTCATAATTTTTGGCTATTTTTAAGCACTTCTAGGCACCAAAATTCCACTCTCAACGACGAAACCACCTAGAATGGCCACAAGAAGCTCCTCCGCAACAAAGGCTCCCTCCAGTGACTTCGTCAACCTACGTGATGCAATCATTAAAACAAAAAACCATCAAACATACCTGCACCAAACAGCATATGGCCCTCTTGGCCTTAAGAAAGACAACATTTTAATCAACCAAATACATGGTTTTATTGGAGTATACATTGCACCATATCTGGCTAGCCAAGGTGAACCAAAGATGTCATGAGATGTAAGGGCTACCCCCATCTCTTATGCCACGCAACTCAATGCAAGCTTGATCTTGGGCTTTTGTAGATCCACTAGCCCAATTCTTTCTATTGATATCTCAACAATAAGGCCCATCCCTTCGTGGGTACTATGAGTTGAATGAGTGACCTCCTTGGGCTTATATAGCTCATCTCCTTGATTCATATTCAAATGGATCGATCATCCCAACTTTCCAAAACCTTTCCCTATAGGGAGAATCATAGATTTATGATCAGTCAATCCTTCCCTAATTGGATCATTACTTGTTTTAATGATATGACCCAAACTAGGTGGAGAGTCAAGCTAGGCCCATCTCTTAGATGCATGTCAGGGTGGTGCATATTGTTAGATGTATCAATACAGCCTTTGCACTCCTCCTTGGAATTCATCAAAGCATGACCACATGGAATGCTTGGCCTTTCATCTGGCACACCAACCACACATTTAGAAAATTTGGGTCTCCAAACCCATCTTATGTTACTTTTTATATTCTTATATTGCCTCAATTTGACACATTGATCTAATGGACTTAATGCAAAACCTATTGCTATGGCTAGCTGACCTCACATCCTTATGATTTCCATCAAGCATAGATGGACCTTTGGCATCATGTATCTTCTTCATATGAGATGTCTTTGCTTGCCTTTGTCCACTCTGCCAACTGATTATTCTTAAGAGCCATCTTCTTACTAAAAGGAATAGCATCTACCCGAAAGCATGATGCATCCATAAATTGGAAAGGTATTTCAAGAGCCTTACTAGGAGTACAACTAGAACCACTCATAGCATGCTTATCCACACTTGTGGGACCAATGGTTCTATCACTAGTGCTTTCAAAGCTACCTCTCGTGGAAGTGTTGCAAGCCCTAATGGGCCTTGCTAGGCTTGAAGTCTTTTTACCACAAAGAGGCATACTATCACTGCTCATAGGATTACCACTTCCTACTTGGAGATTTTGGATACTCTTGCTAAGGTTGTCTTGGTATTAGTAAATGAATTTTCTCCTTGCAAAATTGGTTGGATATTTGGATGCACTTGCACTAAACGGGGAAAACTCCAAAAGTTTTCCCAACATATTTGAATATATTTCTCATAGTCTATTGCATGCATCTTAGCCTCCCTTAATGATTTAGGATCTTGCATCCTCATTTAGATTTGTGCATCATGCACTAGACCACTCATAAAGAGCTCACATAGCACATCCTCTGGCAACATAGTGGCTCTTCTTGACCAAAGCCTGAGAATATCATCAAAGGCTCTAGCATATTCTTTAGTAGAAGGGCAAGACTCATGTCTTATCTGTAAAATCTTTCATAAAACCTTGGTCATAGGAACTTTCTTTTCATATTCATCTAAGAATTTGTCACATAGCTCATGGAGGGATTTAATCAACCCTCTTGGGAGCCTTCAATACCATTTCCTAGCTTCTCCCTTGAAGGTGCTAGAAAATACAAGCATTCGATGAATATCATTGAACCCGCTTGCAAGGCAAGTTAGGCCATATTCTTTTAAGTGCAACATTGAATCCTCCTTTACCAGCCCATGAAACACTGGGAGATCCCTTTAAGGAGGAGGGCATGCAGTCCTCTCCTTCGGGATCAAAATGGGGTCATCAAAATCTTTATATTCATCATGACCTAGTTCTAGCTATTTAGGGTACATGGCCTCTTTCGTTTCCACCTTTATTAGTGTAGGAAGGTTTTTGTCGTCCCTTTCTACCAACTGATAAAGGGGTCTAGGGAGGCCTATGCTATGCAATAGAGAGTCTACCCCATCACCTACTACTGATGATTTTTTAATAAGTCTATCCTCATTTGCTACCATTTCCCTAGAATCAGAGATAGGTCCCAATAGAACCTTCCTCTTTGACAAGGGTTTCCCACATATATAGATATCATCCAATGCTTTATGGATTTGCGAAATTGCACTTCAGTACCCAACTGCATTAGGCCCTAGCATCGGATGTATATCTTTCTCATAGGCATGTATTAATCCAATCAATGGAATCACAGTCTTTTCCTCTAAAAGCTTACCATTATTGAGGATCATAGATGACTGTGCCTTCCTAGCCTCACTTTTTCTCCTAATCTTTCCTCTAACTCCCATGGATTATTACTAAATATTACTCCATGGGTGCTTCCCCATAACGACACAAACTTGAGCATGGTGTCACTTTCGAGGCAAAGAATAAAGTAATCGGTCACATCCTAACTAAAAATCCTAGTAAACCATTTAAAATGGGCAAAGTATCTTCTGGGTTACGGGGATTCGTTGGATTTGTCATCATGTTAATTATTGTAATTATAATTGGCCAGCTTTAGCATCCATTGCTTCAAGGCGGTTCTTGATTATAGAATAAGACTAACAGGTCCCTTATATGACCAAGATTTGGAAACTGCCACTTGTAGGCAGCTCTTGGCAAATGCACCACCTGTGGAGACCTAAAATGGACCCAACACTGGCTATAGGCACTAGCCAAGGTGTCTAACACTCTCAAGACAACCCCACACGACCTCGCGGCCAGGAGCGTCGAAGGGCCCACTACCCTAATCGTTGCTAGAGAGAGATATTGCGTTTGTAATGGAATGTAATCCAACGATTGCCCTTCCTTACTCCTCAGAGGGAGATCCCATACATCTTGGTATAATATGCCACGTAAAACAAACATGGAGGAGGCAACCTCTCGACTAAATGCTGTGGCCCCACTGCAGCTCTCCTACACTGAGAGGATTGGCCCCTCGATGCGCCGCTAACACAAATAACACGGACATAACAAGCTCCACTCTTATTTCGAATGATCCAGGAGATGGAAATTTCCTCACTTTACAATGTCCCAAGGAACCCAAATGCCTAAACCTACAACAGCCTAGGTGCCTCACAACTTAGTGTAGGTCATGTAATTGGCAATCAATTGCAATGCATCCAGAAGCTACCTTGTTATGCTCAATGAAAATGTGGATGATCATTGTGCTCAAACATTTTATAAATTAGCATTGTGTAGTGCAACAAACACATCTTTCCATGAGTTCGTTCTACACATCATGCTTTGTTGCTAAGGGTCAAGCCCCCGAGCCTTCTCATACGGCTTAATCCCCTTTAACTTAATTTATAAACATCCTATATGGTATGCACAAACAAATAGACCAGAATTTCATATATTTTTAGCAGAGCTAATTAGCATCAAAACCCCTCTTCCCCCCTGCCGTTTAGGTTTTGTATCGTTGATAGGTGTAAAGAGCGGATTTTTTGTGTGTTTTTCTAAAAAAAACCAATAAAAATAGACTTTAACATGAAGACACAATTGAATTGAGGCTTATCCCTCATGCTACAGCCATGCCATACATTCACATACATAAACCTTATTTTTTTCTAATTTTCTAGTACCAAAAACTATTTTTTAAAAAAATTCACTATTATATTCATTTATTTCTTCATAAAAATGTTACATTTCAAAATTATGAGTTCTCATTGATCAAGGACACTTAGAATTATTTTCATATCAAATTTTATCCCATACGACCCCAAAACACTCAACAAAAATCCCAAATTCCATTTTTTATCAAAACTGTAACTTATAAGTTTTGCGTGTTTTGTGGGAAATTATTATATCATCATATTTTTTGGCTTTCTATCATATTTTAGAGAGAATGCAAGCGCTTTCTCCAATGATTTTCCATAAAACACAAGAACTGTTGACTTACGCATAGAAACTGTGATTCCAAGGCTCGTATCTCGTAGACGGGAGGCCATTGACGCTTCTTCTTTGCCAGTGATGCACTCTCTCAGGCCAACCATCGCTCCAGCATCATCATTTGCTCCGAATTTTTCATCACAACTCTCCCCCTTCTCTCTTCTGAATTGATGCATATGAATAAACACTAAGAGGAGAGAGGAGAGAGAAAGACTAAAAAATCAGATTTTGAAATCCTCCATTAAAATGGGCAAGCTTACAGCCATCTTGTTTCTCTCTCTCTCTCTCTCTCTCTCTCTCTCTCCAAACGGATGTGTATCGGAGAAGCACCGAGTGATTTGGAAGGGGTGTTTAGGCTTTTATTAAGCCTAAGGTTAAAACTTCAAAATAAACAATTCAACTTTTTTGTGTTCACAGTGCCCGTAAGTGGATATTTCAATTTTGAGGGGGCAAACAAGCTTGGATTTGAGATTAGTCTAGACAGGCGGCTTTGCATCATTGAAATCTATAAACTTAGCCTTCGTTGTGCACTTTCTGGGTCTCGGATCCAATAGTTGCTTTATAACACCAAACCTTGCAGGGATTAAATGGGGGGTCAAACGGATTCCGATCGATGAACCTGGACTTGCGTTGGATTTGTGACGTCAAAATGCATCTAGGAAAACTACAGCTCGACTATCTGCCACTGTTTGATTTTTCATGAAATTTTGGTCTTTAGTGCTTCCCATGCACTTCTTGCCAAAAAAACGGCCTCAAATGGTTCAAGCACGGCTCACAATCGGCTCCTAAAATCCATCTCTCACTAATCATTGGTTTCTCTACCTCTATGAATTCTTTGAGCTTTTTTCATATTTAAAAAAAACCCTAGGATGATGCCAACTATAAAAGAGAGGTGGCTAATAAATGCTTTTATGATTTGAGTGCTCTCTTTAAGAAACAACCCATTCCCAACTTTAATTATAGTGATTACTTTTTTTGTTTCGTTGTATTAAAGAAGAAGCTAGTTAGGGCATCTTTCATGAGATACCACTTGTCCTTTAGTTGAGATTTTGTAGCCTCAACTTTATATTTTGGTAGATTTTCAATGTAAGCCTTAACTCCTTTGAAGAGCTTTTGTAGAACCATATAATTAGGCAAGTAAGAGCCCTAAGAAGATTATCTAGGTATATTTGATAGTGATATTAGAACTATCTTTGCATTCTAGCTTGAACTCTATCGCCATGCTATTTAGAGACCTTAGTTATGACTTTAATGCATCTAATCTAGGTGTTTGTAGGCCCTCCACTTCCTTTACTGGTTGGTCCTTCACGGGTTGTGGTCTAGTGTGACTATATTGTCCCTTGTTTAAGAATATTATGCGATCCCTTCATTTATAAAACAAACTACATCTACTTTATGAAACAATCAAAATGCTCCAAGCTTTTTTATATGAGAAGATGATAGTGCATACATTTCAACAAACTAGAAAAACTTCACCTAGTAACATAAATTAAATGGAAACTTAAACATGAGTGCATTGGCCCCTCTACCCTATCATCTTCATGTTGAATCTTTGATTACCAAGTTTACAATTTTGTAGGTGTGTTGGCAATACTATTCCAGTATTCTAGCTTATCTACTTTATTGTTTTGGGCCAATTGCAAGCATTCTTCTTAAGTGTGTAATACCTTTGCTTTAATAAAAGAGAAAAATTAAGCAAATATTTTAAATATAGTTTACAATGAACTTTATCTTTGATTTAACCCATGAATATTTCAAATGACAATCTTCTTAATTTGTATAGCCAACATTTTCTTATAAGAGAAACATTGATTAGGATACCTTGTATGTCCCTCCATTCATCTCATCACCTCCTTGATCAAAACTGATATGATTATATTCTATTAGAATGTCCAATCATTCGATCTAAGGTGTTAATGAAAAATGCAAGGTCCTTGCTATTTGACTTGTTTCAACTCAAGTAATCATTTATGTTCTAAATCTTCTTCTATGTTTGTGAGCATTGCAAAAGTTCCTTGACCTACTAACAAAGCAACCATGTGAAATCTCTATTAACCCCAACATGAAGAAAGCAAAATGAAATTAAAAAGACGCAGGGCAAAGGCGGAAAAAAGGTAGCACGACTGAAGAAAGAAGAGGAGAAAAGGCCAAAAGCGCAAGGGCAACCTTAAAAAGTCCAAGGCAATTGCAAAAGGGGAAAGGTGCATTTTAAAATACAAAGGCGCACCCTGAAATCTTGTAAAAGAGTGCCAGGAGGTGGAAAATCTGGAAAGCTAAAATAGAAGACAAAGACAAAGGCCAATGCAAAGAGAAACGGAAGACAAAGGAGCACAAGGAAAAGTGCAAGTCAAAACTTTTGTAAAAGAGCACAAGCGTATCATGGTTTAATTCAAGGAGCACCGGGCTCTCACCCATGCAATTTGTAAATGTAGACAGGCGGTGGAAAAGAAGCTAGGAAGATAGAAGGACAGTGGGAAAAAGGGCCTAGACTATGGCCGGCCATGTAAAAAAGGGGAAAAGGGGATGACCGCCCAAAAGGGATTTAGGGTTTTGTATATATAAAGTTCAAAAAGTGAATGAGAGCTCATTCTTTGGTGTGTGGCTAACAAGAGCTCTCTTCTTCTTCTCTTCTCCTCATCTTTTTGCTTGTGTGTGCTCTTGAGAGAGGGAGTGTGAGGGAGTGAGTGTGTGAGAGTGAGGGATCAAGAGGGTGAAGCTCTCCATCTTCTCCTCTCTCCTTCTCTTCTCTTCTCTTCTCTTCTCGCTCACGTGGCTATGGAGGATGGAGCTTGGAGATGGAAAAGGCTTGAGGATGCTTGAGCTCGCATCTAGGATTGTGGAGCTACCGGGGTGTGCGAGAGAGGAGGCAACTCGTATTGGCATCAAGGTAAGCTCACTACACTCATAGGATTGACAGTGCGACGGCTAGGTGAGAGATAGCCATTAGAGCTCACTTGAAACGCTTGAAGCAATAAGTGGTCCGTGGGTCTTCGCGGTTGAGCAAAAGCTCCCACATTTTGGTTCCGTTGCCGGGACCAATGGATTCAATCTTGAGCACTTGCACGCCTCATATCGAGCATCGAAGTAAGGGATTCATTCCCAAAACGGAGCTTAAGATAGGTAGGAAGTTTGGGTGTTTTTATCTTCAAAACAAGTATTTTGGGATATTTTGTTTGTTTAATGATTGGGAAACATGGAGAAATTATTTCAGTTTTTTGCTTTCGATTCTTGTTGCATTTAGAGTAGGTTAGGATTAGGAAATTTCACCGGAGAAGGGTAGGGTTTACTATTGCAAAGCAAGGCAAAACAAGGCAAAAACCGTGCAAAAAATGGTAAAAAGCTCGCTTGTGATGCCTAAGATCGGCAAGTGAGTGATTGGGCGCATCAAGACCATACCCAGAAAGGGGCATAAGAGCCAAGAGACCAAGGTAGAGCTCATTTGTGACCATTTCAGTGAGAGAGAGAGAGAGAGCCATCGCACGATTAGATTCGATCACACCATCGATGAGCCTACTGCTCTATTCAGGTATACGAATCCCTTCCCCTATCCCCCTAGATAGGATCTAGAGGTTTATGCTTGCTATGATTGGGTAAATCTCACGAATCGAGCAAGATCGACATCTCGTTGTTGTCGTCGCGCCACGTTCGGCCCGTCCGAGCGGCCGCTTCTAGGCCGAGTTCCAAAATCGGCCCTTAGCCCTCTTTCGCTCGGCCCACTTGGCCCAAAACCCTAATCGGCCCTCGGCCTAGACCTACTTGGCCCGTCCGAGTTGACCATTCGTACCATCGACCAATTCGGCCCTCAGCCACGTGTCATATTCGGCCCTCGGCCCAAGTGCCTCAACCCGTCCGAGTGACCTCATCTGAATTGACCATTTGGCCCGTCTGAGTCTACCCTGTCCGAGTCACGAATTTGGTCCTTGGCCATCCGAGTGACCCCCTCGGACCTTACAATTCGGACTAGCTGGGCCGAGTGTAAATTTTTATCAAATTCTCAGAAATTTGACCTAACCCAACTATAGCTCAACATCGCAAACTGTCGGAAGCCATTCTGATGCTCAAAACTTGGTTTTGGCACACAGAATAGATGAAATCGTAGGGGGCAGCCGCTTAGCAGCTTGAAGTGGGTAGCAGCGAGACCCAGAGACCTAGATGCAAAACGCTGAGCAGTTAAAATTTGATTGGCCAAAAACAAACGAGGCAACATATTAGAAAAACCCTGAACCTCGAAATTGACCCCAAAGGCTACGTAGAGCTAAAGGCACATCACAGACCCATCACTGGGCTAAAACTTAGAACATTAGTTTAAAATTTGGCTAAAAGGTCCTCCAAGTTGTGCATGGTGTTTATCGTAACGGCCCTGCGGGCTAGGGGGGATTGCACACCCCCCCTCGGACCCCCGCAGAGGGGACTCTGCCCCCTCCGCACCTCCCCCAAGTAGGTTGGAGAGAAAACACGCGCTGTGACAGGTCCCCCAAATTAGACCTTAGTCTAGTAATGGCTCTACATGAACGTGGATCCTCATTGACAAAAGAGCAACCAAAAGCCCATACCCGAACTGAGAGAAACAGATACCCTAGAACCTCAATGGGCCAATCTAGCCAACAAGGGCAAGGAGGCCACACTGCAAAAACACATACGTGTTGCATTCGGACTACATCTAGTCAAAGCAGAAGGCAACAACATCAGGCTACAATAGTGAGAATGACTAGATATGACAGTCCTGGCAATAGATGCTCCTTGAATAGCCCTGCACTGACGAGCCAAGACATTAGTGGAGAATCCACATCTAGTCGTGCAGTTGGGGACTCAAGGGCATTTGTCAGAAGGCTTAAATTTACAAGCCAAGACTCGGAAGATGAAGACATAGTACCACCTTCTTATCTTAGGGTAGAACTCACCATGAAAAGAGAGCATACTATCGATGCTTTGATTGATGAAGGAGCAGATTTTAATGTCTTAACCTATGAGGCATGGACCCTACTAGGCCAACCAGAGCTGACACTGACTAATGCAACTCTTAGCCCTTATGGGGGACCTCCACAAGCACTCATTGGGAAGTGCAATAACCTTGCAACAATTGAAACTGAAAGCTTGCCTATCCTTCATGTTCCTCCAAATAGTGCTAAATATGGTAAGGAAACCCTCCTGGGAAGACCCTTCAAAAGGGCGACCAAATGTGAGGCTGACTATGTAGCACAGAGGAGACACCTGACACTACCGGGTGTGAGGATAGTCACAACCTTTAGCAAGGGTGACCTCATCGAACCTCGAGGGAAAGACAAGGAAGGTGCTGACGTAACAGTCAAGCCTACTATCAAGAGCAAGGACTTGTTGGAAGAGCTGATACAAGCACAGGTCGAACAACGAGAACCAGTGAGTGAGGCCATGCTTGAAACAAGAAGGTCAAGAGACAATGCCAAGGACGAGCTTTGGACTTACAAATATCGTAGAAGACCCCAAAAGAAGCCCAAGCCTTATAGACAAAGGCATCGATGGAGGGTCAGCACAATGCCACAATGGATATCCAAAGCGTTGCTACGTGCTCAAGGGTATTACGCAGGTAACCGATGGATGTGGGTACCAAAATCCCCTACTAAACCATCTCTATCAACTAAAGGCAAGATTGCATCAAAAGCAATGAAGCACAGGAGGAAATCTAAGAGAAACTCTAGGTCTCAAGGCAAGAGACCAGACATGAGTGTTCGAAAGAAACAACCTCAGCCTAGCATGCTTACTAAGCAGATGTCATATGTAGCCATTGAGTGTGCACAAAAGCCATTAGTACCCAAAGAGCCTTTGATTTTCAGAGAGGATAATAGGCATCATAGGCACAACATTGCTCATAGCAAGGTTGATCGCTTAACAAAGCAAATGGCACAATCGTCTAATAGCCTCGAGCAAATCATTCAGCCAGCCAGTGCCAAGTCCACCTAAGAGTCCTACATATCCTACATCCTCTTTTTCCAAACAGACATAGGAAGCACAACAGCGGTCGTCAATGGCGGCTGCTCACTCCCAATCTCTATCTCCATCAAAGCTTCCAAATGTCCAAGAGGTAGGACACGACACCACCCTTAGCTCTCAAGCTAAGGATATGCTTGTGCAATCCACCATGGCTAGCTCAACTAATACTCGATCTACGCAAGTGAATGGTCTAAGGGCAACAAAAGACACGACCACTTCCAATTTCCCTAAGGACTTGACACCACAATCCACCAATAGTAGCAAGTCCACTGAATTAGCTGCTAGTACTTCAAATCAAGGATCATAGCAGTCACAGCCCTTGGCCATGACAATGCCCCTTGCAGAACATGTCCTTAGTAGTTTACCTGTGGAGGAGGTGTCGCAACCAACTTCATTAACAACTCCACCACTTCCAAAGCACCTAAAGCCTAGGCTGGAGGAGTTAAACACATGGGAATTGGCTGAAGAGCTAGACTCTCCCAAAAGGGAGATAGTTGTACCCTCACAACCTGGCGAGGCTAATCAGCAGGCCACGGCTATGTCCCATGAGGACACACTAGAGAAAGGAAATGCTGAGGCCCAACAACCAAGCACATCAATGGTTGACCTAGTCCAGGGTCTTGAGTCGTTGAGAGATGCACCTTCACTGACCAAGAAAAAGAGGAGAAAACAGCGAAAACAACAACAGTTGCAGGTGGTTGTGGACCCCACAAACATTGAGATGAAGAGTGTTGGAGAACTGATGAATAAAGCATCAAGTCCATCCACCAATGAACCCATTGATGCCTCTCCTAATAGCGGTGAAACCTCAGACACATCCATGTGCTCTAAAAAATCAAAGCAATCGTTACCATCAATGGCTGCTTGCAACGCTCAATCCACCGACAATAGAACTTGCATTGAATAATCAAGAGTGGATATAACGCTGTCACAATAGGGTGACAAGCCTATACCAGTCACATCCAAGGAGAACCATGACGCAATAACGAAGCCTTAGGAGAAACATGGAAACCCCAAGAGCATAAGAAATCCTAGCATTGGCCAAACTTGCGCATCTAGGCCTGAGCCCCCAGCTACGCTAAAGCTTAGGAAAACTCCTAGAACCTTGCATGAGATAGCAACTGAGCAAGCCCTCGTTGAACATAGAAGTGTCACAGAGTGCTTAACTAAGTTGGATGCTAAGCTCAAAGTGTTCACACGTGTCTATGTCTTGGCAGACTTGTGCGCATTCCCTAAAGAGCAGCTTGAAGAATACTTGTCATTTCCCTTATCTTGGGAAGAGCAAGAACATCTTGATGAGCACTATAATAGGCTCCTGTATGAACACATGTGACTCATCTTTGGCGAGGATGCCAACGAACTGCGCTTAACTGTCACATTCAATGATGCGCTCTACCAACCAAATCTCTTAGAGATAGAGCAACTAAAGCAACTATCAGAGGGTCGAAGTCAATTTAAACAGCATTGGTGTGAAAACCGCATTGCAATGGCCGAACTAGGAGCCCAGATCATGACAGTCTCTGAGGAGCGATTGGCCAAATGGCGGTCTCAAAGATACCCAACCTATGTGGCACCAACTTCCCTTCGAGTGCTGACTGCCATTCGGGGTATGGACTTAGCTGAACCTAGCCAAAAGAACTCTCTGTCTGATAAGGTTCTCACTGAGGAGGAGTTACATGTTGCCAGTAGACTCGGACAAGGTTCCATGCTACTTGATGTTGCAAAATATCTATCAGTATTGAGTAAGCTGCCATGAGTACCGAATGTATGCACCACGCTCCAGTACAATCAAGAGTTCTACAATTGGCTTTAATCCTCATGAAGTGACATGGATTCATGGATATGTATGTAAATAAACAATGACTTTTGTGACCCTATATAGACACTATCAACACACACAAGCAATAATAGTCAAGTGCAGGGAGAAGAGTTGGGATCAACAAGCTAAGCTTGTTAGGTCCTCCTCTCACCACATATTTAGAAGTTGTGTGACCATTTTCACCTCCGGGTGGAGGGCATGCACCCCTCATGACCACCATAGGAAGCCCTGACCAACATCTTTGATGGTGTAGACAGGGTGCAATCCCTTTCTATACACCTTTTTCCCTTTCCGGTCTATCCTTCCGAGGATGAGCCTTGCCCCAATCCATGACCACCAGTCCACGTAACTCATCGTGAGCCAAGATCTGCTAATGGCTGGAGGCTAAATGAACATCATCATGGGGGCCATCCCTCTACGACAAGCACTGCATTCCTCACCCCTCCCCTTCTCGTCATATGCGCTTGATAACCCACACTATAATCCCTTACATGCAAACGATTTTATCATGTATCAAGGCCTAATCCTTGGTTTGTATCTTGCAGGTCCCCCATGAGGAAGACATGGAGCACTTAGGGCAACTAGCTTGCAAAGATGCTCTTCGCTGTTGACAGGAACATGCAGCACACGCCTGCGCTATGTGCCTACCCTCAAAAGGTATGCAAAGAAACGAGGTCCCAAGCAACACTGCCTCGGACATAGGCCGAAGAATCCCCACGTCAAGGGAGTAGAAGTTCAAAGAAGCACACAAGGTGTGGCAACACCAGTTGTGCAAGCCCCCAATAGGCGCTCAGGCACCAAGTACTCAAAGGCTGAAAAGGCAGCTCGAGACAAGGAAGAATTCGATGCATTGTTCAAAAGCATCTTGGAAATGGTCGCGGCTAGAGACTACACCATTCAGGTCCCGGCCGACATCTTCCCTGCCCAACCTCACAGGAGCCCCTCATTAGCAAAGCCTCAGTCGCCTAACCACCCAGACTCACCTCGCCTTGTGCAAATCGAGTAGCCCCTATGATATACAAGCAGCTTAACAAGCCGTCTTGCCATAACTTTTTGTCTTTTGATGATTAAAGGGGCAAGCTCCCTACTTGTACACACTTCCTTTATCTATCATTAATGTATGCCACGTCTTTAACAAGCAATGGAATAGGCATTGCAATCAGCATCATAGCATTTTGAAAAGTTATATCTTAGCATGATTGCATTTGTTCATTGTACTTAACGCAAGCAAGCATATACTCTCATGAAGTGACAAGTGGATGCAAGATGACACAAGTCTTCATGCAAATGTGTTCAATGCCCAAGTCACCGCAAGACCACCAACCGCACAAAGAACTGCAACAAAGCCATGCTACCAAATGTGAAAAATCACCCTTGCGAGTGCCCACATCCCACGAACCAAAGCATAGTCATGGGCTAGGCTCTCTTCTTGGGTCAAGCTCTATAGTGAGCTCACGACGGTTGTTACCTGAATTGTACCAACATCGCAACAACGACTTCTCTAACAACGAGGCTAGGGCACAATCATCACTGTCATATCCAATTCCTGAGCCTTCGAAGCTTGACATTTCCCAGACCATTGAAAAGCTGATAACCTCAACATATTGCAATGGTTGTACTCAGGCAAGTCAAAAAAAAAAGGAGAAAAATAAAACAAAACAAAACAAAACAAAACAAACGAACGAAAAGATAAGAAGCACCCACTATCACAACACCGCACCTAGGGGTACTCAAATTAGGTGCGTCCAGTGACCTTGGTCGGTTGGCTCTATCCCTAGTCCCCTAGCCCCCTAGCATCACCCAAAATAGTTCAGGGCACATCGAGGGCAGGCCAGACCTAAGAGCTTGTCTCGCTTATGGTTAGACCTATCACCCTAACCCATTCACACAATTCCCTCTTGCACTCTGCCTTAATACCATTGCAATCAATTGTGGTAAGCACTGCACGAATGGCCATGAATAGTACACTATCCTCATCGCACAGGCCCAATGTCTACCAGCTACCGATAGTGCAGTATCCCTATGTTCTATCCCGTTACGTCGTGCAATAACAAGGCACATGATGTCGCATACACCTTCACGTGTACTTCTTCCCACCATGGACGACTTTGCTTATCCACACGTCGTTATGAGAAACCAGCTCGCGGTCTTTTACCTACGTAATATCTAAGTATGCACGAGCACTCACATAATATCTGCACCGAAGTATATACAGAGTTTGGGTCCTCAAGTGCAGGACAATACTCTCAACTTGCTTAGAGTTTGACTTGTCTCCCAAACTAATTAAACTCTGTCTTGTGCACGATAAAGAAGACTTCCACTACCCCTAGGGAGAAACCACCTATGAGAGGTTTTCGATTGCAGGTATTGAAGACTCCAACAAGGGTGTCGTTTGCTCTTCATCAACACTCAACTCTCAATTCCTATCCTTATCACCCTGTAAGCCTGCCATCGTACTCGATCAGTGCAACCCCCCCAAAGAACAGCCCTACCACCAACTCCCATTACCCTACCACCTATCACTTAACCCACCAACGTGCCCTCAACGACCTTCCTCCCCACCATTACCAACACTCCACCATGGCAACCATAAACACCCTTGCCACCCACGTCTTTCGTGCATGCTAACGCCTGCTACCTACGACGGTGAGTGCCATGGGACTGGCACTCATCTAGGAGGGGGTAATGTTAACCCCAACACGAAGACAACAAAATGAAAAGGCATAGGGCAAAGGCGGAAAAAAGGTAGCCCGCTGACTGAAGAAAGAAGAGGAGCAAAGGCCAAAAGCGCAAGGGAAACCTTAAAAAGTCCAAGGAAAATGCAAAAGGGGAAAGGTATATTTTAAAATACAAAGGCACACCCTAAAATCTTGTAAAAGAGTGCCAGGCGGTGGAAAATCCGGAAAGCTAAAATAGAAGACAAAGAAAAAGGCCAAGGGAAAGAGAAACGGAAGACAAAGGCGCACAAGGAAAAGTGCAAGTCAAAACTTTTGTAAAATAGCACAAGCGCATCATGGTTTAATTCAAGGAGCATCGGGCTCTCACCTATGCAATTTGTAAATGTAGACGGGCGGTGGAAAGGAAGCTAGGAAGATAGAAGGACAATGGGAAAAAGGGCCTAGGCTACGACCAACCATGTAAAAAAGGGGAAAGGGGATGACCGCCCAAAAGGGATTTAGGGTTTTGTATATATAAAGTTCAAAAAGTGAATGAGAGCTCATTCTTTGGTGTGTGTCTAACAAGAGCTCTCTTCTTCTTCTCTTCTCCTCATCTTCTTGCTTGTGTGTGCTTTTGAGAGAGGGAGTGAGTGTGTGAGAGTGAGGGATCAAGAGGGTGAAGCTCTCCATCTTCTCCTCTCTCCTTCTCTTCTCTCTTCTCTTCTCTTCTCGCGTGCGCGGCTATGGAGGATGGAGCTTGGAGATGGAGGAGGCTTGAGGATGCTGGAGCTTGTATCTAGGATCGTGGAGCTACCGGGGTGTGCGAGAGAGGAGGCAACTCTTATCGGCATCAAGGTAAGCTCACTACACTCATAGGATCGACGGCGCATTGGCTAGGTGAGAGATAGCCATTAGAGCTCGCTTGAAACGCTTGAAGCAATAAGCAGTCCGTGGGTCTTGGTGGTTGAGCGAAAGCTCCCACAATCTCTCTCTCTCTCTCTCTCTCTCTCTCTCTCTCTAGATTTTAAGAAATTAATTACAAAAAACTCCTTGCATGATTGTTAGGTTGTCCCAATTAACACAATATTAGTGAGTTTGGGAATCTCCCAATTCCCATTTTTTGAATGCTAACAAGGTGACACTTGGATAACATGCCCGTAAGTTTTTCAAAACCCAATGATGTGATATTTGTTTCTGTATGAGTGGTGATTTCTTCTAGACTTAGGGATTCATCTTCAGATGATGCATCTAGGAATGTCACATAGCACAGACCTTCTAGAAGTTGTGGCTCTGATGGCTCTGGCTTCTATTGACAAGGGGCATCATCATCATCTTTTCTCTAGAATGATTGGTTAAGGCGACAAGAGCCATCGGTGAACTTAGTTTTTATACCTTTTATCCATTGCTTATGCAAATTTTGCATACTTTCTGGTCCATTGGTAAACCCAAATGGAACCATGGTCATTCCATCCAACACCCCGAGATCTTCGACCTCTGAGGTCTCTATAGGAACATCAACAAGATCATCCACTATCAAAGAAACTTATTCATCTACACTTTCATAACCTGCTTTTTTTTCCTCCTCATCATTTTCATCCTCTTCCTTTAGAGGCTTTGTCTTTGCTTCTGTAGAGGCTCTGTAGAACAAGAACATATCTTCTGCCTCTGTGTCTGCTTTTGCTTCTGGTTCTGTCTCTGGATCTATTTCTGCAACTGCTATGTAACAGGGAGAGTAGTACATCCATGCTTCTATTTCGTTATCAGAGGTGATTTTAGAAGTCAATTCTAGTTGAGGCATGAGGTATTCTCCCATGGACAAAGACTTTGCTTCCTTCGATAGTTGGCTTACAGTTCCCATTGTTAGGGAGTGTGCTTCTATTTTCTTGGGAAAGATATGTTTAACAGCCTCTTCGTCTCCTAATGTACCATCTATTACTTCATTGGAGGAGTCAGTTATGACTTTGATGGATGTGGATCCATTTCCTTTTTGCGATCCATACAATTTCAACACTACTTTATTGGGTCCTTTGCCTAGGGTTAGGGTTCCTTTGAACCAGTCCGTCCTGGCTCTTGCTTCAAAAAGCCAAGGTCTTTCCAACAACAGAGGGTATGAGGTCCCATAAGAATTTGGTTTCACCACTAGATAGGTTAGCCAATAATCTTTTCCTGCATCCGTTGTCTTCACATAAGGGAGAATGCTCAACGGGTTGATTCTGCTCTGATATGCCAGTCTGATAAGCCACTGTGTAGGTTGAATTCCTTGCAAACCTAAGTCCTTTATTGTCACATCCATCATTATGTTTACTGATGAGCCGCTATCCATCAATGCATCTGAAATAAAGTATCCTTCTATCCATACACTAGTCTCTGGGGTCCCAGGATCTAGGAAGGTGTTAGCCACATCCACTTCCTTCATAGGTCTTGAGGCTCTATTGGACTTTGTCACTGTTGAAGGAGCAATCCTTAATCCATGTCTTCAAGTTAAGATGCTTTTGAATTTCTTTCGGTAGCTAGGAGATAGCATCAATAACTGTTGGAATGTTAAGTTTGGTTTAAAAGTGTCTAGGTCTTTTACCAAGTCATATTTTTTTATAGGATCCACAGGCTTCTCCAGCCTGCTGGGGAATGGGGCTACACCCATTTTCATCTTTCCTTTTTCTTCTAGCAATGGTAGCATCAACACTTATTCTATTTCTGGAGGTGCTTCTGTATTGTCTATCTCTTGGACCTCTGGTCCTATTTCTGGGACTGTCTCTATGACTCTTTGTGGCACTATAGTGCTCTGTAGTGCACTGTTTTGATTTGTACTGCTCTGTTTCTTTGTTGGCAGGTTGAACTTCACAGTCTTGGTAGGGGAGTTGTTCTCTTTCTAGACAACCAGTTCCTTCTTCTTGGCATGCATGATAGCAGCAACTTCCAACTCTACCAAATTGGGGGCAGACTCTTGTGCCTTCCGCTAGCTATCAGTGGCATTGGCCTTGACAAGGGATGGACTTGGACAATCCTTTGTAGTGTGGCCTTCTCCTTTGCATCGGCTGCATAAGTGCTTGTAATCCATAGATATTCTAGGGTTTGGACAATTCAGGGATATATGACCCTTTTCTCCACACTTGTAACATTCCACCTCTGATCTCTAACCACCGACAGACTGTCATCCTTTGTAACTTTGAGAGGAAAACCTCCTTGGACCAAAATTAGGACCAAACTATGTAGGCTTTGGACCAATGTCCTGTGTTGTCATTTTGGATTCTAGCAAGTTGAATATTGCATTTTTCATCTTTCTGTATTCATTTGCATATATCTTCCAAAGAGCATATATCCTCTATATGGTTCTTTCGCAAACAATAGGAATAGAAGGCTCCAAGAATTGTTGGTTTTCGGGTACATTTAGTGGCTAAATGTCTTGCTTGATGGCACTTTCCGCACCATATATTAGAACACATCACATCTCTCTCACCTCCCACAGGAGTGGATATATTGGCGGTATTCACCTTCAGCATCTGTAGCTGCTTTGTAATCACATCCATAACCTCTTTCTTGATACTTGCAACTGAGTTGGATAAGTAGTCCTTTAGATTTTCACTTCATGGAGTACTTGTAGTAGGGTTTTGAGAAGCTTCCATTATTATTGCATATACTAGTTGAATTGATCTAGAGGGTCCTCTGTTCTGGTTCTGATTCAAAGCTCATGTTGAGACTTGGGGTTGTTGATTCCAGTTGGTAGGGTTCCACTATTGTTGATTCACCATTGGAGGAACTATTTGAGGGCACTGTTGTTGTGATTGAACCATCATTTGAGGCATTGTCCTTTGAGGCGACCAATGTGGATTAGGTGCACTGTACTGCGACATTGTTTGCATTTGGGAAAAGGGGTAGGGAACTATCCTTGGGTCTCCATTTGGTGGGTATACCATTCCTGGCGCATGGGAGGAGGTAAAACTCCTCTTCCAGGAGTCATTGACAACCTTGCTTCAACTTCGTCATACAATCTTGCACCTTCCACTGCAGCTTGCAGATTAACTGGTCTTTTCAATTCCACAAACTTGTGAACTTCTGGTTGTAGGCCTCTAAGGAACACTCCTTTCTGGATAACTTCCTCCAAATGATGGTTAGTCCATCTCTTCAAGATTGATTCCATTCGCGAGACATAAGCTTCTAATCTTTCTCTAGAGGACTGATTTAGGTTTATAAACTCCTCTCACATTTGCTCTTCAAAACCTTCATGCCTGAATTTAGTGAGGAAGACTAACTTTAGGTCGCTTCATGTGCCAAAAGTTCTTGCTGCTTGTCTCTTATACCATTGAAATGCCGCGCCTTTGAAAGTGGTGGGGAATATCGCTAACCAATGTTCATGGGTTTTGGCATTGTTAGCCACACATGCTACCATAAACAATGCTACATGAAGATTACGGTCCTCATTGTACTCTCCCTTAAATATTGGCAATGTGACTACATTTGCTAGCCTATCATCAATATTTCCAGGATGAATCTAACTAGGAAGGGGACCTTGAGTCACCATGGGGACTTCTGCAAAGAGTGCTTTTAAGGCATCAAAGGAGGCTTGTGCTGCAAGCTCATTCTCATCCTTGATTCTTGCCTTCTCTCTTCTCACGTACCTCTGGACTCATTCTAATGCTTGCCGCTTGATTTCATCATTTATTAGGGGGTTGGCTCCAACCAATTGGTTTGTACTCAACAGAATAGAATCAAAGAGGAGCTTCAGTCTCTAGAGGATTCTCTGGCCAACATCTCTTCTACTTCCTTCTTTTCAACATCTTTGAATTTGGATTTCAAACCACTAAAGAGGGGGAGATATTCCATTCTAAAAGTATCAAAACTCATTCTTCTTAGGATCGTTGTTGTGCCATCATTATAATAATGCCAGTTTCTGATGGTTTCAATAGTGTATGTTGTAAAGAACACTCTGTCTGCCAACTTCCAATGGGTTGCCAATTGGACAAACAAAATATTTTCAATGCATCAAGCATCCCATGTATCTTGTTGTTGAGCATCCATGAACAAATTCCAACTCTTTTCTTTCTTGTTTTTATGAACCTCCACAGACCACGACTCCTGAAGCTTCTTCACGATATCCCACTTGATGATGTCTGAAAACTTCTCAATGAATGCCAAATCTTCCATGGATGGTTATTCTCTCTGTTTCTACCCTTCATTTTGTTCCCAAACAATTTTCCACCAAGATGCAAGTTTCTACTGCTTCAACGGGAAGAGGAAATAGTCCACCACATAGAGCTTGTATCATGATGGTAATATGTTTTCACCATTGTGGGATGAACTTCTTGTAGAAAGTGGCTTTGGAAATAAGAATCTCCAACTCTTCAGTGGAAGAAGGAACTTTTCAAACATCCATTGAATTCTCCTCTTCTTGGCAATGCCATTTCCTTCATTTTCAGCCTCTTCTAATGCTTGTTGATGGCAAGTTTCCTCGGATGCGCACCAAAAACATGTAGCCCCAGGAGAGACACCAAGGAAAAGGGGATTCTATTGCAAGAAAATCTATCTTGTAATATCAACAAGATTTTGTTTCATTCTTTTGATGACCAAAACAAGGAAAACAACAAATTTTCACGCAGCATCATAGTAGATATCTCCCACGGATTTGATAGAATCAACCATAATCTTTAACATCTTCATAGAATCCATCAATAGAATAAGGAAATTAAAATAATACACCATTTTTGAATGGAAATAATCACATAGTATTCATCTTCAATGCCTTCATAGTTTTCTCTCTATCTCTCATAGTAGATTCCTTGTTTTTGATAGAATTGGCTATCTATGACTCTCTCTCTCTCTCTCTCTCTCTCTCTCTCTCTCTCTCTCTCAATAGTACATCATATTCTCACTACAATACTCAATAATGGCACTTAATAATCATTTTTAGGTTGTGGATGCACCTCCCAAGAGGTATGGGAGGTATGAAAGGGCACCAAAGCCACTATAGTGTCTCTTCATAGCTCGCTACTGTCATTGTCACTTCAGTCTTCAGCAGTTGCTTCTTCCATTTGTTTTAGCTCTTTTGAACTTAGATTCATCCTTTTCAAAAGTTAAAAAACTTTCCCAAAGTCACACATACATTCTACAGAACACTTACAGAAGATCTACAGAACAGAACATGAATAGAGTAGAGACAGAGCAAAGACAGTGGCTCTACAGAAGGTCATCAGAGAATAGCAGATCCTCATAAATCATACTAAAACCATTCAAAAATATTTAAAAAAATTCAATAAGCTTTCAAAAAACCTTTATCTTCATCAATCATCAATCCATGCTTCATACAAAAGAAAATCAGAATAAAACAGAAGCTGAACAGAAGGCATCATAACCAATCAGAACCTCAACAGAACCTACCAGAACATCACATAGCTTCATATTTCTACTAAGAATCATCATGAGATTCCAAATAATAATTAATATCATCCAAAACACTCTCAAACACTTCCAAAACAACTAAACATGACTCAAAATCCATTAAAATCAACCATTCAGGCCTCAAAAACAACAAAAATTAGTCAAATATTTAGTCCTTTTCCACTCTCAACAGATGTCACCTACGTGCAAGAAATATATGAAAATACCCCTTATCTACCTCCTATTTATGGGACCTTACCTTATAAAATATACATTTCTTCCCTTAAATAAACCCCGACCTTCACACTCACATGGTACCATATGGTAAACCCTAGTGGACCCCACAAGATAAAGAGCAATAAATCACACGTTGTAACAAAAAGATAGGGAAAACTGAGGCCAAAACTCATGCTTTGCCCGACCATACATCCACAACCATTTATTATATTTTTTCCTATTTTTCTAAGGCATATTCTTAATTTTCTTCTTATATTTTTTCATTTTTCTCTATTTTTTTCTATTTTCAATTAAAAAATGATATATTTTCAGAGTTTAGCTCTTGATTCTTAGAACATAAAAAATATAGACTTTATTAGCATTTTATCCCATGTGTATTGGTTTATCCCACTCGAAAACATCAAAAACTCCATTTTCCTCATAAAAACCATGTTTTATGGGTTTCTAAAAATTATTTTCAGCATTTTGACTTTATGTTTTCTATTTTATTCATCATGTAAGCATAGAACAAATAGTAAACAACACGTCTACCAATTTTCACTCCATAAGAACAACATTGACTCAATCAAATGTAACAAACAAGCAACTTTCCTTTGTAAAATGAAATTGCCGATTTTTCCTTCTTTGTGGGTTTTAAAATCTGATGTGGGACTGTAGATCAGCCCTCATTCAAGGCTCAACCCACCTTCGAATAGTCAACTCTAGCCCTCCACCAATCCGGGAGTGATCCGGTACAATGCAGGACAAGCGGTCTTCAATCGATTCTCAATCTTTTTCATGGGCATGAACTACCTCTTAAGGACAGAGAGAGAGGGGGAGGAAAGAGAAAGACTGTTTTTGAATTTCCATCTTCAGCCAACCATTTCATGGGAGAAGACAAGTGATAGGGAGCATAGATAGAGTGTATCAGGCTGATGTAATCAGTAGGGGGGTACATTGAGGCTCTCCAACCCCTCTCAAGGAAAATCGTCGCTATGGAGTTGTCTTCTGATAAGCCACCCAAAAAACGCCCCCCTCCCCCCCCTCCTAACAAAATTAATCTTGTGAGGGCCCTCCCAAAGGAAGCCCCCAAAAGTCACATCTTTTGGGCTAAAGTTCATTTTCACTTGGCCACTTGGCCCTTGGCCTCCCGTCCGGCCTATCTCTTGCGTGCGGTGTTCGAATTACGATCTGAAAATTCTTGGGTGTCTGTCTCAAAGTCCCCCACTACTAGGAATCTCCAAAAGTCCCGTATGACATGCCAAAAATTTATGAAAATTCATCAACCACTGTCCCGTGGGTCTTTAAAGCACTTTTGGGCATTGCTGCTTAAAATCGTACTGATTGCAGCTGTCGGCTTCCACAGAGTCCATTTTTCCCCTAAAATTTGGAAATTTTGGCTATTTTTAAGCAGTTCTTGACATAAAAAATCATATGTCATTGGTGACCACAAATAGATCTGCACATACACAACCAAAGGAAGCATCAAGCTGCTACAAAAGAGATACGCATCAAAACACATCACAGCTCTTACCCTACCCCCTGACAAAACCAAGGGATGAAGTTCACGAGGAGTAGGCCTAGCAGAATCTGATAAAAATCCTAAAGCTAGTCACGAACCAACTATTCCAACACAGCCAAGCTAAAAAGAAAAATCAAAGAGGTCATCCTAAGTGGTGGCTTGAACTACCTACTTGATGAAGGACAACTCAACTAGGAGCTTCTACTAGGCGAGGACTCCTATAGCGTGATCAAAAATATTATCTTTTAGCACATTGATCCTTTAACCTCTTATTTGTTAAGATTGAGAGACAGAGACAAGAGTGAAGAGCTGGGTGCTCTCACTTCCTTCTTCCATTATCTCATAGACCACACACATGACATAAGTGTATACAATAGTACTAAGGTCCATAGGATCATTCACACTGGGTCTAAGACCACTGACTTATTTAATGTCCCACACTTGCTGATACAGCTAGACACAGCTAATATCAGTCATACATACTAACAGGAGAATAATGGGAGCTTGATATTCTAACACTCCCCCTCAAGCTCAAATCATCTGATGAACTCCAAGTAGCTGTCTGAAACTACTAAACTTATATTTACCCAAATACTTGGTAAAGATATATGCAACCTGTTCATCAGTCTTCACATGCATAAGATCTACTCTCCCTGCAAGAACCATCTCTTTGATAAAATGGTAGTGTACCTCTATGTGCTTTGTCCTGGCATGGTATACTGGATTCGTTGCCAAGAGTACACTACTGAGATTGTCGCATAATAAGGTCAGTGGAGCATCCACTTGAATATCCAAATCAACCATAAGCTTGAGCAGCCATGAAATCTCGCATGTTACCGATGCAACATACCTGTACTCTGCCTCAGTACTAGACAATGCAACCGTTGGTTGCTTCTCGCTGCTCCAGCTGATCATGCCACTTCCAAAGCCAAAAGTGTAACCACTCGTAGATCTACGATCATATGAGTATCCTGCCCAATCCGCATCTGTGTATCCAACCAGTTTTAAGGGCTTATCTCTCATATAGAATAGCCCATAATCTACAGTGGACTTAACATATCTCATAATCCGCCTAACAGCATCCAAATGTGGCTTCCTGGGCTTCTGCATAAATTGACTTATGAGCCCAACTGCATAACTCAAATTCGGCCCAGTGATTGTCAAGTAGATCAGACTTCCAACCATCTGCCTATACATAGTCACATCCTGAATTTCAGCTCCAATGCTAATGTCCAGCTTGACATTCTGATCAAGAGGTGTATCCAATGGTTTGCATTCAGCCATGCCATACTTTTTCAGCATTTCCATGGCATCAGCCATAAACCATTTTTGGCCTTGATTACCTCAATACCCAAAAAGTACTTCAATTCACCGAGATCTTTCATGTCAAATTCAGATTTCAGCATCTTCATTACATGTTGTATGCCCAAGTCATCATCACCAGTGATTATCAAATCATCAACATATATGACCAGCACTACCAAGCCACTGTTAGTCTTCTTTGTAAATAGGCTGTGATCAGCCCTACCAACAGTAAATCCCAACCTCTGCAAGTAGTTATTGATCCTAGCATGCCAAGCTCTCGGAGCCTACTTCAGCCTATATAATGCCTTTTTTAGCCTGCATACATAATGCTGAAAATCAGGGTGAACATACCCTTCCTGCTGAACCATATAGACATCCTATGCTAAGTCACCATTAAGAAAGGCATTCTTCATGTCCATCTGTTGTAATTTCCAGCCTCTAGTAGTAGCCAAAGCAATCACAGTGCATATGGTTGCCATCTTGGCAACAGGGCTAAATGTTTTCTTATAATCAAGTCCATATTATTGGGCATACCCCTTAGCAACCAGCCTGGCTTTGTACCTTTCCACACTGCCATCTGACTCGCATTTGATTTTGTAGACCCATTTGCAGCCAATGGTCTTTTTTACTTTAGGCAGTGGCACAAGATCCCATGTCTTATTTTCATCCAAGGCATTCATTTCTTCATCCATAGCTCCACACCAGTTCTCATCTTCCACTGCTTCAGCATATGTACCTGGTTCTTTGATCTCCATCACTTTTTTCATGTAAGCATAATGCTTTGCAGAGTAGCCACTGTATGTCAACCTGTCAGCAGGGTATCTGACCCTCTATGAGCACCTAGGCTATGGTGCACTGCTCGATTCCCCTCTCTCATGAGGTGGAATGTACATGCTCTGCCTTGCGCTAGGCGTATAGATAGTCGGAATACCAAGTTCACTATCTAAAGTGTCAGCAGACTCATGTCCAGAAGTCATTCTACCAGGTGTCATCATACTAGATGCATCCTTAGTAACTTTCTCTTTTCCTTTGCTATCCAAGACATCATATCTCCCCCTCACTGACATACTGGTGTCAATGGACAGTGAGCTCCTCAATCTCCCTGTCCATGGGTTTATTGTCTGACTACTAGGTCATGTCATACCAGTGCTCTGCTGCAAATCAACTGTAGATACATGACTGGAAGGCATATCCGATGGCACTGTAGTTGGTGATAATACCAAGAACCCATCTCATAAAAAATAACATCCCTGCTCACCAAGGTCTCCCTGGTAGAGGGATCATAGCATTTGTATGCTTTCTTCTCCTATGAATATCCAATGAAAACACACTTATGCACTTTTGGATCCAGCTTTTTCCTTTTTTCATCTAGAATATGCATATAAGCAAGAAAGCCAAAGACTTTCATGTGACTTACATCCTGCTTATAGTCATACAGCTTCTCAAACGATGTCATCTCATGAATACCTGTAGTGGGAGTCCGATTCAAGATATACATGGCTGTCATAACAACCTCAGTCCAATAATAGAGCAGCATCTTCTTCTCATTCATCATGGCACGAGCAGCTTCCATCAAGACCCTGTTCTTTCTTTCAGCTACCCCATTTTGTTGAGGAGTGTAGCTGCAGGTAAGCTGCCTGCATATGCCATTTTCAGCCAAAAAGTTGTCAAACTCATTTGACACATACTCCCCACCGCTATCTGATCTCAAGCAAGAGATATAGCAGTTAAATTCCTTTTCAACCTACTTTTTAAACTGCTAAAAAATAACAAACACCTTATCCTTTGTCTTCAAAATGTAAAAATAAGTATAGCGACTATAATCATCAATGAATGTCACATAATACTTCGAGCCTCCCATGGATGCATTATGGGCTGGCCCCCAAACATCAGAGTGCACTAACTACAATGGATGTATACTCTGCCTTAGATGCCTGACAAATGGCAACCTTGACTGCTTACCAAATTGGCAAGCATCACATACATGACCAATATCTGAATATTGAAACTTGGGTAAACCTGTAACATAATTTGCAGCCTTTGCATAATTTGCAGCCTTTGCAAGTTCACATGCCCCACTCTCTTGTGCCAAATTTCCAAATCTCTAATAGTGCCAGAATCATGGGCAAACATAGCTGAATTCAGCTCTGGCAATGTAGCATCAAGAGTAAACATTCTGCCATTCCTGTGACTGCGAGCTATCAACTTGCATCCATTGCCAAACTCTTCAATAAAATAGCCATGCTTATTGAATCTAACCTGCAAGTTCTGCTCCGTCACAGATAGTAAGTTTTTCGTAATCGAAGGAACATGCAATACATCATGCAAATTTTTATTTCTGCCATCATGAACCACAAGATGCACTTTTCCTTTATGTTCAATGCTATGCTGTGTGTCATCACCTTTACAGACATAGCCATGTTTTTCAGACACCATATCATTGAACCAATCACTGTGAGGGGTCATGTGGTTCGATGCCCTTGAATCAATGTACCAAACTCCATCATCAGTGCATTTTTTAGCAACTCTATCTTTTACATACTGCATGGCAAATAATCTATCTCTTGAAGTATCATCTGCTTGACTAGACGTAGCAAAATGTGCATGTTGTTTGCCTTTCTGATTGCCTTGCTTCTTCCAGCAGTCCTTGGCAATATGCCCATACTTCCCGCAATAATGACAATCCTTATCCTTGTTCGGATTGTCACATGGACGCCGTTGTTTTGCCAGGAGCCTCTACCTCTAGGGCTAGATCTCCCCTTGCCTCTAAAGTTTCCACCACCTCTTGCATTTGATACTTGCTAGTTGTTATTACCATAGGATGCATTCTGCTGGCCTCCTCTGCCAGATCCATAGCCTCTACCATGGTTGCCACGGCCATGCTGATTGGAATAGAAAACTGCATCCTTGTTTTTAGAACTGCTAGATCCTGTAGCCAAGCCAAGCTTAACCTCTTCATGGATAAGCAATGTAACCAGCTCATTAAAAGTAGGCATTTCAACCCTAACAAACACATAAGGGTTAAAAGACTTATACTCAGGCCCTAAGCCATTCAAAGTCACAGCAACCATGTCTTCATCTTCAATCTGTAAACCAACAGATGCCAGCTGATCCACAATGGTCTTAACCTCCGTGACATAATCCTGTATAGATCTGATATTTCTCTCCATGTTGTTGAACTTCTGCTTCAACTGTATCTTCTTGGCACTTGTGGTTGGGGCCATAGTTGACCAAAATGTCCCATGCATTCTTAGGAGAGCTGCAATTCATTATCTGCATTACCATGGCATTTGAGATACATAAAGAGAGCCAGTGCAAGACTCTACGAGCTCTTTCTATCCAAGCTCGGTGTAATTGTCTCTGATGAGTCGTAGGTCGATCTGGGAGCTCAGGTTCAGCTTCCGCTCCAGTCACCAACTCCCAATAGCCTTTCCCTATTAAGAAGTTCTCCATGCGAAACTTCCATATGGCATGATTGTTACTGTCAAGCTTTTCCTCCACTATCTGGGTTATGTTGTCTGTTCTCTCTGCATTAGCCATATTGTGTCAGACAGTATTTAGTCAATGCCTGACTTCATGCAAGCCAACAAGTATGACTGACCAAGTTCAATCCTCAACTGTTTATGACAATTTTTTACAATTAATTGTAGTAAATAAACCAGGGTATTTCAACCCAATGATAGCTCAAAATAGTCCACAAACAAGTGGTCTAACTCATAGGTATAACAGTCAATACATATGCTATGGAGTTGCTTCAACTTAAACTCTTGCAACCTCACTGCCAGGGTAAATACGTACAGTCTGAAAAATATAAACTGTGAGTAGCCGATAGCAATTTCAAGGCAAAAATCAATGAGTATACATGTCATGCATATTCCAAACCCTCCAAAATATCTTCTAGTACATGTGGCAGTCCAGACATAAGCATACGATTACAAAACAATGCATAACCAGCAAGTACGGTTGTTAAATAACTTGTTCACAGATTGTAGTCAGCAAATACTCAGTGAAGTACCAAAGCGTCAGAGGCTTGGAATGTACTAAGGAGTCAGTATGAAACACGAAACCAAACAAGGATTCAAAACTTGGAGAATCAACTAGCAACAGAGAAGTTTGCTGAAGGAGAGACGGTTGAAGCATTCATCACTTGGATTAAGAATCTGCGCGACCAGATGGCTGGCGCTAGGATAGAAAATACTAGTGAAGAGCTAGCTTGGAGGTGTCTTCAGATTTGTCCACAAAAGTTTGATTGACTAGTAATTGCCCTTAATACTCATGTGAGACCTCAAGCTTTGACTTTTGAGGAGTTTTGTGCATTATTGATGGAGGAGGAGTTGAGGCTGAAAGCCCGAGAAGGAAGCAACAATGGAGATTTTGCATTTTTTGCCAATGCAAAAGGCAAAGGTGGTTCCTCCACAAAAAATGATGGTGACAAAAATAAGAAGGGCGGCAAGAAGAAGTTTCAAGGAGAGTGCTTCTACTGCAAAAAGAAAGGACATGAAATTGTAGATTGTCGTGTCAAGAAGGCAGATGAAAAGAATGGTACCCTTAAAAGTAAAGGGAAAGAGACAACCAATACGGCTCAAGTAGAGTTGGAATTATTCATGGCGACCATTGAGGAAGTGTGCTCCTCAGCGCAAGAAGAATCTATCTGACTCATGGGTGTTGGATAGTGGGGCCTCTCGTCACATGACCAACAAGAAAGGTCTATACAGTTCTATGCAGCCTTTACAAGAATCCATCACTGTGATGGTTGGAAATGATGCTAAATGCCCTGCTGTGGGCACATGTACTATTTCTTTTGTTGCTGCAAATGGTGAAGTCAAAAAGCTTTCAAATGTGTTGTATGTTCCCAAAATCAGGAGAAATCTGTCATCAGTTTCTGCCATAACTGATCTTGGTCATGAAGTGAGGTTCAAGAAGACAGGTGCAGAAATTCTTGATAGTGCTGGCATAATTGTTGGCAAAGGAGAAAGAAGGAACAACCTGTATGAGCCAAGTGCTCTTACAACCATCGCTGGAGTGGGCACAAGTAAGCTTTGGCATGAAAGGTTTGGACACATCGGATTTGTAGTGTTTAAGGAGATGCAAAAGCAAGGTATGGTTGCTCACCTACCTACAATAACTAAATTGAAGGAACCATGTGAAGCTTGTATGATAGGCAAGCAACAGAGAAAGGCATTTCCACAAGAAAGCAAGAATAGAGCACAGGCTCCTCTAGAGTTGGTGCATGCTGACTTGTGTGGTAAGATGCCTACACAGGCCTTGGGGGGATCTTCTTATTTTATGTTGATTGTCGATGACTACAGTAGGAAGATGTGGGTGTACTTCCTTCGTGATAAGGCTCAAGCTTTTGGTAAGTTTAAAGAATGGCTAAAACTTGTTCAGAATGAAACAGGGAAAAGTGTGAAGAAATTTAGAATAGATGGTGGTGGTGAGTTCAACTCAAAGGAGTTTGAAGACTTTTGCAAGAGCAGAGGGATCAAGCGTCAATTGACGACACCTCACACACCTCAGCAGAACGGTGTTGTGGAACATAGGAATCGCACCATTGTGGAGATGGCAAGATGCATGCTTAAGGGCAAGGGATTGCCTAACCATTTTTGGGCTGAAGCTGTTAGTAATGCAGTCTAGATTCTAAATCGGAGCTACATAAAGGCTCTCAAGGGAAAAACACCTCATGAGGCTTACACTGGTAAGAAATCATATGTCTCACATTTTAGAATTTTTGGATGTGAATGTTATGCACATGTTCCAGATGAAAAGAGAAACAAGTTAAAACCAAAAATCAGAAAATGTATCTTCTTGGGTTATAGTGATGAGCAGAAGGCTTACAAATTATATGACCAAGAGCCAAAGAAGATCATCGCGAGCCGTGATGTGGTGTTCAAGGAGGAGCCACATATAGTGGAGGAGGAGAAGGCAAGTTCTTCCACTTTATCATCAAGCGAAGAAGTAGTCCACTATGAACCTATCCCGAGAGTTGTCCGTATCCTTAAGGAGGAGGAAGCATCATCTTCAGATGATGAGGAAAAAGCTCACCAACTTGACATCACCCCCGGAAAAGCCATTGCCACGCTAGGTGAAGCAGCTCTATGACCACAATAATCCTATGCCTGCATCTATTGAGGAGAAGGCAAACGGACCAAGGAGGTCTCAGAGAATAGAGGAGCAAATGAGGGCTTCTGTTCACATAGTCAATATGGCCTTGATGGTTGAGATTATGAGAGAAGTAAAGAAGCCAACTGACTTAGAAGAAGCACTTGGAGATCCATCATGGAAGGCTGCTATGCAAGTAGAGTATGACAGCATAATGAAGAATGACACTTGGGAGCTAGTGGATCGACCATCAAAGCGGAAGGTTATTGGCACCAAGTGGATCTGGAAGGTAAAGTACAAGGCTGATGGTACCTTAGAAAAGTACAAAGCTAGACTGGTTGCCCAAGGTTTTTCACAAGTTGAAGGGTTTGATTTTCAAGAATCATTTGCCCCAACTGCCAGAATGACCACTATTCGCACGGTACTTGCAGTGGCTGCCCACAAGAAGTGGCCAGTGTACCAAATGGATATTAAGTCAGCGTTCTTAAATGGTGACCTCAAGGAGAAGGTGTACGTGGCTCAGCCACCAAGGTTTGAGGCCCACCATTTTGAGAACAAAGTGTATAAGCTAAAGAAGGCATTGTATGGGCTGAAACAAGCCCCCAGAGCATGGTACCAACGGATAGATAAGTTCTTTTTAAACCTAAACTTCAAAAGATGTGGACGACCTTCTTATTACAGGTAACTATGAAGATATGATCAACCAAACTCGAAAGGCTTTGAAATCTGAGTTTGAAATGACAGACTTGGGCTTTTTGCACTATTGTTTGGGGATTGAAGTTTGGCAAGAGCTAAGAAAGATCTTCATCTCTCAAAAGAAGTATACATGGGAGATCTTGAAGGCATTTGGCATGACCGAGTGCAAGGAGATAGCTATACCTATGGAGGTGAATGGAGCCCCAAGAGGAACACCAGGGAAAAGGGAATTCTCTTGCAAGAAAATCTATCTTGTAACATCAACAAGCTTGTTTATCATGTTTCATATGATCACAATGAAGAAAAGAACACCAGGCACAACAAATCTTCATGCACCACCATGTAGATCTCCCACGGATTTGATAGAATCAACCATATTCTTCAATATCTTCACAAAATCCATCAATAGAACAAAGAAAGCAAAGGAATACACCATCTTTGAATGGAAATACATCACATAGTATTCATCTTCAATATCTTCATAGTCTTCTCTCTCAATCTCTCATATACAATCACTCTGTTTCAGTAGAATTGGCTATCTCTGACTCTCTCTCTCTCTCTCTCTCTTCATCAATAATACATCATATCCTCACTACAATCTCTCAAAATCACTCTCAATAATCCTTCTTAGGTCGTGGATACCCCTCCCAAGAGGTATGTCTGATATGAAGGGTCACCAGAGCCACTACAATGTCCTTTTATAGCTCACTTCTGTCACTTCACTCTAGTCTTCACTTGAGTCTTTGGCAGCTACTTCTTCCACTTCTTTCAGCTCTTTTACACTTGTATTCACCTCCTTCCAAGGCTAGAAAACTTTCCCAAGCTACACTCTCATCCACCAGAACACATACCGAAGCATACAGAACAGTCTACAGAACAGTACCAGAACAGCTACAGTACAGAACAGAACAGAACAGAGATAGAAGCTCTACAGAAGACCTACAGAAGGTTACAAAAGGTTATCGAAACCACATAACTCACGTTCAAACCATTCCAAACTCTCACAAACCATTCAATAAGCTTTCACAAGATCTCAATCTTCATTAATCAATACTCCATCCCTCCTTACAGAAGACAATCAGAACAAAACAGACCAAAATAGAACAAAACAGAAGGTATACAGAACCTATCAGAACATCATAGAACCACCAACAAACATCATGAACTTCCAAAACACAATCATTATCATCCAAAACACTCTCAAACCACTTCCAAACTAATCAATCATCTCATAAAATCAACCATTCAGCTCTCAAAAACAACAAAAATCAGCCAAAAAAACAAGTCATTTCAACACTCAACATATCCCCACACTTAATAAGGAAGCGTCCTCGCAACCCAGGAAAAAGGGAATACAAGTTCAGGGAAAATCTCAACTTTGATCGTCAATATCTCCTCAAAAAGAATCCATCCACCACGACCCCAACTTATAACCTGTTTTTAATATAAACATACAACGAAAGGAAAACCCTTTATACATTAACACCTCTTAGTAAACTAAAAATCACAACAAATTTGTAAAGGATTTAAAAGTTTGCTTCTTCTTCATCTGCATCTACGTCAACTCTCCAACCACGAACCCAGCACCACAATTCTCCAAAACGTAGCTCGTACACGAAATCCAATAGGAAACCACCACGTTCGTTTGACATAAATGAACTCACAACACAAACACTAATACACAACACAACCATCTGAATGACTCCTTCAAAAAGAGAGATTTTCATTAAAAAGCTTCCACCATACATTGGAAAGGTATCAATGAAGATGATCCCTCTTAAAAGATTGATGTTGTCGGAAATGATCCATAGACAAGGATTCATCTACAAAGTTTTTGGGAGGATTTTGAAAAAATTGGAGACAGCACATCCTTTCCAACAAGACCAGGTATCTGCCAGGCAAACAGAGGGCATGAAAATACAATATATCCAGCTGCTGGGAATCAATGCTTACATTGGCATTCATGCACAACTTTGGAATAGGCTTGGAATCATTATGAGAGTGCCTATGCATATACGCCAGGTACCAAGCAAAGTGAGCAGTTAATCTCACTGAGGGATCTGCAGACTGTGAATACTGCTGGGAAAAATGAACATAGTTCTGATAAGCTTGACTGGAAGCTGTCCATTCTCCTGGAATTACTGGCCAATTGATCTGCGGTCCTGTAAGGCAATCATCCGAACTCCATCCCCTTCTTCTGGAAATCTGATTATCAAACCCGTCACAGTCACTAACCAACTGAGGTGGTTGAGATATAGAAGCGTTAGGAGAGGGTAGTGGAATAAGGAAAAGTGGATGAAGGGAAGGATAGGAAAAATCATAAAAAGAAGAAAAAGTTAAAGAAGGAGTGGCAAAATTTTGGAGGGAATCACTAAGGAAGGGTGTTAACTGATAAATAGGAAATGTAGAGGGTACATTAATGGAGGGAGAAGGACAGGGCGGAGAAGGGGAAAATACCCTATCCTCAATAAAGGAACAATATGTAAAAATGGGAATTTGAGGGAAAGATGAAGGTTGGAAAAGAAGGGGTAAAATAATTGTGGAATTAGATTGACAAAGGGAAAGATATATAGCATAACGGTGAGCCATTTGTTGGTAATAGAGGAGGGTAGGAACAGAAGGTCCCAGAAGAGATCGTCTATGATAGGCATCAAAGAAGGTAGCATCAAATGGATTATGCTTTGAAAGATAGGCTAAGAGATCCATCCTCAGTTGATTAGTACTCTGGGCAGAGGTAGGAGCTGTGTTTTGTCTTTGATTTAGGACCACCGAATCAATCATGGGATGCTACGAATTATCATGATAATCAGCTACTTTGGAGGAATAACTCTGGAACATGTCAGCTATGCGCAACTCCAAATGATTGACATACAAAACAACCTGTAAGACCACATCCCCCACATACCATGCCATATCCACCTCATCTGGAATTAACAAGTCTCCTCGTAGATACATGTATGACATCAACATGGTATCTAGTGTGATAGAATCTTCAAAGACCATTCTGACTACCTCTGTCAACAACTCAGCAGACCAAGTCCCACTCCAGTCATCCTCTGGAAGAGGTAAATCCATCGTGGAAAGCTTCATGTAGAAGACCAACTTCTGTAAGTGGTAGTGGACAAAGAAAGAATGGTCGGGTAGAACATATTCCTGAAACTGCTCAAAGGTAGACCATAACAAGTCCATTCGGGACTGCAATCTTTCCACTTTATCTTGGAATAGAGGGCACAAAGTAGCCTGTCTCTGAAGAGCAGCCAAGTCCTGCTGTGAAAGAGAAGGAATCAATGGAACATTAGGGCTTGGAGGAACAGAGCGGAACTTTGCAAGTTGATCTTGCAATTGCTTGATTTGGGAGGCTTGGTTGGCCACTGTGTCATTAGCAATCTGTAAAGCTGAAATTTTGTCATCTAAGATAGCTTGGAACTCCTTGCTTCTCTGGACATTTTCTCCTTCTCCTCTGAAAGGCTAGTAACCTGGGATTGAGCCTCTAGTAACTGGAACTTCAAAGAAGAAATCTCATCGCTTTGGGTGGCAACCAGTTGGGTTTGTTGTTCCATTTGCTTAAATAAATCTGCTAGGGTATCCTTAGCAGAAGCTAACTCAGATGTTGCCTTATGCAACTGGTCCTTAGATTGCATGAGCTCTTCATAAAAGGACGCGTACAGCTGTTGAACACAGGCTGTCACGGACAATTCAATGGAACTTTGAATATCTTTACAGAGGAAAGGAATGGCATCTCCTGAGACTAGATTGTTCAGGGAGGGAACTGATATGTCCAAGGATCCTTCTCGATGTGCTCTGAACAGGTTAGTACAAGTGAGATACCCAGGGAGTTCACTGCCAGAGGTAGCAGGGATAGGTACTGAAGGAAGTACGGAAGGAGCTTTATCCGCTACCCGCTTCAAGCGTTTGCGCTATATGACCAGGGGAGGCGGAGAATCATCATCCTCTATGTCAATGGGTTCTGACTCATCTGAAGGTGGAGGAGGAGGTACTGGATCTGATGGAGGAGGTGGAGGCACAGTCTTCTGTAAACCTGAATAGGTCAAGAAGGCAGACAAATATGATCCATATGTGACATTGGTAACATTACCCCGGGTGACTTTAACAAAATGCTGATCCATTTTAGTGAGGAGGTAAGTGCTCCAATCAATAGCAACTCCTTTCAGCACCATCCTAGAAGCTGTGAAAAGCTCTTTGGACAAGTATTGGGATGGCGTTTTGGCAGGCATAAACCTGTCCTGAAGAAATTGACAGATCATCTTCCATACATGATCAATGATCATAGAAAAGAAAACTCCTGAAGAGTTTATCACCTTTTTAACATCTAGCATTTCCCTTGTCTGTTTTTGCAACAGCTTCAGAATCTCTTCATTAGAGAAAAGCTGACGAGTGGTCACAAAAGGTTCACCTTTGAAGGGTAGAGACAGAGCCTTCCCTAAGCCTCGAGGTGTCAAAGTCATAGAAATTCCTTGGACTAGTCCTGTCTTCTTGCTGTAAGAGGCCAGAAACTCATCACATAACGACGGATCCTCTGGAAGCAATGGAAAAGAAGTAGCCACAAAAGCAACAAGGCCCGCCTTCGTGAGAGGCTCAAAAGTAAGTAGGGAAGAGTAATCCCTACTAACTAGTGGGACGTGCTGGATAGGGGGAGGAGCATGAGAAGGCGCCATTCAGATGGTTACACACACACCACAAACACAGACAATCAAGGAGAATGCCTGCAAAGCAACAGACAAAAAACCAAAGATAAGAGAATAACCAAACAAGAAAACGTGACTCGACCAACTAACCCCAAGCAAACCACATCCTAGAAAAAATTTGACATGACCTTGAGACAAATGCGACCGAAAGCTTCATGCGATGCATCAGACAAACACCCAGAACTCCGTAACAGGCAATAAAAGAAAAAAACTGCATACCGTACCCGTAACCGTAACAAAGACAGTAAACCAAAACAATACCATATCTGACACATATCAATACTACATCGGTGATAGAACTCTCAGGACTGCGTATACCCATCCCACAAAACGGTTCATTAAAAAGGGGAATTAAGTGTAGTGAGGGGGAATTAATTTAATGAAGGGTTCATTTTAATAAATTATTAAGAATGGGTGAATTTTTATTAAGTGATAAACCTTAGCAAGAAAACGTCGATTCCTTATTATAAATTAAAATACTAATTATTAGGTTAAAACGATGCTTTTATTCGAATCCCGACTTCGATACCCGGCTGGGTCTCTAAATGCAAGTTCATTGATTACAAATTAAGGTGATGTGAAGCACTTTTTTTGCCAGCGCGTACTCATGTGACGGCTGGTTTATTTTAATTAAAAATTAAAGTGCCTCTGTAGTGCACGTAGCGCGTGCTAAGTGAACGGCTGGTTTATTTTAATTAAAAAGCATGTGTGTATTGAGCGTGAATGCGCGTGGAAACTGTGGGTGAATTAAAGAGTTCATTTTAACAATTAATTTGTGATTAAGGGGGAAATAAAAATAAATAAAACACATAAAATAAATACCGGAAAGGGGTGTGTATGTAATGTAGAAATGCGCACGGAAGAGTCTCCCAAAAGAAGTGAATCCAGTAAAGGAAAAGTAAAGATCACTGATGAAACAACAAACACAATACCTTAGCAGATGTGTTGATTTGGTTTTTGTTGGTTTTTTAATTTTTTTAAATTGTGATTATTTATGGTTGGTTATATCGTTTGGGTGGTTATTATGGGTTGTGGATGTGTTTTGTTGTTTTTTTTATTTGTGTAGGTTTGGTTGTTGGTGTTGGTTTTTGTGTTTTTTTAAAAAAATAAGAATAAAAATAATAATAGGGAAATTAATATAAACAACACAGGAATATGGAGGAAATATCCACAATGGGGTCTAGGCAAATAAAATAGAGAGTGTGAAGGGAAATTCCCGTTTGTTGGGTTGTTAGTGTGTTGTTCTTTTTTTTTTTTTTACAATAGGGTTACCATATATGATAATTTTTAAAAGTGAAAAATAAATGAAAAATGGTCAAGGGAGGTGAGGGGAATTTTTTAGAATTTTTAAGAATTTTTTTAAAGAATTTTTTTACTATTTTTAAATGAATTTTCTACATTTATTGGCAATTTGGGGGTTAAATTGGGAAATGTGTAATTTTTAGAAATTTTAGGGTGGGCAATTTCCAGCGGACAAACTCCCAAAAATTGGCAAAAAACAAAGGGAATTTTTATTAATTTTTCTGAATTATTTTGATGGGAAAATTAATTTAGAAATTAATTAAATCATATAAAGCATGTTAATCAGATAAATCAGTTAGAAGTAAGTCAGTTAAGTCTGGTTAGTCTGGGTAAGTCATGTAAGTTAAATCTGGTCTAGTCAGGTTAGTCATGGTTGATTAGGTTAGTGTGAGTTAGTCTAAGTAAGCTAGGTCAATTAAGGTAGTCTAGGGTCAGTTAGTCAATTTAGTTAGTTAGGCAAGTCCTAACTAACCAGGGGGAGACTAACTAACTAAGGGTTAGTTAGTGGGGGTGGAACTAACCTGAGTTAGGTTAGTCAGACTAACTACAGGTAGGTTAGTGAAAATCTAACCCTAGTTAGGTTAGTGTGATCCTAACCCTAGTTAGGTTAGTTATTAACTAAAGTTAGATTAGTGTAACTAACTAAAGCTAGGTTAGTGGCTAACCTGGTAGGGAGGTGGTGGGGGAAGGATGAGGAGGAAGGGGAGGAGGGGGAGGTGGAGGAAAGGAGAGGGGCAAAGAAGGAGAAGAAGAAGGGGAAGGAGGAGTAGGAGGAGGGGGGGAATGCAGGAGGAGGGGAGAGGAGATGGAGATGAGGAGGAGGGGACGCAGGATGAAGAGGGAGAGGGAGGTGGTTGGGGGGAAGGGGTTGGGGAACAGAGGAGGTGGTTGGGGGGAAGGGGTGGGCAGGGCCCAAGGGGGTAGGGGGTGGGGGAAAATGGGCGCGTACCCCGGTCCCGCACACGTACGCGGGGCGGGGCAAAAAAATTTGCCGTGACGGGATTGAAATGGCACCGGGATGACGGTACGGGTCATGCGGACACGACCGGGGTGCGTGGGGATGCGTAAAATCGAAAAAGGGCGCGTTCACGCGCAAAAAGGGCGTGCGAATACACGTAAAAATAAAGAAAAATTAATAACTCCCAATCCGTACGTCAAAACGAAATAGCGTAAAAACAAAAAGTGGGCAGGACGACAGGGGGAGAACAAGAAAAATATATGACGGAGGTTTCAGGAGGGGGAAAGGGCGGTCACATGCAAAAAACCCAAAAAATGAACCAAAAAACGCAAGTAAAAATTAATATAAAAAAATCCGTGCATCGGAATGAGGTACAGAAAAAAGGAAAACTGTGCAAAAATATGTGCCCAACAATCCTATCTCATCAAAACATGATTCCGATGGAGATAATATGCGTTCACATGGGAAAAACCCAAAAAACAAACCCGAAAATGGGATCGGAAATTAATATCGGACGAACCGTTCACTGGAATGACATGCAGTAAGAAGGAAAAATGTCCGCAAGAAGGGGGGACACAGGTTTATCATGTTAAACCGCAGTTCCGGTGGAAATAGGAGGGGTTCACATATGAAAAACACCAAAAATACTCCCGAAAACGTAATTAAAAATTAATAAGTAAAAATCTGAAAGTCGAAAGAGGGAGGAGGAAAAAGGAAAAAGGTAGGGGAAGAAACGGAGGACACGACTGTCAAATCAAATTGGAATTTCAATGCAAAGAGGGTAGGTTCACATGGAAAAATATCAAAAATACGCACGAAAAATGTGTAAAAAACCGAAAAATTAATAATGGACAAACCGTGTATCGGAATGATGCAGAGGAAAAAGGAAAAATGTCAGGGGAAATCTGGTTGGCAGGGCTATGACATCAGAGCATGGTTCCCAAGCAAGAAAAGCGCGTTCACATGGAAAACCGGCTAAATTGCACAAAATGCTTCAAAAATTAATAACTCAAAAACCGTGCACCGGAACAAGGGTAGGTAAAAAGGAAAAATGGTCAAGGAAAAGAGAGGAACAGGGCTATGAGGCTGGATGCGGACTTTGAGGAATGTAGGGTGCATTCACATAGTAGGACCTCCAAATCAAGGAATAAAGGAAAACTGGAAGGGAACAGCCCCAAAGGTGGGTGGAACATAACCGGATGGGTGGGAAGGGATCCCATTAGGGTAAAATCAAGTCATGGTATACATGCATGAACAGGGTAAGGCATATGTAGAAAGGTATGCACTGTCGACGCGCAGGGATGTGTCCCCACACTTAAGACCTTAACGGATAGGGTTAACCGAGCAACAGGGACCTAGGACCACGCCACAGATCATCCACTAACATCCCCACACTTAAAACATGACTGTCACGAAGAAACAGAAGGTGTAGGGTTAGAAAAACTTGGTCCGTTTCGTCAAGAATCAAGGTTGAGTGTCGATGGCACGTCCAGTGTGGTTGTCGGCGCTGGAGGGACCAAGGCATCTTCTCGGCACACGTTCGTCATGGCAGGGACCACGCGGCAGCACCCAGGGAGGTAGCTGGTTAAAGGAATCGCAGGAAATTCGTCGATGATGAGGGATATTTCACTCAACTCGCAGTCACTCAAATGAAATGAAAGAACAGTCACTCACCCCATGACTAATATCACTCGAGGAATAATGATGGAAACCCATATCTCGTACCCGGTTGAGGAATCGACAAGGGGGAATGGTGCAGAAAGAGTATGCTAGGGTGCATAGTTGATGGTGCATTAGTGCGTCCAACCCGTCTGGCATAAGTGCAAGGAGGAAGGCAAGGGAGCCTTACAGTGCAGTGTACAGAACAGGGTGGCGTGGCTTATGAGGATGGCAAAGACCCATCCCATGGGTGCACAGGGAAACGGGAACATACCTGACTCCAAGTGTCGGAACGTCCCTCAATCTCACCTCTCGGTAATTGATTGAAGAAACTCCAGTCACACTCAACCCACCCTCTGTCTCACTCTCTATTGATGGATATAAGAGGGCATCCTTTTCTTGAAACCCATTGATGTAATCCTCACGGTCACTTGTGCAAAGATTGTCTGCCTTGTGCGCATTTGATGGTGCAACAGTGCATCCCGCCTTGTGCCGGCATACGGTGCGAGAAGGAAGGCCAGGGAGCCTTATGGTGCAGTGCACATAACAAATTGTGCGTTATGCATTGAGAAGCCCATCCCGTGCGTGCAACACTTCATTCACACTTCTCACCTCTCATTTGATTTGAAGGGAAAAGACTGGTCTCTCAACCCACCCTCTGTCTCACTCGTTGTTGATAGTTACAGAGGGCAACCCTACTCACTTCCCCATCCGGTTAGGATGAAAGCTCACATCACTCAAGGGGTTGTCGATGAAGATCACTTTGTCAGTTGTTGAAGAGGCGTACCCAGGGAGGTAGCCATCAAATCGAATATTGTATTGGATAGGAACATGTTGTCTGCTAGAGGATAGGTAGTCACTTTGCAGAGGGACCCAGGACACATCGTACCAAGGGAGGTAGCTTCGGAATTGGATCCTGGGAACATCAATTAATGAATCCACTTTCTGGACTGCTGGGTGTTGCCACCTTTTCCACAGCCAGCTTCCCGCCCAAGGGTGTTGACCACCTTTTCTTGGAACGAGACCTGCTATGACAGGGAATTGCTTCCTTTTCTCTCATAACAGATTTATTTGTTTTTTTTTCTTCTCTTTTTCTTGTTTTCCCCTATTCCCGAGGGTGTTTCCACCTTTTCTCGAAGAATAGGTCAGCATGACAGGGACCTAAGTCCTTTTCTTCCATAACCGATATGTATATTTTTTTTCTTTTTTTTTTGAATTGAGCAAGGGAATGGTAGAACTACCATTTGTCAGAACCAACCTCGCCACTGATGCTGGTGGAAAATAGAGGATAAGAGATCAAGGCTGGAAGGGGGGTTTGAGGGGACAGAGGGTTGCGTCCACTTCATCAGGAGTGATTGAAGAATGGCTATCAGAAGTAGCATCATAAGAAGTACAGCGCCGTGCCAATGAGGGAAAGGATCAAGTGTCCGTAATTGTCAAGATCCCCAAGGAGGGAAGTACTTCTTCAGGCGATATCCATTGATCAGAAAGGGATCATCAGAGGCATCAACGGTCTGCACTTGGACAGAGCCATTAGGGTTGACGGCAAGTACCTTATAGGGGCCCATCCACCGCTGTTGGAGCTTGCCAGGAAACTTGCCAAAGCGTGAATCATAGGCTAGGACCAAATCACTTTCTTTGAACTCCTTGTGCTTGATGAAGCTATCATGGTAAGCCTTGCGTCGAGCTTGTGTGGCTTCCACGCACTGTAGAGCCATCCTACGAATTTTGTCCAAACATTCCAGGTGCAGGAGACAACGTTGCAGTGAATCATCATCCCCCAAACGCTCTTTGATAGCCACTCTCAAAGAGGGTAGTTCCAATTCAACAGGAAAAATAGCTTCTGTACCATACACCAGCTGGAAGGGTGTCTGTCATGTTGCTGCTTTATGGGAGGTTCTGTATGCCCAGAGGGCCTCTGTAAGTCGATCGTCCCAATCACGACGATGTGCGGCAATTGTTCTTGTCAGAATCGAGCAGAGGATGCGATTGGTGACTTCGACTTGGCCGTTGGCTCTGGGGTAATAGGAAGTGGACTTGCGATGGCGGATCTTATACAACTCTGTCAACTCCTCCATGACTTTGTTGAGGAAATGAGTACCTCTTTCACTTACCAGCTCTAAGGGACTGCCAAAACGGGTGATGATATTCTCATACATGAACAGGGCCACGCTGTTACCATCGTCCCGCTTTAGGGCTTTAGCTTCACACCACTTTGTGACATAATCCGTACATACGAGGATGTATCGGTTCTGTTTCCTTCTGGTAGGAGGATCAATTGGGCCTATGAAGTCAATGCCCCACTTCTCAAACGGCTCCAAAGGAAGGATAGGTTGTAGTGGCATGGCACTTGTCTTGGTGGGTTTCCCCATTCTTTGACAAGCATCACATCTTTTACAGTAATAATAGGAATCGTTGTGAATGGTAGGCCACCAATAACCTGCTAGCAGAGCCTTCATGGCTGTAGCTTCTCTTGCAAAGTGACCTCCACATGGCTCGTCATGGCAAGCCTTCAGAACAATCCTAATTTCATTTCCTGCAACACATCTTCTGAGCACTTCATCTTTGCCTTTCTTGTACAGTGCACCGCCTAACAAGGTATAGGGGGCTGATTCCAGCATAAGCTTCTTCCTTTCCCGACTAGAGATACCATGAGGGTACTGTTGGGTTGCCAGCAGATTGGCAATGTCTGCATACCAGGGAGTTACAGTTTCTACCAAAAATAGGGAAGCATCAGGGAGGTCTGGATCATCCTGCTCCTCGTCTGCAGTTTGTGAGATACGCGACAGATAATTAGCCAGAACATGGGAATGACCAGGCTTAGTAATCACCTCAAAGTCGAACTCCTGAAATAGAAGGAGCCATCTCATCATTCATCCTTTCACATTTGCTTTGTTCATCAAGAAGGACAGGGCCTCATGATCCACATAAAATTTAAAATGGGTGGATAGGAGGTAATGGCGAAACTTTTCCAAGGCAAACACCATTGCCAAGCACTCCAGCTCTGTCACTGTATAGTTCCGTTCCCTATCAGTGACTTTTCAGCTTGCGTAATAGATCGGTTGATCCAACTTCGAGGACCCTTTTGGCAGAGGACAGCACCTAAACCTTCAATTGATGCATCCGTGTGTACATGGAACTCTTTCGTCCAATCAGGAGGTTGCAGAATGGGTGCCTCTATCAGACACTGCTTCAGAGTGTGGAAGGCTCTGTCACATTCTTCCATCCAAGTAAACTCTGCATCTTTCCTCAGGAGCTTGTGCAAGGAAGTTGCCTTTGTCGCAAAATGGGCTATAAACCTTCTGTAGTAACCCACATGGCCTAAGAATCCCCTCAACTATTTGAGGTTGGTGGGTGCTGTCAGAGCTGCGATCTTTTCGATCTTTGCAGGGTCTGTTGATATCCCTTGTGCAGAGACAATGTGGCCCAACAGGACTCCAGAAGAAACCCCAAAGATGCATTTGTCGAGGTTGAGGGAAATCCCATACTCCCGGCATCGGTCAAAGCATTGTTCCAGGTGCTCCCAATGTTCACGGATCAAACTATAGACACAGAAGTCATCCAAATATACCTCAATGAAGTCATGCAGATGATTTTGAAATGCAGCCATCATGACTCGCTAGAAAGTAGCAGGGGCATTGCAGAGTCCAAACAGCATCACTCGGTAAGCGTAGGTCCCCCATTCTGTGGTGAAGGTTGTTTTGGATTGGTATTCTTCTGCGATTTGGACTTGGTTGTATCCGCTGAATCCATCCAGAAGGGAATAAAGCTCATGTCCTGCCACTGTGTCCAACAGTTGGTCTGTGAAAGGGATAGGAAAGTGATCCTTCTTCGTCTTGGAATTAAGCTTTTGGAAATCCACACATATTCGCAATTTGCCATTCTTCTTGGGTACAACCACGATGGGTGAAACCCATTCACTATTTGCCACTGGATAGATGAACTCGGCTTCCAAAAGTTTCAACAGCTCCGCTTTCACCAATGTGGAATAATTCGGGTTCATCCACCTCTGTCGTTGCCGTACTGACTTGGCATCAGGCTCCAAGTCAATATGATGTTGACATATTGTGGGATCAATCCCCTTTAGGTCTTTGTAGGACCACGCAAACACGTCCAAATTTTCTTTCAACAAGTTGTACAAGATTGACAACTCCTCTTCTGGGAGGCTGCTACCCACCTTCAAGTGGCGTTCAGTGCCTTCTGCATCCACAAAGGTTAACTGCCTTTCACCTTCTACTTCACGAATGAAGGTCCCGCGGACTGCTTCTGGGTACAGATCCGACTCCTTTAAGGGAGTAGTGTCCTCTTCTGATGTCCCACTAGAACCAATTTCTTCTTTTGGTGGAGACTTAGGTTGCTCTTTAAGACGTTGGAATGGGATAAGAGCCGTTTCGGGTTTGGTTTCAAGATTAATTACCTCTTGGCTTGAAGACTCATATTTTGATGACGCATCCAGGAACGTCACATAACAGGGACCCTCTGATTTCTGTTGGGTTTGTGGGACTGGTGCTTGTTGGCACGGTGCATCATCATCATCTTTCTTCGGCAAGGATGGGTTAGGATGGCATGAGCCACTGCTAAAAGACGGCTTGTTCTTCTCAACCCACGTCTTATAAGAATTTTGCATATAAGAAGATCCATTTACCAGACCAAATGGTACCATCACCATTCTGTCCCATAGCATGAGCTCATCTGCTTCTGATGCTTCTGGAACTTCTTCCTCAAATGTATCCTCTTCAGGTGGGATAGATTCTTCTGGCTCACTTTCATCACCTTCTTCATCCATATCATATTCATCCTCTTCTGTCTCTGTCTCTGTCTTTGCTTCTGCTTCTGCTTCTGTAGGAGCTCTGTAACAGAAGAACAGATTCTCTGTTTCCTCTCCTGTCTCTGTCTCTGTTTCTGCTATGGCCATGTAACAGGGAGAGCAGTACATCCATGCTTCTATCTCACTATCAGAAGTGATTTCAGAAGTCATTCCCGGTTCAGGCACGAAGTATTCACCCATTGATAATGGCTTTGCATCTTTTGGAAGTCGGCTGACAGTATCCACTATTAAGGAATGTGCCACTGTTTTCTTGGGAAGGATCTGTTTGACAGCATCTTCATCTGCTGATGTTCCATCCGTAGCCTCATTAGGGGAGTCAGAAGATAATTCCAAGGAGGTGGATCCATGTCCTTTTTGAGAACCATACAGTTTCAGCACCACTTTGTTGGGTCCTCTACCCAAAGTCAAGGTTCCTTTGAACCAATCCATCCTTGCTCGGGCTTCAAAAAGCCATGGTCTGCCCAATAACAGAGGATAGGATGTACCATAAGAGTTTGGCTTCACCACCAAATAGGTTAGCCAATAATCTTTTCCAGCCATTGTAGTCTTCACATATGGGAGAATGCCCAAAGGCTTGATTCTACTCTGATCCGCCATACTGATGAGCCATTGGGTTGGTTGCACACCTTGTAAGCCTAGATCCTTCATTGTAACATCCGTCATAATGTTCACTGATGAACCACCATCAATCAGTGCATTTGCGATGAAGCAGCCTTCTATCCACACACCAGTCTCTGGAGTACCCGGATCTAGGAAAGCATTAGCCACATCCACTTCTTCTGGAGCCTGGTTGGACTTTGTCACTGTTGAGGGAGCAATCCTTAAACCACGTCTTTTTGTCAGTATACTTTTGAATCTTTTCCGGCAACTGGGAGACAACATCAATAATTGACGGAATGTGAGGTTTGGTTTAAAGGTATCTAGATCTGTAACTAAATCGTATTCCTTAATAGGATCCACTGGCTTCTCTAACCGGTTAGGGAATGGGGCAACACCCATTTTCATTTTCCCTCTTTCTTCCAACAAAGGAATTACAGGAACTTCTTCTGCCACTTGTGGCACTTCCTCTTCTTCTGTATCCTGGACCTCTGGTCCTATCTCTGTAACTGTCTATGTAACTCTCTGTGGCACTGTAGGGCTCTGTACGGCACTGTTAGGCTCTGTTCTGTTCTGTTCTTCTGGTGGAAGATTGAACTTCACTGTTCTGGCAGGAGGGTTATTTTCTTTCTGGACAGGTGGTTCCTTCTGCTTTGCACGCATGATGGCAGCAACTTCCAATTCCACTAAATTGGAGGTAGGCTCTTGGGCCTTGGACGGACTATCAGTAGCACTGTTTTTCACTGGGGCTGGGCTTGGACAGTCTTTTGCAGTGTGGCCTTCTCCTTTGCATCGACTGCATAAGGGCTTGTAATCCACTGACCTTCGAGGATTTTGACAATTTGGTGAGATGTGTCCCTTTTCTCCGCATCTGTAACATTCCACTTCTGATCTCTGACCACCGCCAGACTGTCTTCCTCTGTAACTTTGAGAGGGAAATCTTCTGGGTCCGAAATTAGGACCAAACTCTCTAGGCTTGGGTCCAATATCTTGTGTTGTCATTTTGGATTCCAGCAAGTTAAATCTTGCATCTTCTTCCTTCCTTCTCCTATCATGCATCTCCTTCAGAGAGCAAATGTCCTCGGTATGGTTCTTCCACAAACAGTAGGAACAGAAGGCTCTAGGGATGGTTGGTTTTCATGTATATTCAGTGGCTAAATGGCCTGCTTGATGACACTTACCACACCAAGTGTTTGACCGCATCACATCTCTTCCTGCTCCTGCAACATTGGATATGCTAGCGGTATTCACTTTCAGCATCTGTAGTTGTTCTGTAATTACATCCATCAACTCTTTTTTTATGTTTGCAACTGAGTTGGATAAATAATCCTTCAAGATTTCTCCTCCTGACATACTGGCAGGAGGGTTTTGAGGAGTTTCTGTAATCACTGCATAAACGGGTTGGGCTAGTACAGAGGAGTCTCTGTTCTGGTTCTGATTCAGAGCTCCTGTTTGAACTGTTGACTGTTGGCTCCAATTGGTAGGATTCCATTGTTGCTGCTAATTTGACATTGAGGAAATTGGTTGGGACCATTGTTGTTGTGGTTGAACCATCATTTGAGGCATGGATTGTGGCCACTGTGGATTTGGTGCACTGTACTGTGATACCGAGGGCATCTGTTGGTAGGGATAGGGAACAGTCCCTGGAATTGCATTTGGTGGATACATCATTCCTGGCATCAGAGGAGGTAGGACTCCTCTTCCTGAATTCATCGCCAATCTAGCTTCCACTTCATCGTACAGTCTTGCACCTTCTGTTGCAGCTTGTAGTGTGGCTGGTCTTTGTAGCTCCACAAACTTACGAACTTCTGGTTGTAATCCTCTGAGAAACACCCCCTTCTGAATGCCATCATCTAGATTATGGTTAGTCCATCTCTTCAGGATGGATTCCATTCGTGAGACATAAGCTTCTACTCTTTCTCCAAAAGACTGACTTAGGTTCATAAATTCCTCTCGCATCCACTCTTCAAAACCTTCACGCCTGAATTTAGTGAGGAAGGCCAACTTCAGGTCGTCCCATGTGCCAAAAGTTCATGCTGCTTGTCTCTCATACCACTGAAACGCCGCGCCCTTGAAAGTGGCGGGGAATATTGCTAACCAATGCTCAGGGGTTCTGGCATTGTTAGCCACACATGCGACCATAAACTCTGCTACATGAAGATCGGGGTCTTCATTGTACTCTCCCTTAAAAACTGGCAATGGGACTACATTCGCTGGCCTATCATCAATATTTCCAGGATGGATCTGGCTTGGAAGTGGATCTCCAGAAGGAGGAAGGGCTTGATGTGCCATTGGGACTTCTGTAAAGAGTTCCGCAAGGGCGTCAAAGGCAGCTTCTACTGTGAGCTCGCTCTCGGCTTTGATTTTTGCTTTCTCTCTTCTCACGTACCTCTGGACTCGTTCTAACGCTTGCCTCTTTATTGCGTCATTCATCAGGGGGTTGGCTCCACTATCTTGTTAGTGCTCCACAGAGGGTTAACAGAAGTCTTCAGTCTCTGGAGGACTCTCTTGCCAACATTTCTTCTACTTCTTTCTTTTCAACGTCCCTGAATTCTACTTTCATGCCACTGCACAGAGGAAGGTATTCTGTTCTGAAGGTGTCAAAATGCATACGTCTGAGCATTGTGGTGGTGCCATCATCATAGTAATGCCAGCTTCTGATGGTTTCAACAGTGTATGTTGTGAAAAACACTCTGTCTACCAACTTCCAGTGGGTTGCTAATTGAACAAACAGAAGATTATCAGTACACCAAGCATCCCATGTATCTTGTTGTTGAGCATCCACGAACAAATTCCAACTTTTTTCATTCTTGTCTTTGTGAACCTCTACAAACCAAGACTCCTGAAGCTTCTTCACAATCTCCCACTTGATGTTGTCTGGAAACTTTTCAATGAATGCCAAATCTTCCATGGATGGTCATTCTCTCTGTTTCTGCTCTTTAGTTTGTTCCCAAACAGTTTGCCACCAAGATGCAAGTTTCTGTTGCTTCAATAGGAAGAGGAAACTGTCCATCACATAGAGCATGCATCATGATGGTGATGTGTTTCCACCATTGTGGGATGAACTTCTTGTGGAAAGTGGCTTTGATTATGAGGAATTCCAAATCTTCAGTGGAAGAAGGAACTTTACAAACATCCATTGAATTCTTCTCTTCTTGGCAATGCCATTTCCTTCATTTTCAGCCTCTTCTGGTGCTTGTTGATGGCAAGTTTCCCCGGCTGCGCACCAAAAACATGGAGCCCCAAGAGGAACACCAGGGAAAAGGGAATTCTCTTGCAAGAAAATATATCTTGTAACATCAACAAGCTTGTTTATCATGTTTCATATGATCACAATGAAGAAAAGAACACCAGGCACAACAAATCTTCATGCACCACCATGTAGATCTCCCACGGATTTGATAGAATCAACCATATTCTTCAATATCTTCACAAAATCCATCAATAGAACAAAGAAAGCAAAGGAATACACCATCTTTGAATGGAAATACATCACATAGTATTCATCTTCAATATCTTCATAGTCTTCTCTCTCAATCTCTCATATACAATCACTCTGTTTCAGTAGAATTGGCTATCTCTGACACTCTCTCTCTCTCTTCATCAATAATACATCATATCCTCACTACAATCTCTCAAAATCACTCTCAATAATCCTTCTTAGGTCGTGGATACCCCTCCCAAGAGGTATGTCTGATATGAAGGGTCACCAGAGCCACTATAGTGTCCTTTCATAGCTCACTACTGTCACTTCACTCTAGTCTTCACTTGAGTCTTTGGCAGCTACTTCTTCCACTTCTTTCAGCTCTTTTACACTTGTATTCACCTCCTTCCAAGGCTAGAAAACTTTCCCAAGCTACACTCTCATCCACCAGAACACATACAGAAGCATACAGAACAGTCTACAGAACAATACCAGAACAGCTATAGTACAGAACAGAACAGAATAGAGACAGAAGCTCTACAGAAGACCTACATAAGGTTATCAAAACCACATAACTCACGTTCAAACCATTCCAAAATCTCACAAACCATTCAATAAGCTTTCACAAGATCTCAATCTTCATTAATCAATACTCCATCCCTCCTTACAGAAGACAATCAGAACAAAATAGACCAAAACAGAACAAAACAGAAGGTATACAGAACCTATCAGAACATCATAGAACCACCAACAAACATCATGAACTTCCAAAACACAATCATTATCATCCAAAACACTCTCAAACCACTTCCAAACTAATCAATAAACTCATAAAATCAACCATTCAACTCTCAAAAACAACAAAAATCAGCCAAAAAAACAAGTCATTTCAACACTCAACAGTGAATGCAAAGTTATTCGTCACGGATACATCAGCACTAGCAGACATTGGGAGGTATAGGAGGTTGCTGATCTACTTGTGTAACACCAGACTAGACATTGGGAGGTGTAGGAGGTTGGTCGGTAGTCTGATCTACTTGTGTAACACCAGACCAGATATCAGTTTTGTTGTTGGTGTTTTGAGCAGGTTCTCAAACAAACCTCATGAGAGTCATTGGAAGGTTGGAATGCAGGTGCTCAGATACTTAAAGGAAACTCTTGACTATGGTATCACATACAGTTTTGGAACTTCTCTTGTGGGGAACTGTGACTTAGATTGGGCAAGAGATAGTGATTCTAGGAAGTCAGTTCTTGGTTATTGTTTCTCTTTGGGTTCAAGAATTTTATATTGGATTAGTAAGAAGCAGCCAAGAGTGGCATTGTCTTCTACTGAAGTAGAGTACAAGGCAGCTTGTTTTGCTGCATGTGAAGCAGTATGGTTGAGAAGGATTCTATGGCATATGGGAGTACATGATGAAGAACCAAGTGTGCTAAGATGTGACAATCAGAGTTAAATTGCAATTGCCAAAAATCCAGTGTTTCATGCACGCACCAAACATATAGAGATCCAGTATCACTATGTGTGTGATTTGATGGAGGATGGGATAGTGGAACTGGTCACAACAGAGGAGAATGGAGCAGATATATTCACCAAATCACTTATCAAAGATTTGCTTCAAGTTCATCTTCAGAGACTCGGCATTGGGCCGAGGAGATAGTTCACCTATGGGTGGACATTGAGGGGGGGTGTTAGATATGATCAATGCCCCACCCTCATTGGGTGCCACCAATGATCCATGGTGCTCAAAGTTGTAAGGCCCCCATTATGAGGAGAAGCCAAATGTGAGCCCGGACATTGGTTGAGTCCTGACTTGTATATCAAATGAGGTCAATGTGACCGGATGTCCCGTTTCTTTTCGGAGACTATCTTAGATAGGATACCCACAAGCTGCTTATTGATACTTTCAACTTGTCCATTTTCTTGCAGATTATAGGGGATCGACTTATTATGTTTGATTTTCCATGCTTCAATCAGACTTTTAATCACATTGTTCAAAAAATGGGTTGCACGGTCCGATACTATTTCTTTTGGTGGACCAAATCAACATACTACTTGCTCCCATAGGAAACTGGCAATTTCCTTTGCATCATCTTTCTGTGTTGCATGTAATTCCGACCACTTAGTAAAATAATCAGTCGCTATAATAATATATCTTTTTTGTGCATTGGACGACGGAGTAATAGGGCCCACAAAGTCGATCCCCCACTTCTTGAACAGAAGGATCGCCATAATAGGAGTGAGTGGTCGCTTCCTATTCTCTCGGCTATCATGTCGTTGACAAAAGTCACATCTTTTAACATACTCCAATGCATCCTAGAAGATGGCCGGCCACCAATATCCCACCCTCAAGGTTTTTTACGAAGTTAGCCGCCCATCAAAATGACCTCTGCAGCAGAGTCATGGCACTCTTCTAAGATGAAAGGTACCTTGTCAGACATTACCCATCGGCGGTAGATGTCGTCTACCCCTTACTGATACAACGTGCCATTGATTATTGTGAATTTTAAAGTTTGATGCTTGATCTTTTTCTTCTCTGACTTTGTTAGACGAGCTCCAATCTCTCTCATTGACAAACAATGCATTATCATCGCATACCAAGAGGGAATAGATGCCATGTCAAGCTTGAACAATGAGTCCCAGTCACTGCCTTCAGCCAGAGCTTCCTTTGGCTCCCCAAAGTCCACAAGGCACTCTATTATACCCTACAACCTTGGTGGCTTGATCTTAACCTCATAGTCAAACTCCTGAAAAGTGATTAACCACTTTGCCAAATGGTCGGGAGATTGTAGCTTATTCATCAGCAGTCATAGCCCTTCTGCCTTCGTACAAAGGATAACCTTCTCATAAAGGGTGTAGTGCAAGAAATTTTTAGTTGCAAAGGCCATCGCAAGGCACAACTTTTCCATATAAGTATAATTAACTTTGGATACACCCAGGTTCCGATTGGCAAAAGCAATCGGGTACCACTTCTCTTTCCACATCTACGCTAAACAGCAACTAATGCTATGCATGATAGCTACTGAAAAGATATAAAAAAATTTGCCCCTCTTCAATGCTTTTAGCACATGTGCTCTTGCGAGTTTCTTCTTTACATCCTTGAAAGCCACCTTACAAGGGTCATTCCACATAAACAAACAATTGAAGGATAATATATTTGTCAATGGCAACGTTCTTTCTACCAAAGCGTTTATGAACTGTCGATAATATCCAACTGATGACAAAAAGATGTGGACTTCTTTGGGGGTGCGTGGTGCACTCATGGCGACTATAGCTTTGATCTTTTTAGGATCTGTCGCAATCCCTACTGAGCTAACTATATGGCCTAGCAAGAGCCCATAAGGTATGCCAAAAGCGCACTTCCTCAAATTGAGAGCTATGCAAAATTGTCTACATCGCTCAAAACATTTTCTTTAAATAATCAACTGCCTATCTCTCATGGTGGCTACCGCTAAATCATCAATAAATACGTTCAACCCCTCAGGGGAAATGTCACCAAAGGTCTTACCGGTAGTTTGTTGCCAAGAACTAGGCGCATTGCATAGACCAAATGCCATCACATGATACGCAAAGGTCCTAAAAACTGTTATGAGTGTCTTTTTGAGCTTATCCTTTTCTGCAATCGCCATTTGATTATAGCCTGCAAAACAATCCATGAATGAATATATCTCCCTACCTGCCAATTGATCCAGAATCTAGTCAATAAAAGGCAGTGGGTAGTAATCCTTAACTGTTTGCTTGTTCAACTCTCGAAAGTCCACACACAGTCAAATTTGATTATGTTTCTTCTTCTTGATCACAACTGGTGAACACCATTCAATGTGTTGCACAGGGAAGATCAAACCCGCTTTCTGTAATTTCTGTGACTCCTTAAAAAGTCCATCCCGCAACTCAAACAACATATGCTTGACTTTCTGCCGCACGAGATGGCTTCTTTCCTTCAACGGAATTGTATGGACAATGAGGCTGGGAGGAATGCCCCTAAGTTCATCGTAACTCCAAGCAAAAATAACATGGAACTCTTGGATTAGAGTGACATAATCCTCGCATTCCTCTACACTAAGCATGGACCCTAGCTTTATTGGCTGCTCATCGTCAAGCATACCAAGGTCTAGCTTGATAACATCTGTGTTCCTTATTCTATCTTGAGCTTCTAATGGCTGGTTCAGCGTTACTTGATAGACGTTGTCTTTGGTCTTTGGATTCATCAGTCAATGACATCTCACTTGAAGACACATCTTCCATTGTCTCTAACTCTGTAGAAGACAGGGGAGCTTGCTCACTTTGAGGTGATTCAGGATATGCATCCACCACCACATGTCTAGCACCTCTACCAAATATCAATCTACTAGCGGGTATATCTACTTGACAATCTGCTTGTAAAATCCAAGGTAGACCAAGAAATACTTGATAACTCGGACGTCCTGCAAATTGGATTACCCTAAAGTCCAACATGCATTCTACGTTGGCAACTGACATGTGGACTTTAGTAATGCAGCCTTCCGACAGTCTTAGACTATCGTCAGCCATTCTAAGGATTGTGGAGGCATCTTTTTGAATCACAAGACCCAACCTCTCCATCAATTCAAAACTCATAATATGAATCGAGGATCTTGTGTTGACGATAGCATTATCCACTAGAATCCCATCAACATAGTCTGCAACCCTTGGGCAGTGCTTTTCGGCATGTTCAAACCAGTCACCCCCTACCCATACTATTCCTAAGGGTTCTATGATATAACTCGTATGCAAGGTCTTTTTAAACTCTTTGCATATTCATGGCGATAGCTTGATTAGCTGCAAGAGATTCATGTTTGGTCTAACATCACAAAGGGAGCTAGCTAAATCAAAATCGTGATAATTCGCTAAAGCTCGCTTCTCACGCCAAACCAACCGCTCTTTAGGATGCTGCACCGGCTTTATTTTCTCTTTTTCCACTCTCATCTTCTTTCTCGATACCTCGTTATCTCTCTTAGCATTAGCCTTACTCTCTACGGGATTCAAAGGTTCCCCTTCTCAAGATTTAGAACTTATGTTTCTTTATCACCTGGCCTAGGGTTTCCATCAACAGGTTTTACATTATCCTTGTCGCCTTCTCTATATTTTTGGCCTCTTGTTATAGCACCTAGGATAGAAGCTTCAGTGCCATTAACCTGGCAGTTCTTCAATAGTAGCCTTATCTCTTTGGAGTATTTGTTTCGGCCCATCATCCTACTGAAAATTGTTTCCTTATGTACGATGATTAACAAGCCCTGGTTGCCAATTGACTTGCTGGAGGGAACCAATCTTGCTCCAACAAGTGGCTGCTAAATGGTTGGACTTTCCACAAAGGTCACACAACATTTGGGCAATTATGTGGATAATGTTGCCCACCACACCGTTTGCAGCTGAATCTAGAGGGTGCACCCACTTCCGGGCATCGACTCCCTATTAGACCTATCATATTCTATTGTTTCTTTAAGAAATTAACATCAACGGCTATTTGCCGATATTATTCAGAGATCATATCTATGTAGTACTTCAGCATGTCCTTGACTTTGCTAAGGACATTTGACAAACTCGACTCATAGTCGTGATCGTCTACCCATCGTCCCTTGGCCGCACAAATTGATTAGGCATTGGTTGCATTGGTTGCTGACCCACAGGAACGACGTTAGGGTTCGCTGCTTGGCTTTCCACATTTGGAGGCATCTGACTAGCCATAGGCATAGTCACACTAGGCGGAACTGGCAATAAAGGCACATTCGGCACCACGTTCCCTCTCCCATTAGGATTGTCCATACCTATCCCTTGGCTTCCACTGCCATTGATCAATTGAGAATTATTTCCCATGCTAGACCCATAGTGGGATTGATTCAAGAAGCATAGGCCACTTGCAGTCAGGATTCTATTTCTTACGCTCATCTAATGGCAATGTCTATATCTGCCAAGGTGACACTACTCAGTTGCACCTGGATGTTAAAATCAAGGCCATGCAAGAAGTATTGTAACTGGGCATCATGTGGGATAGGGATAGAGGCATCCAATTTATGAAAAACCTCTTTGATATTCTTGGCATATGCTCATATATCTTCATGTGGTTCTTGACGTGTCAAATTCAACATGCGCAACCAATATTGGCCCCACCCCTCTCAGGGGAAAACTCCCTTCAGAAGGATTCATAAAAAAATCCACAGTGATTATGGTTCTGACTTCAAGGCCGTGATACCATATAGCTGCCCTTCCCTTTAGGGTCATATTGAAGAACATCATTAGATGCCCTTCTTCTTGGATGCGGCAATTGAACACCAGCTTTTGGAACTCCCTTATATGAAGCTCTGCATCCTTTTCCACTAACCCATTAAAAATGGGTAGGGGGAAACCTAAGGTTGGCAAATTCCACGTTCCCGTAGGGATTGCGATAGGTTGCGCCATGGCAATGATTGGATTTGCTAATGGAATCGGGATAGGCAAAGCTGTCACACCACTCAAAATGGGAATATTAATTGGGAGGGGGGAAGTACTAGAACTTCCACCTCTTGACAGGCTAAGGTTACTAAGACCCCGCCCTTGAATAAGTTCAGGACTACTCCTTTTAGGAGAATAATGCCTATTGATTTCGGCCCTCCATCTAGCCCTCTCGGCTCTCTCTTGTTTTTGGAGTTCGCCTTGATGGATCTCTTCAAAGGACATCAACTAACAAGTAGGTCCCAAGAGAGCCTAGATTTAGAAACCACCGCTTTGAGGCAGCTCCCGGCAAATGCACCATTGATGGGACCAAAAATGGGTCGGCACTAGCTATGGCACTAGCTAGACCCTCATGCATACATCAGGCATCTCCACCACCACATGACCTCGTAGTCTAGGAGTGTCTGTAATAACTAAATGCACACTAGATACTTCTAATATTGCATTCGTATCTAGATAGGAGTCCAACAACACCTTCCCCAAAACCCCTCAAAGGGGGTATCCCACACGTATTGGCAATAAGTGCCACGTATCACAGACATAGTAGGCACCCCATCGGCTGGCCCCACTGCAGCTCTCCTACATCTTGGGGATTGGCCGCTCGATGTGTTGCTTTTACATATAGATACATTCGCACAAAACTTCTCTCTTTGTCAGTGAGATTGAGGAGATACCATGTTTCTCACCAATGATTTCTCCCCATGAAACGAACGACTAACCTACGGCAAGGGGAATCTCACCCTTTCAAGCATGGGTCAACTATAATTCAAACAATTTCTATGCATTTCCAGGAGTTGATACCACATGTAGATCATGTCAAGATTGTGGGAGAGAAGGAAGGAGTCTCACTTGTAGCTTTCTTGCTTGCACAATGGGGGAATACACACAAGGGTGGAGGCTGAAAACAGTTTTCCTCTTCTTAGTTGTGTAAGCCAAAAGAACTCTCATACAAAGAAATAGAAGAACCCTATATACGGGTCTCAAACCAAACTCAAATAACTAAGGTGGCATACTAACTGAGCCACAAACTAGAGTAGATAAGGATAGCCGTCATCTAGCTATTATTCATGGGCGGTGTACCAATCGCATCTGCAACTAACACGTCGGTGACATAAATGCACAACGGTCACCCTGGCATATCACGAGTGGAGCTCGATATCTCAACACTCCCCCTCGAGCTCAATCCCAATTCCTGCACACCAAGTAGGTCTCTAAACTTGCACAGCTTCTCTGTGCCCAATGCCTTCGTGAATATGTCAGCTACCTGATCCTCTGTGCTGACATAAACTAGATCAATAAGACCTAGTAAAACCCTCTCCCGCACATAGTGATAATGCACCTCAATGTGCTTTGTACTAGCATGATAGACTAGGTTATTTGCCAAGTGTATACTGCTCACATTGTCACAATAAATGACAACTGGCCCATCTGTAGATTGATGCATATCATAAAGTAGCTTATGCAACCAAGCTACCTCACATGCAGCCATTGCTGCACCCCTGTACTTAGCCTCTGTGCTCGACAAGGCAACTGTAGGCTGTTTCTTGCTACTCCAAGTGACTGCAGCACTCCCAAAAGAGAACACATATCCACTGGTAGATCGTCTATCAGAAATACTACCAGCCCAATCAGCATCAGTGTATCCATGTAACTGTATCTGAACCCCAGTCTCATAAAATAGTCCATACTGCAATGTGGACTTCACATACCTGAGTATGCGTCTAGCCGCATCCAAATGCGGTTTCCTTGGAGCCTGCATAAACTGACTTACCAATCCAACAGCATAGCTTAAATCTGGCCTGCTAATAGTCATATAAATCAAGCTTCCTACTATGCGTCTGTACACAGTAGGGTCTTCCAGAAGCTCACCTGCATCTGCGCTGAGCTTCACATTCTGCTCCAAAGGAACTGAAATAGGCTTATAGCCTGTCATCCCATATTTGGACAGCATGTCCAATCCATACTTCCTTTGCAAGAGCTGTATCCCACTTGGTGATCTAATCACCTCAATGCCCAAGAAATAACGCAGCTCTCCCAAATCCTTCATCTCAAAATTCTGCTTCAATAGCATTTTCACATGAAGGATATCTTCATCACTGTCACCTGTCATAATCAAATCATCAACATAAATGACAAGTAGCATAATACCTTTCTCTATTTTTCTCACATAAAGTGAGAGATCTGCCTTGGAAATCTGAAAGCCAATAGTGACAAGATACTGTCCTATCTTGTCAGACCATGCTCTAGGTGCTTGCTTCAAGCCATACAAGGCTTTCTTCAACCTGCAAACAAACTCAGGATGAACATCATGCACATAACCTGGTGGCTGCTCCATATAGACCTCTTCTTGCAAATCACCATGCAAGAAGGCATTCTTTACATCCATCTTATGTAAAGACCATCCCTTTGATGCAGCCGTAGCAATGACTGCTCTTACGGTTGCCATCCTTGCAACCGGACTGAATGTTTCTTCATAGTCAATGCCATATGTTTGTGCATACCCCTTGACTACTAATCTTGCCTTATATCTGTTCACAGAACCATCTACATTGTGCTTCACCTTATAAACCCACTTACAGCCAATTGCATTTTTACCTTTAGGCAAAGGTACAGATTCCCATGTAGCATTTGCTTCCAAGGCATCCATTTCTTCATCCATGGCTTTCTGCCATTTTTCTTTTCCCATGGCTTGCTCAAAAGAAGTGGGTTATGGTTCTTGTATCACTTTGACCATATATGCATAGTGAATGGCTGTAAATCCATCATCTTTCAACATATCCACAGGATACCTAGCTCTCGTAGACCTGCACAAAGTAGGTTCACTCCCAGGTGCTCTCAAAACATCCCTGGTCTTCCTTACTCCAGGTGTAACAATAGAAGGAATACCCAACTCATCATCAATGCTCTGTTCTGAGCCACTGGATTCACCATCCACATAAGAGTGACCTGCATTCACATCAAACATGGGCTGATCAACCTTCTCTTTTCCTTTTCGTGATACCTGCATACCACTATCTGCATTACTTTGAGAAGATTCTCCTGATCTCAATATGCCTGTCCATGGCGAAGAATGTGAACCACTGCTAGAGGACGCTCCAGGTCCACTAATATTTTGTGACTACTGCTGTGAATTCTGTGCAGCATTACCATTTTGTGCATCTACATCATCAATCACATTTACTGGTTTATACCAGCTACTCATCTCATAAAAAATAACATCTCTGCTCACTGTAAACTTACGAGTAGAAGGGTTATAGCATCTATACCCTTTTTGCTGCAGAGAGTAACCAATAAAGATGCACTTCTCAGCTTTTGGATCCAACTTGGACCTCAACTCATCTGGCACATGTACATAGGCAATGTAACCAAAAATTTTCAAATGAGAAATATCTGGTTTCCTACCAGTATACCTCTCCTCTGGAGTCATTCCATGTATTGCTGCAGTGGGAGTCTTGTTCATTATGTAGACTGCTGTAGCAACTGCTTTAGCCGAATAAAAATCTGGCAAGTCTTTTTCATTGAGCATGGGACGAGATACCTCTCCAATATGCCTGTTTTTCATTTCTGCAATTTCATTTTGTTGTGGGGTATGACTGCATGAATATTGCTGCTTTATGCCATGCTCCTGCAGGAACCTTGCAAACTCATTTGAGAGGTACTCTCCCCCTCCATCTGACCTTAGGCATTTTATTTGCAGGCCTGTTTCTTTTTCAACCATCTCTTTAAGAGTTTTGAAATGCCCAAAAACTTCACTTTTCTTTTTCATAAAATACACCCAAACTTTTCTGCTATAGTCATCAATAAAAGTGACAAAATAATGATAGCCTCCAAGAGATGCAGCTTTAGTTGTCCACACATCAGAGTGGATTAATTCCAATGGCTTCTTACTCTCTTGAACATGTCTAGGAAAAGGTTTCCTTGCCTGTTTTCCAAACTGACAGGCTTCACATACCTTATGCATTTCTGCAACCTTGAATTTCGGCAAACCTGCAACAATATTTTGGGCCTGCATTGATTTAAGTCGTTGTACATTAACATGACCAATGCGTTTATGCTAGATATCAATATCTGCAACTACACCGGTCCCATGTGCAAACATTGCTGCACTCAATTCAGACATGGCTGCATCCAATGTAAACATTCTGCCCTTCTTCTTTCCTTTTGCTATCAAGCGACCTTTATTTTTCATATCCTCAACAAAGCATCCATGAGGATTAAATCTGACCTGCAAGCCCTGCTCAACCATTTGACCAACAGAAACCAGATTCTTGGTGATATTCGGAACATGAAATACATTGGAGAGGTATTTCTTTTTCCCATCCTGCATAGACAAATGAATTTTTCCAATCTGCACAATAGGATGTGCAATATCATCACCAGTCTCCACAAATCCTGGTTTTTCCATTTTTCTTGCATCCTCCATCCATTCTGCATGACCTGTCATGTGGTTTGATGCACCTGAGTCAACATACCATACATCATTGCTTTCTTCTGCACTTGTCACAGAATTGTTCATGTGCTGCACCATAAACAAGTGCTCATTTCTATCATCACCCTGTCTACTAGAAGATGCATAATTCCCTTGTTGCAGTTTTCCATTCATGATGTCATTCTGCTTTTTATAGCAGTCTTTAGCCATATGACCCATTTTACAACAGTAGTAGCATTCAACATTACTGTTTGCATTTTGGCCTCTTTGCCATCCACCATGACCTCTTTGGCTCCCCCTGCCTCTAGAGTTACCACGTCCTCCTCCATAGGACTGGTTTTCTTGAGTTTGCTGCATATTCTGATTTCTACCACAGCCTCCAAATCGGCCTCCTCTACCTCTGCCTCTACCTCTTCCAGCATTTGAGTAGAAGACATCTTCTTTTGAAGTTCCTCCTGAAGAAGATGCACCACCATTTCTCTGTTCCTCAGAAATTAGAAGAGCAATCAACTCCTCAAAATCAAGAAATCTTTCACGAACTGAAATGGATGTCCGAAACTGTGCATAATCCTTTCCTAGACCATTCAAGGTCACAGAAACTAAATCATCATCTTCCACTGGTGACCCAATGGAAGCAAGTGCATCTGCAATCTTCTTCACCTTCATGTGGTAGTCGTTGATGCTCATATTTTCTCTTTGCACATTGTGCAACTCTTGCTTGAGCTGCATTTTCCTGGCTTGCGTATTTGTGCTATACATTTTTGACAAAGTATCCCATGCCTCCTTTGGCGTACTTTCATCCTAAATATGCACAATCATAGAGTCTGAAATGTTGATAGACAACCAATACATAACTTTCCTGGCTCTCTCATGCCATGCTTTAAATGCCTGCATTTGCTGTTGATTGGGAACATCAGGAAGAACTAGTTCTTCTTCATTTCCTGCAACAAATTCCCAATATCCTTTTCCCATAAGGAAATTCGTCATTCTAAACTTCCATGCTTGGAAGTTATTCTTGTCAAGCTTTTCAGTGACAATCTGTGAAAGAGAATCAGTTGCCATTACAGAAGACTGCAAAAAATTCTGTCACTGCAAAAACCATAGCTTCACCCTCACAAGGGAAAATCTGCAAAACTAGCGAAAGTGGTATTTGACCACACAGTCACTTCCTAGTGACGATTTTGCATCAACAGGCAACAGGGATGATTCTGTAACTCCCAATGTCTCTGCGCACAAGCATACAATGCAATTTTTATAGTAACTATTCACCGACCTGTAGAATAGTGGCTGCACAACATAAAACTGGGCCTTTTCCTGAGTGTGTGCAGAAAACTTCCGCCTCCAAAACAGGCCCTGAAATGGCCTCAAATAAAAAAAACAAGGTCACCGAGGGCTAAAGCCCTCGCCCGCAGCATATACTGCCCTCTTGCTTCACCGCGAAGGGCGTCTCAACCTGAGACAATGCACTCCTGCACTTTCCGGCTGTGCTACCTGCAGAGATCTGCTCCCAAAACAGAAAATGAAAGCAACACTGCTCCTCTTACCAGAACACTGCGAGCTTGGCTTGCTTTCTTGAGCTCCTTACCACGAACAAGGCTCTGATACCATGTCAAGATTGTGGGAGAGAAGGAAGGAGTCTCACTTATAACTTTCTTGCTTGCACAATGGGGGAATACACACAAGGGTGGAGGCTGAAAACAGTTTTCCTCTTCTTAGTTGTATAAGCCAAAAGAACTCTCATACAAAGAAATAGAAGAACCCTATATACGGGTCTCAAACCAAACTCAAATAACTAAGGTGGCATACTAACTGAGCCACAAACTAGAGTATATAAGGATAGCTGTCATCTAGCTATTATTCATGGGCGGTGTACCAATCGCATCTGCAACTAACACGTCGGTGACATAAATGCACAACGGTCACCCTGGCATATCACAAGTGGAGCTTGATATCTCAACAGATCAATGCAATAGTGGATGTCTCATTGTGCACAAACAGTTATGTTTCGAAATTAGCCTATGTGCTAGTACACAAACAATTTTTCCATGAATTCCAACCAATACATATATGCTTCGTTGCAAGAATCTAGCGCCAAGGCGAACCTTGTGTTATTAGACTCCTCATTTCCAAATAGGCTGTTTCCTAAATGCTATGCATAGCAAAAACCAATCATAATTTATATTATTTCAGCCTTCAAACTGTTGCACAAAATCCTACTCCTCCTCACTGTTTAAGTTTTGCTTCGCTGCATGGGTATATAGAGATTATTTTGTCATGATTTAGTGTATAAAGAGAAATAAATCACACATTGTAACAAAAAGATAGGGCAAAATGAGGCCAAACCTCATGCTTTGCCCCACCATACATCCACAACCACTTATTATATTTTTCACTATTTTTCTAAGGCATATTCTTATTTTTCTTTTTATTTTTTTTTATTTTTCTCTATTTTTACAATAAAAATTTGATATATTTTCAGATCTGTCACTCTTGATTCTTAGAACACTAGAAATATAGATTTTATTAGCATTTTATCCCATGCGTATTGGTTTATCCCACTTGAAAACACCAAAAATCCCATTTTTCTCATAAAAACCATGTTTTATGGGTTTCTAAAAATTATTTCTAGCATTTTGACTTTATGTTTTCTGATTTTTCCATTATGCAAGCATAGAACAAACAGTAAACAACATTTCTACCAATTTTCACTCCATAAGAACAACATTGACTCAATCAAATGTCAAAAAACAAGCAACTTTCCTTTGTAAAATAAAATTACCAATTTTTTTCTTCTTTGCGGGTCTTAAAATCTGATGCAAGACTGCAGATCAGCCCTCATTCAAGGCTCAGTCTACCTTTCAATAGCCAACTCTAGCCCTCCACCAATCCGAGAGTGATCCGGTATAATGCTGGACAAGCGGTCTTCAATCTTCTACATGGGCATGAATTGTCTCTTAAAGAGAGAGAGGGGAAGGAGAGAGAAAGATTGTTTTTCGATCTCCATCTTCAGCCAACCATTTCACGGGCAGAGACAAGTGATAGGGAGAGTAGATAGAGTGTATCAGGCAGATGTAATCAGTAGGGGGTACATTGAGACTCTCCAACCCCCCTCTAGGAAAATCATTGCCATGGCATTGTCTTCTGATCAGCCACGCAAAAAATGCCCCCTCCCACCCCTCCCCCCCACATGAAATTAATTTTGTTAGGGCCCCCCCAAAAGAGAGCCCCCAAAAGTCACATCTTTTGGGCTAAAGTTCATTTTCACTTGGCCACTTGGTACTTGGCCTCCCGTCTGGCCTATCTCCCACGTCCGACATCTGAATTACGATCTGAAAATTCCTGGGCATCCGTCTCAAAGTCCCCCACTATGGGGCATCTTGAGAAGTCCCATTTGACATGCCTAAAAATTATGAAAATTCATCAACCGCCGTCTCGTGGATCTTTAAAGCACTTTTGGGCATTGCCTCTTAAAATCGTACTAATTGCAGTTGCTGCCTTCCATGATGTAACATGTCCACGCATCCGCTTGTGGGACACGTCTTAGAAGCCCATTGGGAAGAGAGTTTAGAAATCACCGCCTGGCACTCGCAAGGAATGTCGCAGGGTTTGTGATCTAGGTCTTCTCGAGTCTGCCCCGGGCGGAAGTGTCCGGCCGTTCCCACTTAGGATCGACCTGAAGTCAGGGTTCCTCTCCTGTTGGCAAAGTCTCTAGGAAATAGCTAGCATTGAGCTCCAGATGACCCACTTTGAGTAGGAACAACAAAATTGAAGTGGATTTATGCGACTGTTGGTTCATGGAGAATGGGAAACGAGAGGGATGCGAAGCTCAACCTCTCTGCCATAAGGCATAGTCCCATTCCTTTCCCCTAAAACAGCATAAATTGAGAATCTAACTCTACTATTGCTAGGTCTTCATAGTCTCATTATCTCATCTTTTGAGAAAAGTTCCCATCTAATCGGGACCACCCTTCCATAGGACAGACCCAAGTCACGTCCACCACACTTTTCTCGGTTTGCTTAGTTATCTAATTACCTACCACATTATGTTTGACATGCAAAAGCAGCTTCCTTAATTAATCAATTTAAACACAGGCTCCTTCAAGTAACTTAGGTATTGACACAAAAACAAAGTCAAGCAAGTTCATTTTTCAAATATCTGATCTTTATTTATCATAGTCCCAGAATACATCAAGTATCATGCCCGAAGGCTATCCCAACAATCTACATGATTGCTGCTCCAAGTTCCGCCCATAGACTAGTACACGGGCCTCGAGATCCCATCTCGAGTCATGTCGGCCTCTTGTGCCGGATCCGGAGGCAAGGAATTTACAGCAGTCGATGCCTCCCTTGGCACCCAAGCGTCCTCCCGCTCCAAGCAGCACCCATGGAGAGACCTCTCGCGGCGGGTTAGGTCCATATACGTGGCGCGGCTAACAACCGCCTTGGATAGGGCTAGGCAGGCAATCGGAGGTAACTGGAATTGCCTCTCCCTCCAGGCTTTTAACCTAAAGAAAGTTTTTCCTTGAATTAGTTCCTTGAACAAAGAAGTTCAAACAATGTACCTAAGTGTACAATCATGATCATTTCGGAGGCCGTTTGTACGACCAACTGCTAAGGTGTGATTCCTTTCTCCCAAATGCTCCCATCATTCAATCTTGGATCGTTCACAACTTGGCGAGATCCCAAGGGCTTGGCAAGCTAGGTTGCTTGTTCCCCATTTATCTTTGGGTTAGGGTTTGTACCCTGTCGACCCTATTTATCCTTACCTTAGGTTTCTTGGTAAAAATAGGTCATGGACAACCCCATTGTCCTTGGTTGGTCAACTTGCTAGTTATCATTTAGATCCCTTGAAATATCTATGTGATCTTTCCTTTGATCCCTAATTGACCAAGGATACTTTTGGTGATACAAGAATACCGGATCTTAAACCCCTTTTTCAATAGTACCCACATGCTTCAATAGTACTCACATGCACTAATGTTTGCCCCTTTCTAACCCTTTCTTTGAGCTTGTCTAACTACGTTGATTAAGACAAGTATTGACTTTACTCAACAATTCAAGGCCAATGTACAAAGCATGAATTCAAGCACTCTAATGCACATTAATTTCATGCAATCTTTCTATGTGTGCAATCTTGATATTACCCATGCATGCAATAGTTCCTTCGCATGCATTTAGTAAGGATGCGACAACCATATCACTTGATTTCGCTAATCAATTCTAGAGAAAGACCCTTAAGATGTGTCTACCCTTCCATGCACTTATCTTTTCATGATCATGCAATTAAGGTATGAAAGAAACCCATGATGAATACTAGTCACATAAGCAATAGTTTTGTATGACACATGCGAAGGTCCTTTCAATGCATGCCACTTAACATGTTGCTTGTTTATGCGAGAATCTTTCCCATGCATGTAGAAGTTTTCCTTGCATGTATCTAATATGACTGTGATACTTTATACATTTTCACTATCAATCTCAAGAGAAGACCTTAGGATATGCCATTTCCAATTCAATACACAATGGAGCATAATTAATATATTTGGGACACGAAAGTAATACTGAGTTGTTCCATTAGTGCAACTGACTTCCATGAAATCACCCCGTGTTTGCAAATATTCATGCGTTAGACTTTTTTATTAAATTCAAGAGAACCTTCTTAAACAATGCAATGAAACAATTTCTACGAGAGTGTGTACTGCAAAAATTCCCTATGTAATGCAAAAAATCCCTATGAATTTATTTGATACATATTTCATGAACTTTGTATATATGAGGCTACGTAATCATTTAACATATTGAGTTCATCGACAAGGAGTGCGGGATCATGGACCTGATTCTTGACAATCGAAACCCCATTAGCCACTCCTCCGCCTTGGGTAGAAACACTGCAGAGTTGCTAGTTGCGTGCCTCTTGGGTGCCATCTTTTGCAGGAATCTAGTGGCCTTCGTGTGCGGGGATAGCTATTAGACGCGTAGGATTTTCGTGCAAATTGTCCAGCAGCTTTCCACCAATCCTCACGGCCTTTGCACTTGAATCGATGTGGTCATGGATTAAGGAAAAGTTAAGTTGGGTCTTGCGAGTGAAACACCTCCTAATGGAGATTCTTTGGAAGCTTCTTGGGAGCTTCCAAACTCCTTTCTCTCTCTCTCCTCTTCTTCTTCTTCTCCTTTTTCTTCTCTCTTCTCTCTCTCCCTTCCTCTTCTTCTTCTTCTTCTACCCTTCTTCTCCTTCTCTCTCTCTCCTCCTCTTCTTCTTCTTCTCCTTTTTCTTCTCTCTTCCTCTTCTTCTTCTCTTCTTCTCCTTCTCTCTCTTCCTCATCCTCTTCTTCTCTTCTTCTCCTCCTCTCTCTCCATCTTTTCTCCTCTCTCTCTCTCTCTCTCTCTCTCTCTCTCTCTCTCTCTCTCTCTCTCTCTCTCTCTCTCTCTCTCTCTCTCTCTCTCTCTCTCTTGCATGGGGGGGGGGGGGTGTTTTCTGACGACCAGGGCAGGGGTTGCTGCTAAAGCCGAGGAGGCGGATGCCACCGTTCGTTGACGAGGGAAGGGAGGAGCTGCAACCGTCGCAGACGGAGGGGGGGTGACGATGCAAGTGACGGGGGGGAAGGGGCTACACTATCGGAGGGAGGGGAAGGCCCCCCTTTTTAAAGAGGGGGAGGGTGGTATGGCCGCCACCCCTCTCACCTGGGGGGGCTGCATGCGCCCCCTAACTCCCTCTTACTCACACACACACTCTATCTCCCCGCCATGTAGTCAGCAGGGGGAGAGATAGTGAGATTAAAAAAATTTGAAAAAAAAATTAAAATTTTCTTAAGGGGGGTTGGCATGGGGGGAGGGGGGGCACGGGGGCACGGGGGATGTTACATCCTCTCCCCCTTAGAGGAATCGAGATGTCCTCATCTCGAGAAGACCTGGGGGTATTTTTTGTTGAGAGTATTTTTGTCCATCCAAGTGGCATTCTCTTCTGGATAATCTTCCACTAGATAAGGTATTCTCTCAAGGTCCTTGATCTCAAATGCCTCTTCCTAACATCTAGGATTCTATATCAGGCCATAGCTCAAGGACTCCTTGGCTAGGCATTACAATTTGCTGATCACCAAGTACATAATTCAGATTAGGTAGATACTTTTTCAATAGGTTAACATGGAATACATTATGAATCTTTAGAGTTGCGGGCAGCTGTAGTCTATAAGCATTAGGCCCTAGGCACTTGGTGATCTTACAGGGTCCACAATACCTTGGACTTAGCTTCTTTTATTCTCCCAAGTACAGTGAACTCTTTTTAGGTATACATGGATGAAGACCATATCACCTTCAACGAAGGATCTGGTCTTGCCGTTTCAAGTCAGTGTAAGCCTTCTGTCTATCCTTGGCAGCTTGAATGTCTTGTCTTATTGATTTGATTTGATCATCCATGTCTTCCAGCATCTGTCTATAAGCCTCTACCCTCAAGGTTGGATCTGAGAAGTTCAAAGGGGTACGACGATCATGCCCATACAATGCTTGGAAAGGGGTCATCTGAATACTATGTTGGTAAGAAGCATTGTAGGCAAACTCAACTAGTGGTAAATATTGAATCCACTTTTTGGGTTTGCGATAGCAGTATGCTCTAAGCATATCTTCAATGACTTGATTGGCTTGTTCTGTTTGACCATTAGTTTGGGGATGGTAAGCAATACTGAAACAGAGTTAAGTTCCAATAGCTTCAAAGATAGCCCTCCAAAAGTGTGATGTGAAAAGAGAGTCACGATCACTAATGATTCTTCAGGGTAACCCATGAAGTTTGAATATTTCCTTGATGAATAATCTTCGAATGTCTGAAGCTTTATAGTTTGTCTTGATAGGGATGAGATGTGCGACCTTGGTGAGCATATTTACTACATCCATTATAGAGTTATATCCTCCCTGAACTTGGGGTAAGCCAACAATAAAATCCATACTAATGAACTCCCATTTCATTTGTGGAATATCAAGTGGTTGCAATTTGCCTAGTATGAACTCCCATTTCATTTGTGGAATATCAAGTGCTTGCAATTTCCCAGGCATTTTAACATGTTCTGCCTTAATGTGTTGACAAGACAAACATTCCGTGACATATTTGAGTACATCACCCTGGAGCCTTTCCCAATAATAGCTCTTTCTGACCGCATTAAGGGTCTTGGCCCAACCAGGATGTCCTGAGAAAGGGGAGTCATGGGCTTCCCACATTATCGTTTGCTTGAGAGTTTAGCTTGCAGGGATACATAATCTTGTCCTAAAGTAGACAAGCCCACTACTGACAGATAATTCTTGATACTTTATCTTTAGCTTCGGGTCTTTATCCTTGATGGGGATCTCCCTTAGCATTTTTTGATAGACTGGGTCATGATATGCCCCTTCTTTAGCTCAAGTATTAGGTTGTTTGGCATTGATACCTTTGTGGCTAGAGACCTTGCTGTTGATGGATCTTGCAAAATAAGAGAATTTAGAAATGCCTTGGATTGAGTGCATCAACAACCACATTCTCTTTTCTAGGCCTATATTTGATTTCAAAATCATATTCTTCCAGCACTTCGATCCATCGACGTTGCCTCATATTGAGCTCATTCTGAGTGAAAGTCCATTTGAGTCTCTTGTGGTCCATTACTAAGGAAAATTTGTTACCTAGCAAGTAATATCTCCAAAGTTTGAGAGCATGGATGACAACCAACAGCTCCAGGTCATGGATAGCATAATTCCTTTCATGGCTCTTCAATTTTCTTGAAGAATATACTACGGGATGGACTTTTTGCATAAGCACACATCCTAAAGCAAGTGCGCTAGCATCAGTTACCACTTCAAACTCTTTACTAAGATTAGGAAGTTTCAGGATGGATGCTGATACTAAGCTTTGCTTCAGTTTGTCAAAACTGGTCTGTTCAGCAGAGGTAACCATACAATTACTACTTGCTTCTTCAGTAAATCACTCAGAGGTGTTGCAATCAAAGTATAATCTTTGATGAAAATTCTGTACCACCCTATCAACCCAAGAAAACTACGTATTTCTTTGACAGAAGTTGGTGTTGGCCATTCCAGAATGACTCTGACCTTAGTTGGATCTAATGAAATTCCTTTTGCTGATACAATGAATCCCAGATATTCAATCTGTCGCTTGAAAAATGTGCACTTCTTCTTCTTGGCATAAAGATTGTGTGCTCTCATTGTTTCAAGAACAATGAGAAGCTAGGGTTCATGATCCTTTTCCTGTTTTGAGTAGACTAGGGTATCGTCAAAAAAGATGAGTACGAAGTCATCAAGATAGGGCCTAAAGATATCCTGCATTAACCTGTTTAAGGTAGTAAGAGCATTCGTCAGCCCGAATGACATCACTAGGAACTCGAAGTGTCCATACCTTGTACTAAATGTAGTCTTCGGGATATCTTCTTCCTTGATCCTTATCTAGTAATATACAGATCTGATATCTATCTTTGAGAATATCTTCGCTCCTTGAAGACGGTCAAGTAATTGGAATGGTGTATTTATTTTTTAAGGTTGCTTGATTCAACCCTCTGTAGTCAATGTATACGTGAAGCGTTCCATCTTTCTTCTTTTGGAACAACACTGGAGCTCCCCATGGTGAACTGCTAGGACGGATGTAGCCTTGATCTAACAATTGAGTTTCTCTTTCAATTCAATAGCTTCTAGAATGGACATCTTATATGGCCTCTTTGCAACTGGTGCAGCTCCTGGCACAAGTTTGATTTCGTGGTCGACTTCCCTTTGAGGAGGAAGTTCCACCAGATCTTCAGGAAATACGTCTGTGCATTCCTTTAACCATGAAGGTTCTTCTCCAGATTCCTGATTTTGATCTAGCTTATTCAGTTTAATCAGATAGACATGTTGGCCTTTTTGAACACCTTTTATTATCCGTGTTGCTTTTGCCAACTGTATTTTTGGCTTACTAGCCTCACCTTGAGTCGTGACTAGTTCCCCTTCAGAATTTTGGAAGGAGACTTGGCCCTTCCCATAGTGGATGTGGGCATCATTGGGAATTAGCCAATCCATTCCAAGTAAACATTCATGGACCCCTAGGTTCATTACCCTGAATCTCACAGAAGTTGGCTTCCCACCCAGTAGGAATTTCACCTTAGTAGTTTGCCTAGTACAAGTGACCTCATGACTGTTTGCTAATTCCACAAGTAGAGTAGGTGCATCTATTGTGGCTATCTCTAATCTTTTTGCACAGATTGGTGAAATGAAGAAACGTGTACTACCACAATCAATCAGGGTTTTAAAGCTTTTACCTTGATATTCTGATGGGGTTTGAATCACTGAGAATTGGCGATTCAGACCCTTCTTATGAAAAGTGGTGTGAACCGTTGCCCTCTCCATGTCAGCATCCATGGATGGATCTTCATCATTGTCCAACTCCTTGTTGGAAACACTGGAGGTTCTCCCTCTGGCCATAACGATGGTTCCTTGGCCATGAGCGGCTCTATTTTGACCTTGGAATCGCCCTTGGCCATGTCCTTTGCTAAGCTTGGGACACTCCCTCTTGAAGTGTTTGGGCTCGTTGCAATGGAAACAATGTGGGTTGTGATCATTGCTTTGTGTTGGAACAAAGTTGTTGATAGCATTGGCCCTAGCTTTCTTTCTCTAGCCCTAATTCTGACCCTGTGCTCTCTTAGTCTGAGCCTTAAACATACCCTTATTCTGATCTTTGTAAGGCCAAATCCTGTTAGTCCTTGGGTTGGTTTTCACCTCCTATATTATTGGAGCAGCTCGAATGAGTGCGTCTTGTAGGTCTGTTAACAAGGGCCATTCCAAGGAGCCATCCATGGATAAGGAGCCACGGTCAGGGCCAGAGGGAGAACCTCCACTATTGCCAACAAGGAGTTGCATGATGAAGAAGATCCAACCATGGAAGCTGACATTGAGAGGGCAACGGTTCATGCTGCTCTTCACAAGAAAGGCCCGAATTGCCAATTCTCGGTGATTCAAACCCCTTTGGATTACCAAGGTAAAAGTTTCAAAACCTTGATTGATTGTGGCAGTACACATTTCTTCATTTCACCAACCTGTGCAAAAAGATTAGGAATAGCCACAATAGATGCACCTACCTTACTTGTGGAATTAGCAAATGGTTGTGAGGTCTTTTGTACCAAGCAAACTGCTAAAGTGAAATTCCTACTGGGGGTGGAAAGTCGACTTCGGTCAGATTCAGGGTAATGAACCTAGGAGGAGTCCACGAGTGTTTGCTCGGAATGGATCGGCTAATACCCAATGACGCCCACATTCACTATGGAAAGGGCCAAGTCTCCTTCCGAAATTCTAAAGGGGAACTCAAGGAGAGGCTGGGAAGCCAAAAATTCAACTGGCCAAAGCATCTCGGATAATAAAAGGAGTTAGGAAGGGGCTACCTGTCTATTTGATTAAGTATATAAGCTAGATCAAAATCAGGAATCTAAAGAAGAACCTTCATGGTTAAAGGAATATGCAGACGTATTTCTTGAAGAGCTAACAGAACTTCCTCCTCAAAGGGAAGTCGATCACGAAATCAAGCTAGCGCCAGGAGCTGCACCAATTGCAAAGAGACCATATAAGATGTCCATCCCAGAAGCGACTGAGCTGAAGGAGCAACTCACGCAACTGTTAGACCAAGGCTACATCCATCCTAGTAGTTCACCATGGGGAGCTCTAGTGATGTTCCACAAGAAGAAAGATGGAACGCTTCGGTTATGCATTGACTACAGAGGGTTGAATCAATCGACCATTAAAAACAAATAACCCATCCCAAGAATAGATGAACTTCTTGACTGTCTTCAAGGTGCAAAGATCTTCTCTAAGATAGATCTCAGGTCTGGATATTATCAGATAAGGATCAAGGAATAAGTTATCCCAAAGACGGCATTCAACACAAGGTATGGACACTTTGAATTCCTAGTCATGTCATTCGGGCTGACAAATGCACTTTCTACCTTCAACACGTTAATGCAGAATATCTTGAGGTCCTATCTTGATGACTTCGTACTCGTCTTCTTTGATGATACCCTAGTCTACTCCAAACAGGAAGAAGATCATGAACCCCAGCTTTGCATTGTTCTTGAAACAATGAGGGCACACAAGCTTTATGCCAAGAAGAAGAAGTGTGCATTTTTCAAGCGACAGATTGAATATTTGGGATTCATTGTATCAGGGAAGGAATTTCAGTAGACCCGGCCAAGGTTAGAGATGTTTTGGAGTGGCCAACACCAACGTCTGTCGAAGAAATACGTAGTTTTCTTGGATTGACAGGATGGTACAGGATCTTTATCAAAAACTATGCTTTGATTGCAGTGCCTTTGACTGATTTACTAAAGAAGCAAGTATCAATTGTATGGACACCTGTTGAACAGTCCAGCTTTGACAAACTAACGCAAAGCTTGGTATCAACACCCATCCTGAAACATCCAGATCTTAATAAGAAGTTTGAAGTAATAACTGATGTTGAACAGTCTAGCTTTGACAAACTAAAGCAAAGCTTGGTATCAACACCCATCCTGAAACTTCCAGATCTTGGTAAGAAGTTTGAAGTAATAACTGATGCTAGCACACTTGCCTTAGGATGTGTGCTTATGCAAGAAGGTCATCCTAAAGCATACTCTTCAAGGAAACTAAAGAGCCCTAAAAGGAACTATGCTACCCACGATCTGGAACTGTTGGATGTCATTCATGCTCTCAAACTTTGGAGACACTACTTGCTGGGTAATAAATTTACCCTAGTGACGGACCACAAGAGCCTTAAATGGATTTTCACCTAGAATGAGCTCAATATGAGACAACGTCAATGGATTGAAGTGCTGGAAGAATATGATTTTGAAATCAAATACCGGCCTAAAAAGGAGAATGTAGTTTCCGATGCGCTCAGTCTCGCAAGGCATTCTTGAATTCTCTGATTTTGCAAGACCCATCAACAACAAGAACTCTAGCCACAAAGGTATCAATGCCAAAGGACCCAATTCTTGAGCTAGCTAGAGAAGAGGCATGCCATGACCCAACCTACCAGAAATTGCTAAGGGAGATCCCCATCAAGGATCAAGACCCGAATCTACAAACAAAGTATCAAGATTTCTCTATCAATAGTGGACTTGTCTACTATAGGACGAGATTATGTATACTGGCAAGCCAATCACTCAAGCAAAAGATACTTTGGGAAGCCCATGACTCCCCTTTCTCAGGACATCCTAGCTATGCAAAGACCCTTAATGCAGTCAGGAAAAGCTATTATTGGGATATGCTCAAAGGTGACGTTCTCAAATATGTCATTGAATGTTTGTCTTGTCAACGCATTAAGGCTGAAAATGTCAAAATTCCAGGGAAATTGCAACCACTTGACATTCCCCAAATGAAATGGGAATTCATTAGTATGGACTTTGTTGTTGGCCTGCCCCAAGTTTAGGGAGGATACAACTCCATTATGGTCATGGTGGATATGCTCACCAAGGTTGCACATCTTATCCCTATTAAGACAAACTATAAAGCCTCAGACATCACAAGGTTATTCATCAAGGAGATTTTCAAACTACATGGGTTACCCAGAATAATCATTAGTGAACATGACTCTCTCTTCACCTCACACTTCTGGAAGGCTATCTTCGAGGCCATTGGGATTCAACTCTATTTCAGTACAGCTTACCATCCCCAAACTGATGGTCAAATAGAACGAGTCAACCAAGTCATTGAAGATATGCTTAGGGCACACTTTTGTCGTGAACCCAAAAAGTGGATTCAATATTTGCCACTGGTTGAGTTTGCCTACAATGCTTCTTACCAACAAAGCATTCAGATGACCCCTTTTCAAGCATTGTATGGGCATGACTGTCGTAGTCCTTTAAACTTTTTGGATCCAACCTGTTGAAAGAGTAGAGAGAGAGAAAGGGAAAGAATCCATATCCATGAGCCTTCAGGCTCTCAAGCTCATTCCTTCATTTCCACACACTATACTGAAAAGCACACACACACTACAAGATAAAGTGACCTAGTGTAAATGTAGACTAGACTGACTAACTCTAGTCAAGTCACTGACTGGACTACTAACCCGACTTATTTAATGTAGTCACATGTAGACAGCTGTACACACTAGTTGTCATAGATGTCGGTCATAGATGAAGACACACTGACGGTGAGCTTGATTTCTAACACTCCCCCTCAAGCTCAAAAACAAAACTCAAATCATCTGCATCACTCCAAGTAGCTATCTAAAGTGAATGAACTTATCTTTACCAAGTGATTTGGTAAAGATGTCTGCTACTTGGTCTTCAATCTTCACATGCTCCAAGTCAATCTGATTTGCTAAAACCATTTCCCTGATGAAATGGTAGTGAACCTCAATGTGTTTTGATCTTGCATGATAAACACGATTGCTTGCTAACATAACACTGCTCAAATTGTCACAGTACAGCTTGACTTTGTTGTCCAAGTGTACTCCCAAGTCATTCAGTAACTTCTGTAACCACTTAGCTTCACAGGCCGCTAAGGCTGCACCACGGTACTCTCTTCCGTACTAGACAATGCAACTGTAGGCTGTTTCTTACTCTGCCAATTGATCATGCTACTACCCAATCCAAATGCATAGCCATTGGTTGACCTCCTGTCATATGTGCAACCAGCCCAGTCAGCATCAGTGTATCCCATCAAGTCAAGGGTTTTCCCATATGCATAAAACAGTCCATGATCTGTGGTACCCTTTACATATCTCAGAATTCTTTTGACTGCATCCAAGTGTGGTTTGTGAGGCTTCTGCATGAACTGATTGATCAGCCCCACAGCATAACTCAAGTCAGGTCTAGTGATCGTGAGATAGATCAAGCTGCCTACCATCTGTTTGTACATAGTAACATTCTCAATCTCTGTCCCAGCATCAATCTACAGCTTGACATTCTGCTCCAAAGGCGTATCCATAGGCTTGCAATCAGCCATACCATATTTCTGTAACATGTCATGAGCATACTACTTCTGTAGCAGCCATATACCTCGAGGTGTAGAGACAACCTCAATTCCCAAAAAATATTTCAGCTCTCCAAGATCCTTGACCTTAAACTTAGCCTGTAAACATGTCTTTATTTCTGCAATCCCATTTTCATCATCTCCTGTAATGATTAAGTCATCAACATAGACAACTAGAAAAACATAGCCACTATCTGTCTTCTTTGCAAACAGACTATGATCAGCATCTCCCAATCGAAAACCATGTTGCTGTAAATAACTGCTGATGCGAGCATTCCATGCTCTGGGTGCCTATTTCAACCCATATAATGCCTTTTTCAGCCGACATACATGTGCTGGAAATTCTGGATGTACATAGCCTTCAGGATGTTACATGTAAACCTCTTCCTGTAATCCTCCATTGAGAAATACATTCTTTACATCCATCTGCCATAGTTTCCGGCCTCTAGCTGCTGCCAAAGCAATCACAGTTCTAACTGTAGCCATCTTTGCTACAGGGCTGAAAGTCTCCTCATAATCAAGACCATACTGCTGCGCATACCCTTTTGCAACCAGCCTGGCCTTATATCTTTCTAATGATCCATCTGATTTACATTTTACCTTATACACCCACTTGCATCCAATAGGTGTTTTGCCCTCAGGCAACTGTACCAAATCCCATGTACCATTTTCAGCCAAAGCTGAATATTCCTCATCCATAGCAGCACGCCAATTCTCATCTGAAACTGCCTCATCAAACTTACTTGGTTCTCTAAAACCTGTTACTTTCGTCATATAAGCATAATGATGGGTTGAATATCCAGTGTAAGTATACCTGTCTAACCCTCTCTGATCTCCTGAGCTGTGGCTCACTGTGAGCTTGCCTCTCATGAGGCGACACATAAGGGCTCTGTCTAGCACCTAGCGTCATAACAGACGGAATCCCCAATTCACTATCTAAGCTGTCACTGCTAGATGAATCATAACCTGCAGTGAGTGGACCTGTTACATCTTCAAAAACCTTTTCTTTTCCCTTATCTGTTCTCCCCCTCACTGACATATCCGTGTCAATGGATGCAGTAGTGCGACTCCGTAATCGTCCTATCTAAGGACTCAATATAGATGATACATCACCTGTCTGACCAGTCATGGAAGTACTCTCTGTAGGAGTACTTTCAGCATGACTCATACTGGGTGAGCCATCAGTAGGCACTGCAACAGGATTCCCATACCAAGATGCTAACTCATCAAATACCACATCTCTGCTTATGAGTGTCTCATGCGTAGAAGGTACATAACACTTATAAGCTTTCTGTTCCTGTGCATATCCAATAAACACACTTTTCACTGCCTTAGGATCCAATTTCTTCCTCTTCTCATCCGGTATATGCACATATGCAATGCTGCCAAATACCTTCAAGTGTGAAATATCATGTTTATGGCCATACAGCCGTTCATATGGAGTGACCTCATGAATCCCTGCTGTAGGGGTTCGATTCAGCACATATACAGCAGTCACCACTGCTTCAGCCCAATAACCATTTGGCAGACATTTTTCATTCAGTATAGCTCTAGCTGACTCCATCAAAACCCTGTTTTTCCTCTCTGCAACACCGTTTTGCTGCGGTGTATAACTGCATGTGAGCTGTCTTCTGATCCCATGTTTAGCAAGATACCTGTCAAAGTAGTTTGAGACATATTCAACTCCTCCATCTGATCTCAAACATGATATGTAACAACCCAATTCATTTTCAGCATGTTTCTTGAAGTCTCTGATGAAATCATCAATAAATGAGACATAATATCATGCACCGCCAAAGGAAGCATTATGTGAAGGACCCCAGACATCAAAGTGTACCAACTGTAAAGGCCTAGTGCTGTTTTTTACATGTATCATGAAAGGAAACCGTGCCTGCTTCCCAAACTGACATGCAGGGCATACATGACCAAAATCATTATACTTGAATTTAGGTAATCCAAGTACTACTTCTTTTTGCTGCATAGATTTTCAGCTTTTGTACATTGACATGTCCGATTCTCTTGTGCCAGATCTCTACATCTCTGATGGCACTCTCATCATGAGCAAACATAGCTGCTTTAAGTTCAGGAATGGTCGCTTCCAAAGTAATCATCCTGCCATCCCTTCTGCCCTTGGCAATTAGCTTGCAGCCATTTCCATACTCCTCAATGAAACATCCATCCTTGTTAAACCTCACTTGCAAATTCTGTTCTGCCATTTGACCCACAGACAACAAATTCTTTGTTATGGTTGGTACATGTAAGACATCATGTAGGCCTTTCTTCTTGCCATCAGGCATCATTAATGGAACAATCCCTTTATGCTTTATGTCATGTTGGGTATCATCCCCAGTACATACATGACCATGTGTACTTGCAACCATCTCATCAAACCACTCTCCATGCGGGGTCATGTGGTTTCACGCTCCAGAGTCAATGTACCATCTGTCATCTCTATCATGTCTCAATGCATTTTTAGATACATGCTGCATGGCAAAGAGTCTATCAACTGACTCATCATGAGCACCACTGGAAGATGCATAGTGCCCATGCTGTCTGCCCTTTGCCTTCATATCTCCTTGCTTCTTGTAACAATCCTTTGCAATATGCCCATACCGGCCACAATAATGGCAGTCCTTGTCCCTGTTGGACTGATCACACGACTGCCATGAATCAGAACCACCACCTCTACCTCGGGGTGATCTCCCCCTACCTCTAAACCCACCAGATCCACGCTGGCCTTGTGTATTTGCACCATGCCAATTACTCTACTGCTGCTACTGTCCATAAGTATTACGAGTGTCACCACGACCTCGAAATGAACCACGATCTCTAGATCCTCTGCCACGCTGGCTAGAGTACAACACAGTATCTCTACTCTGAGATGCACTAGAACCTGTATTCAAACCAAGTTTGACTTCCTCATGCAGCAACAAAGCAACTAGCTCTTCCCAGCTAGGGGGCTCTTCTCTAACAGAAATGGAAGTGTGAAAAGCTTTGTACTCTTTGCCTAAACCATTCAAAGCAACAACAATCATATCATCTTCTGATACACTTGAGCCAATAGTAGCAAGTTGATCAGCTATGGTCTTAATCTCCGTGGTATACGTCTGGATGCTCTTGCCATTCCTAGACATGTTGTTGAACTGCTGTTTCAACTGGATCTTTCTTGCATGTGTCATGGTTCCATAATTTTTCATCAATATGTCCCAAGCATCCTTCGGAGTCTCACATCCAGTGATTTGAATTACCATAGCATCAGATATACATAAGGAAAACCAATGCAGCACTTTGCATGCTCTTTCATTCCATAGCCTGTAGGCTCTTTTCTGTTCATTTGTTGGATTGTGTGCAGGCAACTCAGGAGCAACTTCATCTCCTGTACATAAATCCCAATAACCTCTGCCAACCAGAAAGTTTTTCATTCTAAATTTCCATAATGTAAAGTTCTTATTATCCAACTTCTCTCCAGCTATCTGAGTGATATTGTCAGTCCCATGTGCATTAGCCATGATGCAATAGACTGTCTATCAAGTGCCTGACTCCCTACAGTCCAATGAGTATGACTGACAAAGTTCAGTCTGTAACAGTTTATGACAGTTTTCTGCACTAAATTGCAGAAAAAAACTAGGGTATTTCAGCCCAGTGACACCCCAAAACAACCCTCAAACAAGTGGTCTCAATTGTAGATATAACTGTCAATACATAAGCTATGTGTTTGCTTCAGCTTAAGCTTATGTAACCTCACTGCCAGGGTACATACATGTAGTCTGAAAACTATAAACTGTGAGTAACCAGTAGCAATTTCAAGTCCAAAACTGAGTGTGTCAACAAATTCAGTTTCAGGTTGCAGTCAACCAGAATTTAGCATACCAAGCTCCAAGCAGCTCCAAAATGTCTTTTGACCATGTCATACATTTACTTTGTAGTGGCAAGTTCAATACATGAGCATCTGAGTAGGCATAGACAACCTGTCTTCATTGACCAATGGCATAAACCTCATGAGCTATTTCTAATTAACCAGGACAGTGTAACTGCATTTATTTCAGCTTCAAAATTCAGTTTTCAATGATGCTCATTGCTTGCTTCAATTCTCCATGCATTCAGCATGTATATGTCAGTTCATATAGATGATGGAACCCCCAAGATGACCTGTATTGCTTCAGTAATGCACAGTACTTGTCATTGACTATGTATGACAGTTTTCAGCATGTCATTGATTTTCAGATCTCAGTATTCTGTCATTGGCTGTGTATGACAGTTTTCAGCTTGTCATTGATTTTCAGATCTGAGTATTCTGTCATTGACTGTGTATGACAGTTTTCAGCCTATCATTGATTTTCAGATCTGAGTATTCTGAGCAAGAGATCTCAGCTCCAAGACATTTGATCCAATGTATACATGCTTTGACACATTCTTGTGCTCCAAAGGTGCCTTCTGAGTATAGTACAAGGCTTCTGTGTGTCAGTAATGACTGAATGCATGCTGTCCATTCATGTTTACAGCAGTTCAGAAATGATTACAGGTCTGTGTCTGTCATTCCAGCTCATAACAGAGCTCCCACACAAGCATTTACTCCTTGCACACTTCAAATACCTTCAATAGTGAGCATACATGCTCTATGAACCTTGTCCAGGTGCCCCACTGAAGATTGACAGGTTGCTGTCCACTCAGATCAGCACGTGCAGATTTTCAGGCATAGGTTGCTATCCATTCAGATCAGCAGGCGCAAATTTTCAGACACAGGTTGCTGTCCACTCAGATCAACAGGCGCAGATTTTCAGATACAGGTTGCTGATTTTCAAGAGGCAGTCCACGTTGATTCCTTCCTTTGACTATGGCTTCATTTGCAAGTGTCCAACTTCTTCCTCATTCCTTACTTCCATCTCCTTTGCACTGCAAGTTGTCATGCCCATTCTCCCACAGCCTCATGGATGAAGCTCTGATACCATGTTCAAAGAGTAGAGAGAGAGAAAGGGAAAGACTCCATATCCATGAGCCTTCAGGCTCTCAAGATCATTCCTTCATTTCCACACACTATACTGAAAAGCACACACACACTACAAGATAAAGTGACCTAGTGTAAATGTAGACTAGACTGACTAACTCTAGTCAGGTCACTGACTGACTACTAACCCGACTTATTTAATGTAGTCATATGTAGACAGTTGTACACACTAGCTGTCATAGATGTCGGTCATAGATGAAGACACACTGACGGTGAGCTTGATTTCTAACACAAGCTTGAGGGGTTGAAGCTTCAAAGCAGATGCTGGAAGACATGGATGACCAAATCAAATCAATAAGATAGGACATCCAAGCCATCAAGGATAGACAAAAGGTTTACGCGGACCTGAAACGGCAAGACAGACCCTTTGTTGAAGGTGATATGGTCTTCAATCACGTACGACCAAAAAAAAGTTCCCTATCCTTGGGTGAATGCAAAAAGCTAAGTCCAAGGTATTGTGGACCCTACAAGATTCTCAAGTGCCTAGGGCCTAATGCTTACAGACTACAACTCCTCGAAAACCTAAAAGTTCATAATGTATTCCATATCAGCCTACTAAAAAAGTATGTGCCTAACCCTAGTCACGTGCTTGATGATCAACAAGTTGTAATGCCTAGCCAAGGAGTCCTTGAGCTATGGCCTAACAGGATCTTAGATGTTAGGAAGAGGCATTTGAGATCTAGGACCTTGAGAAAATACCTCGTTCAGTGGAAATATTATCCCGAAGAATATGCCACTTGGATGGATGAAAATACTCTCAACCAACAATACCCCCAGTTCTTCTCGAGATGAGGACATCTTGATTCCTCTAAGGGGGAGAGAATGAAGACCCAAAATATCATGCAAAAGCGGTTCAAAATAATCTCCCACAACGGAAAAACCTTTGGCTAAGTGCTCCACCCTCGCGCAATAGCAAACTCCAGCTCCATGTCGCGTATAGGAAGCCGTGGCTTGAAAATTGTGAGCCACCGTAGGCCTCCGTGGGAACACCCCTTCTTGGGGAAAAAAGATAATGAATTTGTGCAATTATTATTATTATTAACCCTCTTCCCTTTAGCCGTTGCATGGGGAGAGAGGGAGTATGATTTTAGTGGTGGAGGGGCATGGGGAGGAGGCATGCACCCTGCCACGTGTGTGGCTGCCCCCCCACCTTAGTGCTATATGAACCCCCCTCTTAAGCTTGAGAGGGAGGAGAGGGAGCAGAATGTCATCGTGCTGCCTGTCGTAAGTCCACAGTCGCCGCCACTCTGGTCATGCCACCAGGCTGCTGCCTCCATCGCCATCATTGTCATCATTGTTTTCATCTCCTCCATCGTCATCTTCATCATCCTCCCAATCATCTCCCTTCCTTCACATCATTCGGCCTGTCACAGAAGCTTAGAAGCTTCTAATTACCTTCTAATTAGAAGCTTCTATTAAGGCTTCCATAAGCCTTGTTTACATGTGCCTTCCCCAATTTTTAAAACCGTGGCTTGTAAGGCCAATTTTTGTGCAGGGGAGAAATCTCGGCCTAGTAGGCAGTTTCAGAGATCGGGAAAAAGGACAAGGAGAGTTCACAGAGCCCAAGTCCACTGCGCTAATGGATCTTGAGCAAAAGGTGAGAGGAGCACACGGCAGGAGCTTCCACCCTGAGTATGTGAGTGGAAAACTCCCCAATTCCTAATGCCTAGGTTCCTAAAATTAAATCCGCATGAAAAGGATATACTAGGCATGTTAAATTCTCGTAGGCAAGTTTAAATACATTGGGAAATTTATTTGCTCGCCGATTTACAAAAATTAGTTGCATGTCGTGCATTTGCAATTGCTTGCACTTCCGTGGTCAAGTTGCAATCCTGAAAGCATGATGCATAAGAAAAAAATATGTAATTGTGCAAATGCATCTTTGTTGCATCACGCATAGGACAGGGCATATAACACATAATGCATAGTTGTGATTCGCATATAAAATAATCGTAGACACCCATTAAATGATGTCTGAATAGTTGCAATGCATGGAAAGGATTTATGTACCTTGCAAATTGCATGCAATGATAATTACATTTTAGGTCGGGTTAAGTGCTAAAGGAAGGATTAATTTAATGATGGACTCATGGTATTCGCTCATGGAGTCCTTTTATCAAAGTTTGAATGCATCTTCATTAAAATTATTAAACCTTTGACTTCGTTGCATCAACGAAGGGTTTATACGAGTTAGCTCTGAATGTCAATCATTATAGTTTAGGGCAAGGAAAAGAATGATCTCTAAGTTGTATAAATGCAGAAGGTCTATGGTTAGAAGTTGCATACTCGCATGGAATGATGCATCTCACCTTTTTCCCAGTTAATTGCATCTTTTAGGGGAAAGTACTTGCAAATTTAGAAGAATGTATTTGCATCTTTAATAGGAAGATCATCTTAAATCATGGGTTGGTTAGAGCAACTAAGTAATCCACATAAAAATCATAAAGGTACGATTAGATTGCAAATAACGATCACCTCAAAGTGCTAGGCAGGGTTAAGTTATGTTAAAATTCTGCCTAGTATCGCACTTGGGATGTCGATTTAAGACTTTCGATCCCAAAGATCCTACCCACATTCGCGAAAATGTTAGGGTTATCTAAACGCCCATGCAAGAATGATCTAGGGTCCTCACCCTAATGATCAATTGACCAAATACTAAACCTTCGTATAAATTTAGGATCCCTAGGGCCAAAGCGTTATCGGCCTAGTAGGGTTAGGGTTGGATTGGGTTAATAGGACTCCCAAACCCTATATCTTGGTCAAAGGTATTCTTGACCAAGGAATACTGTGTGATGGGAGAAATAATCCCACAAGTTAGGTGCGACACCTATCTCATGCAACAAGTTGCGACGTCGCATGATTTTGTGCCTAAATCACAAAATAGTATTGCCACTCCTTAGAACAAGTTCTAAGTACGAGTCTAATTTTCTAGAGGATGAGTAGTCATCCTGCTACATCACCATTCCTTGGGGCTGATTTGCCAAGTTAGGGGAGTTACAAATTTTCCAAGAAAGCAATTGACCAATCAAGTTAGGGTGACAAGGTTTCCCAGGATTTATTGTCTATAATTTAAGGATACCTAAGGTAGTGACAATTTGGGTTAACAGGGTATAAATCCTAACCCAAGGAAAAAAGGTAAACAAGCAACTCAGCTTATGAAGTCCTTGGGATCTTGCCAAGTCGCGATTGATCCCAGATCGAATGCTGGATGTATTTGGAGAGAAGGATTCACACCTTAGCAGTTGACTGTATAAACGACCACTCGAGTGCTTGTGTTTGTACACTTAGGAGCACTATTTGTACTTCTTTGCTCAAGGAACTAATACTAGAAAAATAACCAATGCTTCAACTTGAAAGCTTGGAGGGAGAGGCAGCATCAATTACCTCTAACTGTCTGCCTGACCCTATCCAAGGGGGTTATTAGCCGCGTCGAGTACGTGGACCGAACCCGCCGCAAGAGATCTCTCAATGGATACTGCTTGGAGCAGGAGGACACCTGGGTGCCAATGGGGGCTCTGGCCGTAAATCCCTTGCCTCCAAATCCTACACAAGAGGCCGACATGACTTGAGATGGGATCTCGAGGCCCGCATACTAGTCTATGGGTGGAACTTGGAATAGCAATCCCTGAGGATTACTAGAATAGCCTTCGAGCGGAATAGCCTTCGGGCTAGATTATATGATGTATTCCAAAGACTAATAAATAAATATCAAATGTTGTAAAGGAACTTGTTTGACATTGTTTTTCTGTGTCAGTGACTAAGTTACGTGAAGGAACTAGTGTCTAATTAGTTAATTAAGGAAGTTGTTTTTGCTTGTCAAACTAAATGTGGTAGGTAATTAGATAACTAAAAAAACCTGAGGAAAGTGCGGTGGATGTGACCATGGGTCCGTCCTATGGAAGGGTGGTCGTGATTGGCTGGGAGCTTTTCTCAAAGGAATTGACAGCAAGGTAACAATGACCTAGAATCTAGGAAGCTAAAGTCCCGATTTATACTGTTTTAGGGGAATGGAATGGGACTATGCCTTGCAAGCAGAGAGGTCGATCTTTGCATCCCTCTCATTTCCCATTCTCCTTGAACCAAGTGTAGTATAAATCCGCTTCGACCCTGACATTTTTGCGTAAAGTAGTTTGTCTGGGGCTCGACGCTATCTACCTTCTGGGAACTTGACCATTAGGAAAACCCTGATTCAGGTCGGTCCTAAGTGGGAACGGCTGGATTGCTTCCGCTTCGTGGTGGCAGACTCGGGAAGACCTAGATCGCAAACCCCATGACATTCCTTGGGAGCGTCGGGCGGTGCTTTCTAGACTCTCTTCTTGATGGGCTGCTAAGACGTGCCCTACATGTGGACAAGGGGACACATTATAGGTGTAATATAAATTCCCTAGTTTGACATTCATGGCTGTACTCTCTAGGACCATTCATGGGTTTAATCGATTCTTCTTAAAGGAGTCAGAGGATCTCGCATTAGTTTCAAGATCTCATAGCCCTTATACCACAATGATAAACTAAAAGTTCCCATCACACAAACACTTTTCACTTGGTTGGGCAACTAGATACTTGGATAAGAGCCTCAAGATTCTAGTTCCTTAACTTTATAGAGGAAGCCATGAGGAGAAGATGGGGGCTTTTAGAGAGGGGAAAGGCTGGTAGAGTGTCATTGGCTATACTCCAAAGAGAGGACAAGAGACCTACATGTTACAAATGGGTTGGCTAAGAGGATGCATGTTTCTGGAGATCAAATGTATTGTGATTATGAAGGAAGCTAAATTAGAATATAAATTTTATACAAGGGCTTCCTCCTAGACTTAGAATAGAGAGATAGAGATAAGAGAGACTTCTGTCACACTGTGGGATGACCAAAATACTCTAGACAAGGAGTGTAGAGACATTAGTTGCTATAACTAGCTAAAAAATAGTAGTTGTGCTAGTTGTGATAGTAGTGTGATTCACAATGAGCTTTAGTTTCTATTCTAATGCACCATACATGTAAAGCTAAGGCATGAAATTTGGGCTAGAAGATGAATTGTCGATATAGCAAAGTGTTTATGTGACTCACTGTGGGCCAATATCCAACCACCTATTAGATTTCCCAAGGTCTACTAATGCTTCAATGCCAAAGGATGTTGGGCCATTGTTCAAGTGGACAGCTTTGATTGTGGATTGTTTCCTTATTGAATCAGGATGGGTTGTTGAAGAAAAAATAGAGGTGTTAGTCCCTATGTGCTACTGGAATAGGCTATTTCACAAATGGGTCAATATACCTAAATGTGCAATTTTGATTTAATTAGGAATCTGTTCATTATTCAACAACTCTCATTTTCTATTTCTTCTCTAAGATACAAACTTTGAAATGAATTTTGTGTGCCTATAGTCACACCATTGGGATTGCACATGGTATGGCCCATGAGGAAGGAGGGAAGTGAAATGAATAGTCATGTTCATCCAATATTGTTGACAAATGAAAGTCAAACTAAATGAAATATGGTGAAGCTTAATATTTGTGACAATTTTTCCTTAATGAGCATTGGCTATAAAAGGTGGAGTATCGTAGCCATGAAACATAAAACTCACATGTGACACAATGCATTATGAACTCCATGGTTTTTGCTTCATGAGTGATGAATGATTTAGGCAAGTGTTAGTCAAGTTCTAGTGCCCACCAACTCATGATTGATCTATCTTTCTTTAGTAAATGTCATGTGCTTATTCTAGGCATTGCCACTCTTGATAGAGAGGGAGAAGGTGGAGGAAATTGTAGACCCCAACTAAAGGGACAATATGCACAAAAAGAGTTGATTCAAGTTTATATGACATATTAATATCCTATTCATTGAGGCACACAGAAATGCCAATGCCAGTGACCTAAGTTCTAGTAATGACTAGTAGCAACAATAGCCAAAATGTGTATATAGTTTGAAGTAGATTATTGGCCCATAGAACATCACAATAACACTCACACTTCAAGTTTGCATAATCATATAGTGACCCTCAGGTCTTCCTCATTTGAAAGCAATAGAATTGGTAAAAGTCACACACAAATTTTCCTCTAACTTGTTTATAACTTAATTCATGTTGTGTATAGTGTTCTAACTATATATTTTCATGATCTACAGAAAGTGGTTCTAGAGCTTATTGTGATTTAGTGTACAATATCTTATTCCTTTGTAAGTTACTTGTATGTTGGTTGCACTAGTAACAAACCTATCATTGAGTTCCAAAATCACATTGGTGGAAGCGGACACTTTCTAGCTTGGATTAGACAAGGCATGCTGATGTGATGTGATTCAAGTATCACAATTATTCAAATGATGATACATGCAATATATCACTGTGGCTACCTAGTGTTGCAAATCAAATATTACAACCTTAATGGAGTTAAGTTAATTAGAAAGGGGGTATGCTTTGCAATATAATGTGGCTACCCGATGCTACTAGAGATCAAGTATTATTACCTGAGTGAGGAGAATGATGTTAATTAGAAAGGCAACCTTCTTTGTAAGATAAAATAATGAGTGAGTGAGTGAGTGTGCATGTGCGTGTGAGTGTGCATGTGCATGTGCGTGTGCAGGTGCCTGTGTGCATGTGTGCATGCATGCATTTTGGAAGAAAGAGAGAATCAGACATTAGTGTTGTGGAGAGAATCGTAAATGCATGAAGGGAGAAATGAGAAAATTCTAAGCAAGAATATTGGAAATAATATGGAAAATAAATGAATTTCATAAAATTTAATTTTTAAACTTTTATATTTATTTTGAAAATTTATGTGTTAAGGAAAAATGTCAATCAAAGTGAATGGTACGGCTTTCAATGCACAAGCAAAAAACCTAAAATAGACCATCACTAGTGCTCACTTGTTTACTACATCATATTTATGTGATAGATGATTTTTGATGCTGAGAAGTGCTTAAAAATAGCCAAAATTTCCAAATTTGAGGGGGAAAATAGAATTCATGTGTAACATCCCCCGTGCTCCCGTGCCTCCCCTCCCCCCATGCAAACCCCCCTAAGAAAAATTTTAAATTTTTTTCAAATTTTTTTTACTCTCACTCTCTCTCCCCCTGCCGACTACATGGCGGGGAGAGTGAGTGAGTGAGTGAGTAAGAGGCAGTTAGGGGGGCCATGCAGCCCCCCCAGGTGGGAGGGGTGGCAGCCATACCACCCTCCTCCCCCTCTTTAAAAAGGGGGGCCTTCCCCTCCCTCCAGCAGCATAGCCCCCTCCCCCTGGTCACCTACATCATCACCCCTCCTCCTTCTGCGATGGCTGTAGCTCCTCCCCTCCCTCATCAACGGATGGTGGCCTCCTCTTCCTTGGCTTCAGCAGCCCTCGCCTTGGTCATCAAAAACCCCCTCCCCCTCCTCTCATCAAGTGGAAACCCCCCCACCTGAGAGAGAGAGAGAGAGAGAGAGAGAGAGAGAGAGAGAGAGAGAGAGAGAGAAAGAAAGAAAGAAAGTTATATTAACGTCTTCTAAAGACCAAAACTGGCCTATGAGACAAACTGTGATACAACTGATGAGGTCCAGCTATCCAAAAATAAAAGTGCTGAATGAAAAGCTAAAAACTGGAAACTGAAAATACGGTGCTGTGAGTGTGATAAGTGTCGTGTATGTGTATGTGCGTATGTAGCTCTGGTACTCCAGATAATGGCTACAAAAGGGGAACAAATGTCGGCTGTGATAGGGGAACAACTGTCGGCTGTGATAAAGTGGTGCGATGTGTATATGTAATAGATGCAGGGAGATATACTATCCTGGGATGTAGTAGCAATCGTCGAAGTCACTAATAGCAGGTGATCCCTCTTGGATGCAGGATGTGGTACATCAGCGATGGAGAAAGAGCAAACTGGAGATATGAGATCCAATGTGTCGAGTGTCGTCGGATCTCAGTTTGCTGTCGATGTAGATCAATAATCCTCCGGATCTCTCGTCGGTGTGGCTGTGGGGTCCGAAACCCACGGATCCTCGTGCGGCGTCGGGTATGCTAGTCCTCAACCTGCTGTAGTGTGAGCTCGGAGGTCTGGCTGGAGGCTGGTACAGTATCTCTCACTCTGTCTGTCTGAAAGAACTGTGTAATAGTCGTCTGGGTGGGCCCCTCTCTGACTGGGACCTGTTGTGTGCTCTGCTCTCTGATGTGCCATGCCTCTCCCAGAAAACGGCCAAATGATCTCTGATCCATATCAGTCATACATCCCTGAAGTGAGGTGCTCAATGTGTATCTAGATCTCAACTCTGAGTATGCCAGGCATCTGAGAACAAAATGCTCCTCACTCTCCGCCTCTAATCTGAAAAGGGGGTATATCCTCTCCTCCCGTGGGATGCCACTGGCTTTGCCACTCTCAATCATAAGCTGATGTGATGATATCCTGAGCTGTCCAATAAGAACTCTCAATCGATGTGGCATATAGATCTGCATATACCTCGGAATCTCTATGAATCCATGCTCTGATATGAGAGAGAGAAGAGAGAAGAGAGAAAAGAGAAAAGTGGGAGAGAGAGGAGGAGAAGAAGAGAAGAAGAGGGAGAGGGAGAGAGAGAAGGAGAAGAAGAGAAGAAGAGGGAGAGGGAGAGAGAGAGAAGGAGAAGAAGAGAAGAAGAAGCAGAGGGAGAGAGAGAGAAGGAGAAGAAGCAAAGAAGAAGAAGAAGAAGAAGAAGAGAGAAGAAAAAGGAGAAGTAGAAGAAGAAGAGGAGAGAGAGAGAAGGAGAAGAAGAGTAGAAGAAGAAGAAGAAGAGGAAGGGAGAGAGAGAAGAGAGAAGAAAAAGGAGAAGAAGAAGAAGAGGAGGAGAGAGAGAGAGGGAAAGGAGTTCTGAAGCTCTGCTCTCCACTTCCATTCACACAATTCACTTTTCCATTTCAGACGTAAGTCGCACCATTCATCACACCGGGGGTTATGGAAACATAGGCACATCCTTTAGGACCTCATCCTTACCTCTGCTGGGTGGTGTTTCACCTACTTTACACACACTTTTGGGATCATTGCAGCCTGGGTATCCCCCCCAATCTCTTGCGAGTGTGGATCAATTGACACCATAGTTTTCCTCCATACCTTTACCTAGTGGACCTCTTGGTTATATTGTTGTGCCCCAGCCTCACTTTGGACAAGGCTTATGTGTCCCAGTGCCTCCATACACGGGCACCTTATGGAAACATTCATGTTCCACTGCCTCTGCCTCAATTGGCACGGCCTACTTCTGCCTACCCATCTTTTCCCCCTCCTTATCAGACACATCCACCTCCACCATCTTACCCTCCACAATCTTATCCCCCACATCCAATGAGTTTGGCAGCATGTGAGGGAGATGGAAAAGATGACATCAATTAGCTGGTGAGATGGAGGTGATGATTATAGAGTTGATGATGAGGATGGCATCAATTATGCTAGCAATAATTATTGTGTGTATAGTTATCACAAATCTTGTCCTTTCATACTATTTTCTAGTAATGCATTGACTCGCTAAGCTTTCTACCAATCAAATATTTTATGTATCAAAGCCACACTCATGGCATGCCATGACATGTCAAACTTGAACAAAACTCCTATTATTTTAAGAGCTTCAATGCTATTGGACCAACTAGACTACACATTGATGGATCACACTCTGATCTCATTACCATCCATTCCTCTCACTCTCTCAAGCACACAAGAAATCAAATAATAAAAGCTTATAGTGGACTCACCTTCTTGCCTTTGTGTGTTGTAGTCCGAATTCCTCAAAAGCTCATTGATGGTCTCAGAATCCAAGAGCGGTTCCTTTGATCTACTCCCATTTCTCCACAACAATCAATCAGAAGCTTCCAAAGAATCTCCATTAGGAGGTGTTTCATGTTGAGATATCGAGCTCCACTCATGATACGCCAGGGTGACGGTTGCGTATTCATGTCACCGACTTCTCAGTTGCAGACGCGGTTGGTACACCGCCCATGAATAATAGCTACATGATAGCTATCCTTATCTACTCTAGTTCGTGGCTCAGTTAGTATGCCGCCTTAGTTAGTTGAGTTTGGTTTGAGACCCATATGTAGGGTTCTTCTATTTCTTTGTACTAGAGTTCTTTTGGCTTACACAACTAAGAAGAGGAAAACTGTTTTCAGCCTCCACCCTTGTGTGTATTCCCCCATTGTGCAAGCAAGAAAGCTTCAAGTGAAACTCCTTCCTTCTCTCCCACAATCTTGACATGGTATCAGAGCCTTGTTCGTGGTAAGGACCTCAAGAAAGCAAGCCAAGCTCACGGTGTTCTGGTAAGAGGAGCAGTGTTGCTTTCATTTTTTGTTTTGGGAGCAGATCTCTGCAGGTAGCACAGCCCAAAAGTGCAGGAGTGCATTGTCTCAGGTTGAGACACCCTTCGCGGTGAAGCAAGAGGGCAGTATATGCTACGGGATAAGGCTTTAGCCCTTGGCGACCTTGTTTTTTTTATTTGAGGCCGTTTCGGGGCCTGTTTTGAAGGCGGAAGTTTTCTGCATGCACTCAGGAAAAGGCCCAGTTTTATGCTGTGCAGCCACTATTCTACAAGTCGGTGAAAAGTTACTGTAGAAACTGCATCGTATGCTTGTGCACAGAGACATTGGGAGTTACAGAATCATCCCTATTGC